>NC_052252.1:10709169-11009169 GCF_013401445.1 Tripterygium wilfordii | reverse complement strand
TATGGAGAGAGTTGAGCAATTCCAAAGCATCAAAGCGGACCGTTGCACTCCATTTATTGTTCTTAGAAGTCTGACTTGCTAGTTTAGCTTTCGGATAACGTTTCGTTAGATAAAGCTGCGAATAGACCAAGCTATATTTCAAATTGCACAAAAACGTGAAAAAGCACCTCTATGGAGAGAGTTGAGCATTCCAAAGCTTCAAAAGTGGAAACCGTTATACTCCATTGAGTGTTCTTAGAAGTTAACTAGCTGGTTTAGCTTTCGTACAACGTTCGTTAGATAATGATTGCGAATAGACCAAGTTATATTTCAAATTGCACAAAAACGAGAAAAGCCATCTATGGAGAGAGGTGAGCATTCCAAAGCATCAAAGCGGACCGTTGCACTCCATTTATTGTTCTTAGAAGTCTGACATTGCTAGTTTAGCTTTCGGATAACGTTTCGTTAGATAAAGCTGCGAATAGACCAAGCTATATTTCAAATTGCACATAAACGAGAAAAGCACATCTATGGAGAGAGTTGAGCAATTCCAAAGCATCGAAGTGGACCGTTGTACTCCATTGAGTGTTCATAAAAGTCTAACTTGCTAGTGTAGCTTTCGTATAACGTTTCGTTAGATAAAGATGCGAATAGACCAAGTTATCTTTCAAATTGCACAAAAACGTGAAAAGCACGTCTATAGAGAGAGTTGAGCAATTCCAAAGCTTCAAAGTGGACCGTTATACTCCATTGAGTGTTCTTAGAAGTGTAACTAGCTGGTTTAGCTTTCTTACAACGTTTTGTTAGATAAGGATGCCAGACGAAGTTATGTTTCAAATTGCACAAATACGTGAAAAGCACGTCTATCGAGAGAGTTGAGCAATTCCAAAGCTTCAAAGTGGACCGTTGTACTCCTTTATTGTTCTAAGAGAAGTCTAACTTGCTAATTTAGCTTTCGTATAGGGGTTTCAATGGATGAAGAAGCGAATAGACGCGTTATGTTTTAAATTGCACAGAAACGTGAAAAGCACGTCTATGGAGAGAGTTGAGGCAATTCCAAAGCTTCAAAGTGGACCGTTGTACCCCTTTTATTGCTCTTAGAAGTCTAACTTGCTAATTTAGCTTTCTTACAGGTTTCAATGGATAAAGAAGCGAATAGACCGAGGTATGTTTCAAATTGCACAAAAACGTAAAAAGCACGTCTATGGAGAGAGTTGAGCAATTCCAAAGCTTCAAAGTGGATCATTGTACTCCATTGAGTGTTCTTAGAAGTCTGACTTGCTAGTTTAGCTTTCGTATAACGTTTCGTTAGATAAAGCTGCGCATAGATCAAGTTATCTTTCAAATTACACATGAACGTGAAAAGCACATCTATGGAGAGAGTTGAGCAATTCCAAAGCTTCAAAGTGGACCGTTATACTCCATTGAGTGTTCTTAGAAGTGTAACTAGCTGGTTTAGCTTTCGTACAACGTTTCGTTAGATAATGATGCGAATAGACCAAGTTATATTCCAAATTGCACAAAAATGAGAAAAGCACATCTATGGAGAGAGTTGAGCAACTCCAAAGCATCAAAGCGGATCGTTGCACTCCATTTATTGTTCTTAGAAGTCTAAATTGCTAATTTAGCTTTCATACAGGGTTTCAATGGATAAAGAAGCGAATAGACCGAGTTATGTTTCAAATTGCATAAAAACGTGAAAAGCACGTCTATGGAGAGAGTTGAGCAATTCCAAAGCTTCAAAGTGGACCGTTGTACTCCATTTATTGCCCTTAGAAGTCTAACTTGCTAATTTAGCTTTTGTACAGGGTTTCAATGGATAAAGAAGCGAATAGACCGAGTTATGTTTCAAATTGCATAAAAACGTGACAAGCACGTCTATGGAGAGAGTTGAGCAAATCCAAAGCTTCAAAGTGGACCGTTGTACTCCACTGAGTGTTCTTAGAAGTGTAACTAGCTGGTTTAGCTTTCGTACAATGTTTCGTTAGATAAAGATGCGAATAGACCAAGTTATGTTTCAAATTGCACAAAAACGTGAAAAGCACGTCTATGGAGAGAGTTGAGCAATTCCAAAGCTTCAAAGTGGACCGTTGTACTCCATTTATTGTTCTAAGAAGTCTAACTTGCTAATTTAGCTTTCGTATAGGGTTTCAATGGATGAAGAAGCGAATAGACCGTGTTATGTTTTAAATTGCACAAAAACGTGAAAAGCACGTCTATGGAGAGAGTTGAGCAATTCCAAAGCTTCAAAGTGGACCGTTGTACTCCATTTATTGCTCTTAGAAGTCTAACTTGCTAATTTAGCTTTCGTACAAGGTTTCAATGGATAAAGAAGCGAATAGACCGAGTTACGTTTCAAATTGCACAAAAACGTAAAATGCACGTCTATGGAGAGAGTTGAGCAATTCCAAAGCTTCAAAGTGGATCATTGTACTCCATTGAGTGTTCTTTGAAGTCTGACTTGCTAGTTTAGCTTTCATATAACGTTTCGTTAGATAAAGATGCGAATAGACCAAGTTATCTTTAAAATTGGCACAAGAACGTGAAAAGCACATCTATGGAGAGAGTTGAGCAATTCCAAGCTTCAAAGTGGACCGTTATACTCCATTGAGTGTTCTTAGAAGTGTAACTAGCTGCTTTAGCTTTCGTACAACGTTTCGTTAGATAAAGATGTGAATAGACCAAGCTATATTTCAAATTGCACAAAAACGAGAAAAGCACATCTATGGAGAGAGTTGAGGCAATTCCAAAAGCATCAAAGTGGACCGTTGCACTCCAGTTATTGTTCTTAGAAGTCTAAATGCTATTTAGCTTTCGTAGCAAGGTTTCAATGGATAAAGAAGCGAATAGACCGAGTTGTTTCAAATTGCACAAAAATGTGAAAAGCACGTCTTTGGAGAGTGTTGAGCAATTCAAAGCTTCAAAGTGGACCGTTCTACTCCATTTATTGTCTATTAGATGTCCTAACTTGCTAAATTAGCCATTTTTGCACAGGGTTTCAATGGATAAAGAAGCGATAGACCGAGTTATGTTTCAAATTGCACAAGAACGTGAAAAAGCACATCTATGGAGAGAGTTGAGCAATTCCAAGCTTCAAAGTGGACCGTTATACTCCATTGAGTGTTCTTAGAAGTGTAACTAGCTGCTTTAGCTTTCGTACAACGTTTCGTTAGATAAAGATGTGAATAGACCAAAGCTATATTTCAAATTGCACAAAAACGAGAAAAGTACATCTATGGAGAGAGTTAGCAATTCAAAGCATCAAAGTGGACCGTTGCACTCCATTTATTGTTCTTAGAAGTCTAAAATGCTAATTTAGCTTTCGTACAAGGTTTCAATGGATAAAGAAGCGAATAGACCGAGTTATGTTTCAAATTGCACAAAAACGTGAAAAGCACGTCCATGGAGAGAGTTGAGCAACTCCAAAGCTTCAAAGTAGACCGCTGTACTCCATTTATTGTCCTTAGAAGTCTAACTTGCTAAATTAGCTTTCGTACAAGGTTTCAATGGATAAAGAAGCGAATAGACCGAGTTATGTTTCGAATTGCATAAAAACGTGAAAAGCACGTCTATGGAGAGAGTTGAGCAATTCCAAAGCTTCAAAGTGGATCATTGTACTCCATTGAGTGTTCTTAGAAGTCTGACTTGCTAGTTTAGCTTTCGTATAATGTTTCGTTAGATAAAGATGCGAATAGACCAAGTTATCTTTCAAATTGCACAAGAACGTGAAAAGCATATCTATGGAGAGAGTTGAGCAATTCCAAAGCTTCGAAGTGGACCGTTATACTCCATTGAGTGTTCTTAGAAGTGTAACTAGCTGGTTTAGCTTTCGTACAATGTTTCGTTAGATAAAGATGTGAATAGACCAAGTTATGTTTCAAATTGCACAAAAACGAGAAAAGCACATCTATGGAGAGAGTTGAGCAATTCCAAAGCATCAAAGTGGACCGTTGCACTCCATTTCTTGTTCTTAGAAGTCTAAAATGCTAATTTAGATTTCGTACAAGGTTTCAATGGATAAAGAAGCGAATAGACCGAGTTATGTTTCAAATTGCACAAAAACGTGAAAAGCACGTCTGTGGAGAGAGTTGAGCAATTCCAAAGCTTCAAAGTGGACCGTTGTACTCCATTTATTGTTCTAAGAAGTCTAACTTGCTAATTTAGCTTTCGTATAGGGTTTCAATGGATGAAGAAGCGAATAGACCGAGTTATGTTTTAAATTGCACAAAAACGTGAAAAGCACGTCTATGGAGAGAGTTGAGCAATTCCAAAGCTTCTAAGTGGACCGTTGTACTCCATTTATTGCTCTTAGAAAGTCTAACTTGCTATTTATCTTTCGTAGAAGGTTTCAATGGATAAAGAAGCGAATAGACCGAGTTATGTTTCAAATTAACACAAAAACGTAAAAAGCACGTCTATGGAGAGAGTTGAGGCAATTCCAAAGCTTCAAAGTGGATCATTGTACTCCATTGATGTTCTTAGAAGTCTGACTTGCTAGTTTAGCTTTCGTATAACCGTTTCGTTAGATAAAGCTGCGAATAGACAAGTTATCTTTCAAATTGCACAGAACGTGAAAAGCACATCTATGGAGAGAGTTGAACAATTCCAAAGCTTCAAAGTGGACCGTTATACTCCATTGAGTGTTCTTAGAAGTGTACAGCTGGTTTAGCTTTCGTACAACGTTTCGTTAGATAATGATGCGAATAGACCAAGTTATATTTTCAAATTGGCACAAAAAATGAGAAAGCACATCTATGGAGAGAGTTGAGCAAATTCCAAAGCATCAAAGCGGATCGTTGCACTCCATTTATTGTTCTTAGAAGTCTAAATTGCTAATTTAGCTTTCGTACAGGGTTTCAATGGATAAAGAAGCGAATAGACCGAGTTATGTTTCAAATTGCATAAAAACGTGAAAAAGCACGTCTATGGAGAGAGTTGAGCAATTCCAAAGCTTCAAAGTGGACCGTTGTACTCCACTGAGTGTCTTAGAGGTGTAATTAGCTGTTTAGCTTTCGTACAATGTTTCGTTAGATAAAGATGCGAATAGACCAAGTTATGTTTCAAATTGCACAAAAACGTGAAAAGCACGTCTATGGAGAGAGTTGAGCAATTCCAAAGCTTCAAAGTGGACCGTTGTACTCCATTTATTGTTCTAAGAAGTCTAACTTGCTAATTTAGTTTTCGTATAGGGTTTCAATGGATGAAGAAGCGAATAGACCGAGTTATGTTTTAAATTGCACAAAAACGTGAAAAGCACGTCTATGGAGAGAGTTGAGCAATTCCAAAGCTTCAAAGTGGACCGTTGTACTCCATTTATTGCTCTTAGAAGTCTAACTTGCTAATTTATCTTTCGTAGAAGGTTTCAATGGATAAAGAAGCGAATAGACCGAGTTATGTTTCAAATTACACAAAAACGTAAAAAACACGTCTATGGAGAGAGTTGAGCAATTCCAAAGCTTCAAAGTGGATCATTGTACTCCATTGAGTGTTCTTAGAAGTCTGACTTGCTAGTTTAGCTTTCGTATAACGTTTCGTTAGATAAAGCTGCGAATAGACCAAGTTATCTTTCAAATTGCACAAGAACGTGAAAAGCACATCTATGGAGAGAGTTGAACAATTCCAAAGCTTCAAAGTGGACCGTTATACTCCATTGAGTGTTCTTAGAAGTGTAACTAGCTGGTTTAGCTTTCGTACAACGTTTCGTTAGATAATGATGCGAATAGACCAAGTTATATTTCAAATTGCACAAAAATGAGAAAAACACGTCTATGGAGAGAGTTGAGCAATTCCAAAGCTTCAAAGTGGACCGTTGTACTCCATTTATTGTTCTTAGAAGTCTAAATTGCTAATTTAGTTTTCGTATAGGGTTTCAATGGATGAAGAAGCGAATAGACCGAGTTATGTTTTAAATTGCACAAAAACGTGAAAAGCACGTCTATGGAGAGAGTTGAGCAATTCCAAAGCTTCAAAGTGGACCGTTGTACTCCATTTATTGCTCTTAGAAGTCTAACTTGCTAATTTATCTTTCGTAGAAGGTTTCAATGGATAAAGAAGCGAATAGACCGAGTTATGTTTCAAATTACACAAAAACGTAAAAAACACGTCTATGGAGAGAGTTGAGCAATTCCAAAGCTTCAAAGTGGATCATTGTACTCCATTGAGTGTTCTTAGAAGTCTGACTTGCTAGTTTAGCTTTCGTATAACGTTTCGTTAGATAAAGCTGCGAATAGACCAAGTTATCTTTCAAATTGCACAAGAACGTGAAAAGCACATCTATGGAGAGAGTTAAACAATTCCAAAGCTTCAAAGTGGACCGTTATACTCCATTGAGTGTTCTTAGAAGTGTAACTAGCTGGTTTAGCTTTCGTACAACGTTTCGTTAGATAATGATGCGAATAGACCAAGTTATATTTCAAATTGCACAAAAATGAGAAAAGCACATCTATGGAGAGAGTTGAGCAATTCCAAAGCATCAAAGCGGATCGTTGCACTCCATTTATTGTTCTTAGAAGTCTAAATTGCTAATTTAGCTTTCGTACAGGGTTTCAATGGATAAAGAAGCGAATAGACCGAGTTATGTTTCAAATTGCATAAAAACGTGAAAAGCACGTCTATGGAGAGAGTTGAGCAATTCCAAAGCTTCAAAGTGGACCGTTGTACTCCACTGAGTGTTCTTAGAGGTGTAATTAGCTGGTTTAGCTTTCGTACAATGTTTCGTTAGATAATGATGCGAATAGACCAAGTTATGTTTCAAATTGCACAAAAACGTGAAAAGCACGTCTATGGAGAGAGTTGAGCAATTCCAAAGCTTCAAAGTGGACCGTTGTACTCCATTTATTGTTCTAAGAAGTCTAACTTGCTAATTTAGTTTTCATATAGGGTTTCAATGGATGAAGAAGCGAATAGACCGAGTTATGTTTTAAATTGCACAAAAACGTGAAAAGCACGTCTATGGAGAGAGTTGAGCAATTCCAAAGCTTCAAAGTGGACCGTTGTACTCCATTTATTGCTCTTAGAAGTCTAACTTGCTAATTTAGCTTTCGTACAAGGTTTCAATGGATAAAGAAGCGAATAGACCGAGTTACGTTTCAAATTGCACAAAAACGTAAAATGCACGTCTATGGAGAGAGTTGAGCAATTCCAAAGCTTCAAAGTGGATCATTGTACTCCATTGAGTGTTCTTAGAAGTCTGACTTGCTAGTTTAGCATTCGTATAACGTTTCGTTAGATAAAGATGCGAATAGACCAAGTTATCTTTAAAATTGCACAAGAACGTGAAAAGCACATCTATGGAGAGAGTTGAGCAATTCCAAAGCTTCAAAGTGGACCGTTATACTCCATTGAGTTTTCTTATAAGTGTAACTAGCTGGTTTAGCTTTCGTACAACGTTTCCTTAGATAAAGATGCGAATAGACGAAGTTATGTTTCAAATTGCATAAAAACATGAAAAGCACGTCGATGGGGAGAGCTGAGCAATTCCAAAGCTTCAAAGTGAATCATTGTACTCCATTGAGTGTTCTTAGAAGTCTGACTTGCTAGTTTAGCTTTCGGATAACGTTTCGTTAGATAAAGCTGCGAATAGACCAAGCTATATTTCAAAATTGCACAAAAACGTGAAAAGCACATCTATGGAGAGAGTTGAGCAATTCCAAAGCTTCAAAGTGGACCGTTATACTCCATTGAGTGTTCTTAGAAGTGTAACTAGCTGCTTTAGCTTTCGTACAACGTTTCGTTAGATAAAGATGTGAATAGACCAAGCTATATTTCAAATTGCACAAAAACGAGAAAAGTACATCTATGGAGAGAGTTGAGCAATTCCAAAGCATCAAAGTGGACCGTTGCACTCCATTTATTGTTCTTAGAAGTCTAAAATGCTAATTTAGCTTTCGTACAAGGTTTCAATGGATAAAGAAGCGAATAGATCGACTTATGTTTCAAATTGCACAAAATTGTGAAAAGCACGTCTTTGGAGAGTGTTGAGCAATTTCAAAGCTTCAAAGTGGACCGTTCTACTCCATTTTTTTGTTCTAAGAAGTCTAAGTTGCTAATTTAGCTTTTGTACAGGGTTTCAATGGATAAAGATGCGAATAGACCGAGTTATGTTTCAAATTGCACAAAAACGTGAAAAGCAAGTCCATGGAGAGAGTTGAGCAACTCCAAAGCTTCAAAGTAGACCGTTGTACTCCATTTATTGCCCTTAGAAGTCTTACTTGCTAATTTAGCTTTCGTACAAGGTTTCAATGGATAAAGAAGCGAATAGACCGAGTTATGTTTCGAATTGCATAAAAACGTGAAAAGCACGTCTATGGAGAGAGTTGAGCAATTCCAAAGCTTCAAAGTGGATCATTGTACTCCATTGAGTGTTTTTAGAAGTCTTACTTGCTAGTTTAGCTTTCGTATAACGTTTCGTTAGATAAAGATGCGAATAGACCAAGCTATCTTTCAAATTGCACAAGAACGTGAAAAGCATATCTATGGAGAGAGTTGAGCCATTCCAAAGCTTCGAAGTGGACCGTTATACTCCATTGAGTGTTCTTAGAAGTGTAACTAGCTGGTTTAGCTTTCGTACAATGTTTCGTTAGATAAAGATGTGAATAGACCAAGTTATGTTTCAAATTGCACAAAAACGAGAAAAGCACATCTATGGAGAGAGTTGAGCAATTCCAAAGCATCAAAGTGGACCGTTGCACTCCATTTCTTGTTCTTAGAAGTCTAAAATGCTAATTTAGATTTCGTACAAGGTTTCAATGGATAAAGAAGCGACTAGACCGAGTTATGTTTCAAATTGCACAAAAACGTGAAAAGCACGTCTATGGAGAGAGTTGAGCAAATCCAAAGCTTCAAAGTGGACCGTTGTACTCCATTGAGTGTTCATAAAAGTCTAACTTGCTAGTTTAGCTTTCGTATAACGTTTCGTTAGATAAAGATGCGAATAGACCAAGTTATCTTTCAAATTGCACAAAAACGTGAAAAGCACGTCTATGGAGAGAGTTGAGCAATTCCAAAGCTTCAAAGTGGACCGTTATACTCCATTGAGTGTTCTTAGAAGTGTAACTAGCTGGTTTAGCTTTCGTACAACGTTTCGTTAGATAAAGATGCGAATAGACGAAGTTATGTTTCGAATTGCATAAAAACGTGAAAAGAACGTCTATGGAGAGAGTTTAGCAATTCCAAAGCTTCAAAGTGGACTGTTGTACTCCATTTATTGTTCTAAGAAGTCTAACTTGCTAATTTAGCTTTCGTACAGGGTTTCAATGGATAAAGAACCGAATAGACCGAGTTATGTTTCAAATTGCATAAAAACGTGAAAAGCACGTCTATGGAGAGAGTTGAGCAAATCCAAAGCATCAAAGTGGACCGTTGTACTCCATTGAGTGTACATAAAATTCTAACTTGCTAGTTTAGCTTTCGTATAACGTTTCGTTAGATAAAGATGCGAATAGACGAAGTTATGTTTCAAATTGCATAAAAACGTGAAAAGTACGTCTATGGAGAGAGTTGAGCAATTCCAAAACTTCAAAGTGGACCGTTGTACTCCATTTATAGTTCTAAGAAGTCTAACTTGCTAATTTAGCCTTCGTACAGGGTTTCAACGGATAAAGAAGCGAATAGACCGAGTTATGTTTCAAATTGCACAAAAACGTAAAAAGCACGTCTATGGAGAGAGTTGAGCAATTCCAAAGCTTCAAAGTGGATCATTGTACTCCATTGAGTGTTCTTAGAAGTATGACTTGCTAGTTTAGCTTTCGTATAACGTTTCGTTAGATAAAGCTGCGAATAGACCAAGTTATCTTTCAAATTGCACAAGAACGTGAAAAGCACATCTATGGAGAGAGTTGAGCAATTCCAAAGCTTCAAAGTGGACTGTTATACTCCATTGAGTGTTCTTAGAAGTGTAACTAGCTGGTTTAGCTTTCGTACAATGTTTCGTTGGATAAAGATGCGAATAGACCAAGTTATGTTTCAAATTGCACAAAAAGGAGAAAAGCACATCTATAGAGAGAGTTGAGCAATTCCAAAGCATCAAAGTGGACCGTTGCACTCCATTTATTGTTTTTAGAAGTCTAAAATGCTAATTTAAATTTCGTACAAGGTTTCAATGGATAAAGAAGCGAATAGACCGAAATATGTTTCAAATTGCACAAAAACGTGAAAAGCACGCCTATGGAGAGAGTTGAGCAAATCCAAAGCTTCAAAGTGGACCGTTGTACTCCATTGAGTGTTCATAAAAGTCTAACTTGCTAGTTTAGCTTTCGTATAACGTTTCGTTAGATAAAGATGCGAATAGACCAAGTTATCTTTCAAATTGCACAAAAACGTGAAAAGCACGTCTATGGAGAGAGTTGAGCAATTCCAAAGCTTCAAAGTGGACCGTTATATTCCATTGAGTGTTCTTAGAAGTGTAACTAGCTGGTTTAGCTTTCGTACAACGTTTCGTTAGATAAAGATGCGAATAGACGAAGTTATGTTTCAAATTGCACAAAAAACGTGAAAAGCACGGTCTATGGAGAGAGTGAGCAATTCCAAATCTTCAAAGTGGATCATTGTACTCCATTGAGTGTTCTTAGAAGTCTGACTTGCTAGTTTAGCTTTCGTATAACGTTTCGTTAGATAAAGATGCGAATAGACCAAGTTATCTTTAAAATAGCACAAGAACGTGAAAAGCATATATATGGAGAGAGTTGAGCAATTCCAAAGCTTCAAAGTGGACCTTTATACTCCATTGAGTTTTCTTAGAAGTGTAACTAGCTGGTTTAGCTTTCGTACAAAGTTTCGTTTGATAAAGATGCGAATAGACGAAGTTATGTTTCAAAATTGCATAAAAACGTGAAAAGCACGTCGATGGGGAGAGCTGAGCAATTCCAAAGCTTCAAAAGTGAATCATTGTACTCCATTGAGTGTTCTTAGAAGTCTGACTTGCTAGTTTAGCTTTCGGATAACGTTTCGTTAGATAAAGCTGCGAATAGACCAAGCTATATTTCAAATTGCACAAAAACGTGAAAAGCACATCTATGGAGAGAGTTGAGCAATTCCAAAGCTTCAAAGTGGACCGTTATACTCCATTGAGTGTTCTTAGAAGTGTAACTAGCTGGTTTAGCTTTCGTACAAACGTTTCGTTAGATAAAGATGTGAATAGGCCAAGCTATATTTCAAATTGCACAAAAACGAGAAAAGCACATCTATGGAGAGAGTTGAGCAATTCCAAAGCATCAAAGTGGACCGTTGCACTCCATTTATTGTTCTTAGAAGTCTAAAATGCTAATTTAGCTTTTGTACAGGTTTCAATGGATAAAGAAGCGAATAGACCGAGTTATGTTTCAAATTGCACAAAAATGTGAAAAGCACGTCTATGGAGAGAGTTGAGCAATTTGAAAGCTTCAAAGTGGACCGTTCTACTCCATTTATTGTTCTAAGAAGTCTAACTTGCTAATTTAGCTTTTGTACAGGGTTTCAATGGATAAAGAAGCGAATAGACCGAGTTATGTTTCAAATTGCACAAAAACGTGACAAGCACGTCTATGGAGAGAGTTGAGCAATCCAAAGCTTCAAAGTGGACCGTTGTACTCCACTGAGTGTTCTTAGAAGTGTAACTAGCTGGTTTAGCTTTCGTACAATGTTTCGTTAGATAAAGATGCGAATAGACCAAGTTATGTTTCAAATTGCACAAAAACGAGAAAAGCACATCTATGGAGAGAGTTGAGCAATTCCAAAGCATCAAAGTGGATCGTTGCACTCGATTTAATTTTCTTAGAAGTGTAAAATGCGAATTTAGCTTTCGTATAAGGTTTCAGTGGATAAAGAAGCGAATAGACCGAGTTATGTTTCAAATTGCACAAAAACGTGACAAGCACGTCTATGGAGAGAGTTGAGCAAATCCAAAGCTTCAAAGTGGACCGTTGTACTCCATTGAGTGTTCATAAAAGTCTAACTTGCTAGTTTAGCTTTCGTATAACGTTTCGTTAGATAAAGATGCGAATAGACCAAGTTATCTTTCAAATTGCACAAAAAACGTGAAAAGCACGTCTATAGAGAGAGTTGAGGCAATCCCAAAGCTTCAAAGTGGACCGTTATACTCCATTGAGTGTTCTTAGAAGTGTAACTAGCTGGTTTAGCTTTCGTACAACGTTTCGGTAGATAAAGATGCGAATAGACGAAGTTATGTTTCAAATTGCACAAAAACGTGAAAAGCACGTCTATGGAGAGAGTTGAGCAATTCCAAATCTTCAAAGTGGATCATTTTACTCCATTGAGTGTTCTTAGAAGTCTGACTTGCTAGTTTAGCTTTCGTATAACGTTTCGTTAGATAAAGCTGCGACTAGACCAAGTTATCTTTCAAATTGGACAAGAACGTGAAAAGCACATCTATGGAGAGAGTTGAGCAATTCCAAAGCTTCAAAGTGGACCGTTATACTCCATTGAGTGTTCTTAGAAGTGTAACTAGCTGGTTTAGCTTTCGTACAATGTTTCGTTGGATAAAGATGCGAATAGACCAAGTTATGTTTCAAATTACACAAAAAGGAGAAAAGCACATCTATAGAGAGAGTTGAGCAATTCCAAAGCATCAAAGTGGACCGTCGCACTCCATTTATTGTTTTTAGAAGTCTAAAATGCTAATTTAGCTTTCGTACAAGGTTTCAATGGATAAAGAAGCGAATAGACCGAGATATGTTTCAAATTGCACAAAAACGTGAAAAGCACGCCTATGGAGAGAGTTGAGCAAATCCAAAGCTTCAAAGTGGACCGTTGTACTCCATTGAGTGTTCATAAAAGTCTAACTTGCTATTTTAGCTTTCGTATAACGTTTCGTTAGATAAAGATGCGAATAGACCAAGTTATCTTTCAAATTGCACAAAAAACGTGAAAAGCACGTCTATGGAGAGAGTTGAGCAATTCCAAAGCTTCAAAGTGGACCGTTATACTCCATTGAGTGTTCTTCGAAGTGTAACTAGCTGGTTTAGCTTTCGTACAATGTTTCGTTAGATAAAGATGCGAATAGACGAAGTTATGTTTCAAATTGCACAAAAACGTGAAAAGCACGTCTATGGAGAGAGTTGAGCAATTCCAAATCTTCAAAGTGGATCATTGTACTCCATTGAGTGTTCTTAGAAGTCTGACTTGCTAGTTTAGCTTTCGTATAACGTTTCGTTAGATAAAGATGCGAATAGACCAAGTTATCTTTAAAATAGCACAAGAACGTGAAAAGCATATATATGGAGAGAGTTGAGCAATTCCAAAGCTTCAAAGTGGACCTTTATACTCCATTGAGTTTTCTTAGAAGTGTAACTAGCTGGTTTAGCTTTCGTACAACGTTTCGTTAGATAAAGATGCGAATAGACGAAGTTATGTTTCAAATTGCATAAAAACGTGAAAAGCACGTCGATGGGGAGAGCTCAGCAATTCCAAAGCTTGAAAGTGAATCATTGTACTCCATTGAGTGTTCTTAGAAGTCTGACTTGCTAGTTTAGCTTTCGGATAACGTTTCGTTAGATAAAGCTGCGAATAGACCAAGCTATATTTCAAATTGCACAAAAACGTGAAAAGCACATCTATGGAGAGAGTTGAGCAATTTCAAAGCTTCAAAGTGGACCGTTATACTCCATTGAGTGTTCTTAGAAGTGTAACTAGCTGGTTTAGCTTTCGTACAATGTTTCGTTGGATAAAGATGCGAATAGACCAAGTTATGTTTCAAATTGCACAAAAAGGAGAAAAGCACATCTATAGAGAGAGTTGAGCAATTCCAAAGCATCAAAGTGGACCGTTGCACTCCATTTATTGTTTTTAGAAGTCTAAAATGCTAATTTAGCTTTCGTACAAGGTTTCAATGGATAAAGAAGCGAATAGACCGAGATATGTTTCAAATTGCACAAAAACGTGAAAAGCACGCCTATGGAGAGAGTTGAGCAAATCCAAAGCTTCAAAGTGGACCGTTGTACTCCATTGAGTGTTCATAAAAGTCTAACTTGCTAGTTTAGCTTTCGTATAACGTTTCGTTAGATAAAGATGCGAATAGACCAAGTTATCTTTCAAATTCCACAAAAACGTGAAAAGCACGTCTATGGAGAGAGTTGAGCAATTCCAAAGCTTCAAAGTGGACCGTTATATTCCATTGAGTGTTCTTAGAAGTGTAACTAGCTGGTTTAGCTTTCGTACAACGTTTCGTTAGATAAAGATGCGAATAGACGAAGTTATGTTTCAAATTGCACAAAAACGTGAAAAGCACGTCTATGGAGAGAGTTGAGCAATTCCAAATCTTCAAAGTGGATCATTGTACTCCATTGAGTGTTCTTAGAAGTCTGACTTGCTAGTTTAGCTTTCGTATAACGTTTCGTTAGATAAAGATGCGAATAGACCAAGTTATCTTTAAAATAGCACAAGAACGTGAAAGGCATATATATGGAGAGAGTTGAGCAATTCCAAAGCTTCAAAGTGGACCTTTATACTCCATTGAGTTTTCTTAGAAGTGTAACTAGCTGGTTTAGCTTTCGTACAACGTTTCGTTAGATAAAGATGCGAATAGACGAAGTTATGTTTCAAATTGCATAAAAACGTGAAAAGCACGTCGATGGGGAGAGCTGAGCAATTCCAAAGCTTCAAAGTGAATCATTGTACTCCATTGAGTGTTCTTAGAAGTCTGACTTGCTAGTTTAGCTTTCGGATAACGTTTCGTTAGATAAAGCTGCGAATAGACCAAGCTATATTTCAAATTGCACAAAAACGTGAAAAGCACATCTATGGAGAGAGTTGAGCAATTCCAAAGCTTCAAAGTGGACCGTTATACTCCATTGAGTGTTCTTAGAAGTGTAACTAGCTGGTTTAGCTTTCGTACAACGTTTCGTTAGATAAAGATGTGAATAGGCCAAGCTATATTTCAAATTGCACAAAAACGAGAAAAGCACATCTATGGAGAGAGTTGAGCAATTCCAAAGCATCAAAGTGGACCGTTGCACTCCATTTATTGTTCTTAGAAGTCTAAAATGCTAATTTAGCTTTTGTACAAGGTTTCAATGGATAAAGAAGCGAATAGACCGAGTTATGTTTCAAATTGCACAAAAATGTGAAAAGCACGTCTATGGAGAGAGTTGAGCAATTTCAAAGCTTCAAAGTGGACCGTTCTACTCCATTTATTGTTCTAAGAAGTCTAACTTGCTAATTTAGCTTTTGTACAGGGTTTCAATGGATAAAGAAGCGAATAGACCGAGTTATGTTTCAAATTGCACAAAAACGTGACAAGCACGTCTATGGAGAGAGTTGAGCAAATCCAAAGCTTCAAAGTGGACCGTTGTACTCCACTGAGTGTTCTTAGAAGTGTAACTAGCTGGTTTAGCTTTCGTACAATGTTTCGTTAGATAAAGATGCGAATAGACCAAGTTATGTTTCAAATTGCACAAAAACGAGAAAAGCACATCTATGGAGAGAGTTGAGCAATTCCAAAGCATCAAAGTGGATCGTTGCACTCGATTTAATTTTCTTAGAAGTGTAAAATGCGAATTTAGCTTTCGTATAAGGTTTCAGTGGATAAAGAAGCGAATAGACCGAGTTATGTTTCAAATTGCACAAAAACGTGACAAGCACGTCTATGGAGAGAGTTGAGCAAATCCAAAGCTTCAAAGTGGACCGTTGTACTCCATTGAGTGTTCATAAAAGTCTAACTTGCTAGTTTAGCTTTCGTATAACGTTTCGTTAGATAAAGATGCGAATAGACCAAGTTATCTTTCAAATTGCACAAAAACGTGAAAAGCACGTCTATAGAGAGAGTTGAGCAATCCCAAAGCTTCAAAGTGGACCGTTATACTCCATTGAGTGTTCTTAGAAGTGTAACTAGCTGGTTTAGCTTTCGTACAACGTTTCGTTAGATAAAGATGCGAATAGACGAAGTTATGTTTCAAATTGCACAAAAACGTGAAAAGCACGTCTATGGAGAGAGTTGAGCCATTCCAAATCTTCAAAGTGGATCATTTTACTCCATTGAGTGTTCTTAGAAGTCTGACTTGCTAGTTTAGCTTTCGTATAACGTTTCGTTAGATAAAGCTGCGACTAGACCAAGTTATCTTTCAAATTGGACAAGAACGTGAAAAGCACATCTATGGAGAGAGTTGAGCAATTCCAAAGCTTCAAAGTGGACCGTTATACTCCATTGAGTGTTCTTAGAAGTGTAACTAGCTGGTTTAGATTTCGTACAATGTTTCGTTGGATAAAGATGCGAATAGACCAAGTTATGTTTCAAATTACACAAAAAGGAGAAAAGCACATCTATAGAGAGAGTTGAGCAATTCCAAAGCATCAAAGTGGACCGTCGCACTCCATTTATTGTTTTTAGAAGTCTAAAATGCTAATTTAGCTTTCGTACAAGGTTTCAATGGATAAAGAAGCGAATAGACCGAGATATGTTTCAAATTGCACAAAAACGTGAAAAGCACGCCTATGGAGAGAGTTGAGCAAATCCAAAGCTTCAAAGTGGACCGTTGTACTCCATTGAGTGTTCATAAAAGTCTAACTTGCTAGTTTAGCTTTCGTATAACGTTTCGTTAGATAAAGATGCGAATAGACCAAGTTATCTTTCAAATTGCACAAAAACGTGAAAAGCACGTCTATGGAGAGAGTTGAGCAATTCCAAAGCTTCAAAGTGGACCGTTATACTCCATTGAGTGTTCTTCGAAGTGTAACTAGCTGGTTTAGCTTTCGTACAATGTTTCGTTAGATAAAGATGCGAATAGACGAAGTTATGTTTCAAATTGCACAAAAACGTGAAAAGCACGTCTATGGAGAGAGTTGAGCAATTCCAAATCTTCAAAGTGGATCATTGTACTCCATTGAGTGTTCTTAGAAGTCTGACTTGCTAGTTTAGCTTTCGTATAACGTTTCGTTAGATAAAGATGCGAATAGACCAAGTTATCTTTAAAATAGCACAAGAACGTGAAAAGCATATATATGGAGAGAGTTGAGCAATTCCAAAGCTTCAAAGTGGACCGTTATACTCCATTGAGTGTTCTTAGAAGTGTAACTAGCTGGTTTAGCTTTCGTACAACGTTTCGTTAGATAATGATGCGAATAGACCCTGTTATATTTCAAATTGCACAAAAACGAGAAAAGCACATCTATGGAGAGAGTTGAGCAATTCCAAAGCATCAAAGCGGATCGTTGCAGTCCATTTATTGTTCTTAGAAGTCTAAATTGCTAATTTAGCTTTCGTACAGGGTTTCAATGGATAAAGAAGCGAATAGACCGAGTTATGTTTCACATTGCACAAAAGCGTGAAAAGCACGTCTATGGAGAGAGTTGAGCAATTCCAAAGCTTCAAAGTGGATCATTGTACTCCATTGAGTGTTCTTAGAATTCTGACTTGCTAGTTTAGCTTTCGTATAACGTTTCGTTAGATAAAGCTGCGAATAGACCAAGTTATCTTTCAAATTGCACAAGAACGTGAAAAGCACATCTATGGAGAGAGTTGAGCAATTCCAAAGCTTCAAAGTGGACCGTTATACTCCATTGAGTGTTCTTAGAAGTGTAACTAGCTGGTTTAGCTTTCGTACAACGTTTCGTTAGATAATGATGCGAATAGACCAAGTTATATTTCAAATTGCACAAAAAGAGAAAAGCACATCTATGGAGAGAGTTGAGCAATTCCAAAGCATCAAAGCGGACCGTTGCACTCCATTTATTGTTCTTAGAAGTCTAAATTGCTAATTTAGCTTTCGTACAGGGTTTCAATGGATAAAGAAGCGAATAGACCGAGTTATGTTTCACATTGCACAAAAGCGTGAAAAGCACGTCTATGGAGAGAGTTGAGCAATTCCAAAGCTTCAAAGTGGACCGTTATACTCCATTGAGTGTTCTTAGAAGTGTAACTAGCTGGTTTAGCTTTCGTACAACGTTTCGTTAGATAATGATGCGAATAGACCAAGTTATATTTCAAATTGCACAAAAACGAGAAAAGCACATCTATGGAGAGAGTTGAGCAATTCCAAAGCATCAAAGCGGACTGTTGCACTCCATTTATTGTTCTTAGAAGTCTAAATTGCTAATTTAGCTTTCGTACAGGGTTTCAATGGATAAAGAAGCGAATAGACCGAGTTATGTTTCACATTGCACAAAAGCGTGAAAAGCACGTCTATGGAGAGAGTTGAGCAATTCCAAAGCTTCAAAGTGGATCATTGTACTCCATTGAGTGTTCTTAGAATTCTGACTTGCTAGTTTAGCTTTCGTATAACGTTTCGTTAGATAAAGATGCGAATAGACCAAGTTATCTTTAAAATAGCACAAGAACGTGAAAAGCATATATATGGAGAGAGTTGAGCAATTCCAAAGCTTCAAAGTGGACCTTTATACTCCATTGAGTTTTCTTAGAAGTGTAACTAGCTGGTTTAGCTTTCGTACAACGTTTCGTTAGATAAAGATGCGAATAGACGAAGTTATGTTTCAAATTGCATAAAAAGTGAAAAGCACGTCGATGGGGAGAGCTGAGCAATTCCAAAGCTTCAAAGTGAATCATTGTACTCCATTGAGTGTTCTTAGAAGTCTGACTTGCTAGTTTAGCTTTCGGATAACGTTTCGTTAGATAAAGCTGCGAATAGACCAAGCTATATTTCAAATTGCACAGAAACGTGAAAAGCACATCTATGGAGATAGTTGAGCAATTCCAAAGCTTCAAAGTGGACCGTTATACTCCATTGAGTGTTCTTAGAAGTGTAACTAGCTGGTTTAGCTTTCGTACAATGTTTCGTTAGATAAAGATGCGAATAGACCAAGTTATGTTTCAAATTGCACAAAAACGAGAAAAGCACATCTATGGAGAGAGTTGAGCAATTCCAAAGCATCAAAGTGGACCGTTGCACTCCATTTATTGTTCTTAGAAGTCTAAAATGCTAATTTAGCTTTCGTACAAGGTTTCAATGGATAAAGAAGCGAATAAACCGAGTTATGTTTCAAATTGCACAAAAATGTGAAAAGCACGTCTATGGAGAGAGTTGAGCAATTTCAAAGCTTCAAAGTGGACCGTTCTACTCCATTTATTGTTCTAAGAAGTCTAACTTGCTAATTTAGCTTTTGTACAGGGTTTCAATGGATAAAGAAGCGAATAGACCGAGTTATGTTTCAAATTGCACAAAAACGTGAAAAGCACGTCTGTGGAGAGAGTTGAGCAATTCCAAAGCTTCAAAGTGGACCGTTATACTCCATTGAGTGTTCTTAGAAGTGTAACTAGCTGGTTTAGCTTTCGTACAACGTTTCGTTCGATAAAGATGCGAATAGACGAAGTTATGTTTCAAATTATACAAAAACGTGAAAAGCACGTCTATGGAGAGAGTTGAGCAATTCCAAATCTTCAAAGTGGATCATTGTACTCCATTGAGTGTTCTTAGAAGTCTGACTTGCTAGTTTAGCTTTCGTATAACGTTTCGTTAGATAAAGCTGCGAATAGACCAAGTTATCTTTCAAATTGCACAAGAACGTGAAAAGCACATCTATGGAGAGAGTTGAGCAATTCCAAAGCTTCAAAGTGGACCGTTATACTCCATTGAGTGTTCTTAGAAGTGTAACTAGCTGGTTTAGCTTTCGTACAATGTTTCGTTAGATAATGATGCGAATAGACCCTGTTATATTTCAAATTGCACAAAAACGAGAAAAGCACATCTATGGAGAGAGTTGAGCAATTCCAAAGCATCAAAGCGGATCGTTGCAGTCCATTTATTGTTCTTAGAAGTCTAAATTGCTAATTTAGCTTTCGTACAGGGTTTCAATGGATAAAGAAGCGAATAGACCGAGTTACGTTTCACATTGCACAAAAGCGTGAAAAGCACGTCTATGGAGAGAGTTGAGCAATTCCAAAGCTTCAAAGTGGATCATTGTACTCCATTGAGTGTTCTTAGAATTCTGACTTGCTAGTTTAGCTTTCGTATAACGTTTCGTTAGATAAAGCTGCGAATAGACCAAGTTATCTTTCAAATTGCACAAGAACGTGAAAAGCACATCTATGGAGAGAGTTGAGCAATTCCAAAGCTTCAAAGTGGACCGTTATACTCCATTGAGTGTTCTTAGAAGTGTAACTAGCTGGTTTAGCTTTCGTACAACGTTTCGTTAGATAATGATGCGAATAGACCAAGTTATATTTCAAATTGCACAAAAAGAGAAAAGCACATCTATGGAGAGAGTTGAGCAATTCCAAAGCATCAAAGCGGACCGTTGCACTCCATTTATTGTTCTTAGAAGTCTAAATTGCTAATTTAGCTTTCGTACAGGGTTTCAATGGATAAAGAAGCGAATAGACCGAGTTATGTTTCACATTGCACAAAAGCGTGAAAAGCACGTCTATGGAGAGAGTTGAGCAATTCCAAAGCTTCAAAGTGGATCATTGTACTCCATTGAGTGTTCTTAGAATTCTGACTTGCTAGTTTAGCTTTCGTATAACGTTTCGTTAGATAAAGATGCGAATAGACCAAGTTATCTTTAAAATAGCACAAGAACGTGAAAAGCATATATATGGAGAGAGTTGAGCAATTCCAAAGCTTCAAAGTGGACCTTTATACTCCATTGAGTTTTCTTAGAAGTGTAACCAGCTGGTTTAGCTTTCGTACAACGTTTCGTTAGATAAAGATGCGAATAGACGAAGTTATGTTTCAAATTGCATAAAAAGTGAAAAGCACGTCGATGGGGAGAGCTGAGCAATTCCAAAGCTTCAAAGTGAATCATTGTACTCCATTGAGTGTTCTTAGAAGTCTGACTTGCTAGTTTAGCTTTCGGATAACGTTTCGTTAGATAAAGCTGCGAATAGACCAAGCTATATTTCAAATTGCACAAAAACATGAAAAGAACATCTATGGAGATAGTTGAGCAATTCCAAAGCTTCAAAGTGGACCGTTATACTCCATTGAGTGTTCTTAGAAGTGTAACTAGCTGGTTTAGCTTTCGTACAATGTTTCGTTAGATAAAGATGCGAATAGACCAAGTTATGTTTCAAATTGCACAAAAACGAGAAAAGCACATCTATGGAGAGAGTTGAGCAATTCCAAAGCTTCAAAGTGGACCGTTGTACTCCATTTATTGTTCTAGGAAGTCTAACTTGCTAATTTAGCTTTCGTATAGGGTTTCAATGGATGAAGAAGCGAATAGACCGAGTTATGTTTTAAATTGCACAAAAACGTGAAAAGCACGTCTATGGAGAGAGTTGAGCAATTCCAAAGCTTTAAAGTGGACCGTTGTACTCCATTTATTGCTCTTAGAAGTCTAACTTGCTAATTTAGCTTTCGTACAAGGTTTCAATGGATAAAGAAGCGAATAGACCGAGTTACGTTTCAAATTGCACAAAAACGTAAAATGCACGTCTATGGAGAGAGTTGAGCAATTCCTAAGCTTCAAAGTGGATCATTGTACTCCATTGAGTGTTCTTAGAAGTCTGACTTGCTAGTTTAGCTTTCGTATAACGTTTCGTTAGATAAAGCTGCGAATAGACCAAGCTATATTTCAAATTGCACAAAAACGTGAAAAGCACATCTATGGAGATAGTTGAGCAATTCCAAAGCTTCAAAGTGGACCGTTATACTCCATTGAGTGTTCTTAGAAGTGTAACTAGCTGGTTTAGCTTTCGTACAATGTTTCGTGAGATAAAGATGCGAATAGACCAAGTTATGTTTCAAATTGCACAAAAACGAGAAAAGCACATCTATGGAGAGAGTTGAGCAATTCCAAAGCATCAAAGTGGACCGTTGCACTCCATTTCTTGTTCTTAGAAGTCTAAAATGCTAATTTAGATTTCGTACAAGGTTTCAATGGATAAAGAAGCGACTAGACCGAGTTATGTTTCAAATTGCACAAAAACGTGAAAAGCACGTCTATGGAGAGAGTTGAGCAAATCCAAAGCTTCAAAGTGGACCGTTGTACTCCATTGAGTGTTCATAAAAGTCTAACTTGCTAGTTTAGCTTTCGTATAACGTTTCGTTAGATAAAGATGCGAATAGACCAAGTTATCTTTCAAATTGCACAAAAACGTGAAAAGCACGTCTATGGAGAGAGTTGAGCAATTCCAAAGCTTCAAAGTGGACCGTTATACTCCACTGAGTGTTCTTAGAAGTGTAACTAGCTGGTTTAGCTTTCGTACAACGTTTCGTTAGATAAGGATGCGAATAGACGAAGTTATGTTTCAAATTGCATAAAAACGTGAAAAACACGTCTATGGAGAGAGTTGAGCAATTCCAAAGCTTCAAAGTGGACTGTTGTACTCCATTTATTGTTCTAAGAAGTCTAACTTGCTAATTTAGCTTTCGTACAGGGTTTCAATGGATAAAGAAGCGAATAGACCGAGTTATGTTTCAAATTGCACAAAAACGTGAAAAGCACGTCTATGGAGAGAGTTGAGCAAATCCAAAGCATCAAAGTGGACCGTTGTACTCCATTGAGTGTTCATAAAAGTCTAACTTGCTAGTTTAGCTTTCGTATAACGTTTCGTTAGATAAAGATGCGAATAGACCAAGTTATCTTTCAAATTGCACAAAAACGTGAAAAGCACGTCTATGGATAGAGTTGAGCAATTCCAAAGCTTCAAAGTGGACCGTTGTACTCCATTTATTGTTTTAAGAAGTCTAACTTGCTAATTTAGCTTTCGTACAGGGTTTCAATGGATAAAGAAGCGAATAGACCTAGTTATGTTTTAAATTGCACAAAAACGTGAAAAGCACGTCTATGGAGAGAGTTGAGCAATTCCAAAGCTTCAAAGTGGACCGTTGTACTCCATTTATTGCTCTTAGAAGTCTAACTTGCTAATTTAGCTTTGGTACAAGGTTTCAATAGATAAAGAAGCGAATAGACCGAGTTATGCTTCAAATTGCACAAGAACGTGAAAAGCACATCTATGGAGAGAGTTGAGCAATTCCAAAGCTTCAAAGTGGACCGTTATACTCCATTGAGTGTTCTTAGAAATGTAACTAGCTGGTTTAGCTTTCGTACAATGTTTCGTTGGATAAAGATGCGAATAGACCAAGTTATGTTTCAAATTGCACAAAAAGGAGAAAAGCACATCTATAGAGAGAGTTGAGCAATTTCAAAGCTTCAAAGTGGACCGTTATACTCCATTGAGTGTTCTTAGAAGTGTAACTAGCTGGTTTAGCTTTCATACAACGTTTTGTTAGATAAAGATGCGAATAGACGAAATTATGTTTCAAATTGCACAAAAACGTGAAAAGCACGTCTATGGAGAGAGTTGAGCAATTCCAAAGCTTCAAAGTGGACCGTTGTACTCCATTTATTGTTCTAAGAAGTCTAACTTGCTAATTTAGCTTTCGTACAGGGTTTCAATGGATAAAGAAGCGAATAGACCGAGTTATGTTTCAAATTGCACAAAAACGTGAAAAGCACGTCTATGGAGAGAGTTGAGCAAATCCAAAGCATCAAAGTGGACCGTTGTACTCCATTGAGTGTTCATAAAAGTCTAACTTGCTAGTTTAGCTTTCGTATAACGTTTCGTTAGATAAAGATGCGAATAGACCAAGTTATCTTTCAAATTGCACAAGAACGTGAAAAGCACATCTATGGACAGAGTTGAGCAATTCCAAAGCTTCAAAGTGGACCGTTATACTCCATTGAGTTTTCTTAGAAGTGTAACTAGCTGGTTTAGCTTTCGTACAATGTTTCGTTAGATAAAGATGAGAATAGACGAAGTTATGTTTCAAATTGCATAAAAACGTGAAAAGCACGTCGACGGAGAGAGTTGAGCAATTCCAAAGCTTCAAAGTGAATCATTGTACTCCATTGAGTGTTCTTAGAAGTCTGACTTGCTAGTTTAGCTTTCGTATAACGTTTCATTAGATAAAGCTGCGAATAGACCCAGCTATATTTCAAATTGCACAAAAACTTGAAAAGCACATCTATGGAGAGAGTTGAGCAAATCCAAAGCTTCAAAGTGGACCGTTGTACTCCATTGAGTGTTCATAAAACTCTAACTTGCTAGTTTAGCTTTCGTATAACGTTTCGTTAGATAAAAATGCGAATAGACCAAGTTATCTTTCAAATTGCACAAAAACGTGAAAAGCACGTCTATGGAGAGAGTTGAGCAATTCCAAAGCTTCAAAGTGGACCGTTGTACTCCATTTATTGCCCTTAGAAGTCTAACTTGCTAATTTAGCTTTCGTACAAGGTTTCAATGGATAAAGAAGCGAATAGACCGAGTTATGTTTCAAATTGCACAAAAACGTGAAAAGCACGTCTATGGAGAGAGTTGAGCAAATCCAAAGCTTCAAAGTGGACCGTTGTACTCCATTGAGTGTTCATAAAAGTCTAACTTTCTAGTTTAGCTTTCGTATAACGTTTCGTTAGATAAAGTTGCGAATAGACCAAGTTATCTTTCAAATTGCACAAAAACGTGAAAAGCACGTCTATGGAGAGAGTTGAGCAATTCCAAAGCTTCAAAGTGGACCGTTATACTCCATTGAGTGTTCTTAGAAGTGTAACCAGCTGGTTTAGCTTTCATACAACGTTTCGTTAGATAAAGATGCCAGACGAAGTTATGTTTCAAATTGCACAAAAACGCGGAAAGCACGTCTATGGAGAGAGTTGAGAAATTCCAAAGCTTCAAAGTGGACCGTTATACTCCATTGAGTGTTCTTAGAAGTGTAACTGGCTGGTTTAGCTTTCGTACAACGTTTCGTTAGATAAAGATGCGAATAGACCAAGCTATATTTCAAATTGCACAAAAACGAGAAAAGCACATCCATGGAGAGAGTTGAGCAATTCCAAAGCATCAAAGTGGACCGTTGCACTCCATTTATTGTTCTTAGAAGTCTAAAATGCTAATTTAGCTTTCGTACAAGGTTTCAATGGATAAAGAAGCGAATAGACCGAGTTATGTTTCAAATTGCACAAAAATCTGAAAAGCACGTCTATGGAGAGAGTTGAGCAATTCCAAAGCTTCAAAGTGGACCGTTGTACTCCATTTATTGTTCTAAGAAGTCTAACTTGCTAATTTAGCTTTCGTACAGGGTTTCAATGGATAAATAAGCGAATAGACCGAGTTATGTTTCAAATTGCACAAAAACGTGAAAAGCACGTCTATGGAGAGAGTTGAGCAATTCCAAAGCTTCAAAGTGGACCGTTGTACTCCATTTATTGCCCTTAGAAGTCTAACTTGCTAATTTAGCTTTCGTACAAGGTTTCAATGGATAAAGAAGTGAATAGACCGAGTTATGTTTCAAATTGCACAAAAACGTGAAAAGCACGTCTATGGAGAGAGTTGAGCAATTCCAAAGCTTAAAAGTGGACCGTTGTACTCCATTTATTGCCCTTAGAAGTCTAACTTGCTAATTTAGCTTTTGTACAAGGTTTCAATGGATAAAGAAGCGAATAGACCGAGTTATGTTTCAAATTGCACAAAAACGTGAAAAGCACGTCTATGGAGAGAGTTGTGGAATTCCAAAGCTTCAAAGTGGAGCTTTGTACTCCATTGAGTGTTCTTAGAAGTCTAACTTGCTAGTTTAGCTTTCGTATAACGTTTCGTTAGATAAAGATGCGAATATACCAAGTTATCTTTCAAATTGCACAAGAACGTGAAAAGCACATATATGGAGAGAGTTGAGCAATTCCAAAGCTTCAAAGTGGACCGTTATACTCCATTGAGTGTTCTTAGAAGTGTAACTAGCTGGTTTAGCTTTCATACAACGTTTCGTTAGATAAAGATGCGAATAGACGAAGTTATGTTTCAAATTGCACAAAAACGTGAAAAGCACGTCTATGGAGAGAGTTGAGCAATTCCAAAGCTTCAAAGTGAACCGTTGTACTCCATTTATTGTTCTAAGAAGTCTAACTTGCTAATTTAGCCTTCGTACAGGGTTTCAATGGATAAAGAAGCGAATAGACCGAGTTATGTTTCAAATTGCACAAAAACGTGAAAAGCACATCTATGGAGAGAGTTGAGCAATTCCAAAGCTTCAAAGTGGACCGTTGTACTCCATTTATTTCCCTTAGAAGTCTAACTTGCTAATTTAGCTTTCGTACAAGGTTTCAATGGATAAAGAAGCGAATAGACCGAGTTATGTTTCAAATTGCACAAAAACGTGAAAAGCAAGTCTATGGAGAGAGTTGAGCAATTCCAAAGCCTAAAAGTGTATCGTTGTACTCCATTTATTGCCCTTAGAAGTCTAACTTGCTAATTTAGCTTTTGTACAAGGTTTCAATGGATAAAGAAGCGAATAGACCGAGTTATGTTTCAAATTGCACAAAAACGTGAAAAGCACGTCTATGGTGAGAGTTGAGGAATTCCAAAGATTCAAAGTGGAGCATTGTACTCCATTGAGTGTTCTTAGAAGTCTAACTTGCTAGTTTAGCTTTCGTATAACGTTTCGTTAGATAAAGATGCGAATATACCAAGTTATCTTTCAAATTGCACAAGAACGTGAAAAGCACATATATGGAGAGAGTTGAGCAATTCCAAAGCTTCAAAGTGGACCGTTATACTCCATTGAGTGTTCTTAGAAGTGTAACTAGCTGGTTTAGCTTTCATACAACGTTTCGTTAGATAAAGATGCGAATAGACGAAGTTATGTTTCAAATTGCACAAAAACGTGAAAAGCACGTCTATGGAGAGAGTTGAGCAATTCCAAAGCTTCAAAGTGGACCGTTGTACTCCATTTATTGTTCTAAGAAGTCTAACTTGCTAATTTAGCCTTCGTACAGGGTTTCAATGGATAAAGAAGCGAATAGACCGAGTTATGTTTCAAATTGCACAAAAACGTGAAAAGCACGTCTATGGAGAGAGTTGAGCAATTCCAAAGCTTCAAAGTGGACCGTTGTACTCCATTTATTGCCCTTAGAAGTCTAACTTGCTAATTTAGCTTTCGTACAAGGTTTCAATGGATAAAGAAGCGAATAGACCGAGTTATGTTTCAAATTGCACAAAAACGTGAAAAGCACGTCTATGGAGAGAGTTGAGCAATTCCAAAGCCTAAAAGTGGACCGTTGTACTCCATTTATTGCCCTTAGAAGTCTAACTTGCTAATTTATCTTTTGTACAAGGTTTCAATGGATAAAGAAGCGAATAGACTGAGTTATGTTTCAAATTGCACAAAAACGTGAAAAGCACGTCTATGGAGAGAGTTGAGGAATTCCAAAGCTTCAAAGTGGAGCATTGTACTCCATTGAGTGTTCTTAGAAGTTAAACTTGCTAGTTTAGCTTTCGTATAACGTTTCGTTAGATAAAGATGCGAATATACCAAGTTATCTTTCAAATTGCACAAGAACGTGAAAAGCACATATATGGAGAGAGTTGAGCAATTCCAAAGCTTCAAAGTGGACCGTTATACTCCATTGAGTGTTCTTAGAAGTGTAACTAGCTGGTTTAGCTTTCATACAACGTTTCGTTAGATAATGATGCGAATAGACGAAGTTATGTTTCAAATTGCACAAAAACGTGAAAAGCACGTCTATGGAGAGAGTTGAGCAATTCCAAAGCTTCAAAGTGGACCGTTGTACTCCATTTATTGTTCTAAGAAGTCTAACTTGCTAATTTAGCTTTCGTATAGGGTTTCAATGGATAAAGAAGCGAATAGACTGAGTTATGTTTCAAATTGTACAAAAACGTGAAAAGCACGTCTATGGAGAGAGTTCAGCAATTCCAAAGCTTCAAAGTGGATCATTGTACTCCATTGAGTGTTCTTAGAAGTTTGACTTGCTAGTTTAGCTTTCGTATAACGTTTCGTTAGATAAAGATGCGAATAGACCAAGTTATATTTCAAATTGCACAAGAACGTGAAAAGCATATCTATGGAGAGAGTTGAGCAATTCCAAAGCTTCGAAGTGGACCGTTATACTCCTTTGAGTGTTCTTAGAAGTGTAACTAGCTGGTTTAGCTTTCGTACAATTTTTTGTTAGATAAAGATGCGAATAGACCAAGTTATGTTTCAAATTGCACAAAAACGAGAAAAGCACATCTATGGAGAGAGTTGAGCAATTCCAAAGCATCAAAGTGGACCGTTGCACTCTATTTATTGTTCTTAGAAGTCTAAAATGCTAATTTAGCTTTCGTACAAGGTTTCAATGGATAAAGAAGCGAATAGACCGAGTTATGTTTCAAATTGCACAAAAATGTGAAAAGCACGTCTATGGAGAGAGTTGAGCAATTCCAAAGCTTCAAAGTGGACCGTTGTTCTCCATTTATTTTTCTAAGAAGTCTAACTTGCTAATTTAGCTTTCGTATAGGGTTTCAATGGATAAAGAAGCGAATAGACCGAGTTATGTTTCAAATTGCACAAAAACGTGAAAAGCGCGTCTATGGAGAGAGTTGAGCAATTCCAAAGCTTCAAAGTGGACCGTTGTACTCCATTTATTGCCCTTAGAAGTCTAACTTGCTAATTTAGCTTTCGTACAAGGTTTCAATGGATAAAGAAGCGAATAGACCGAGTTATGTTTCGAATTGCACAAAAACGTGAAAAACACATCTGTGGAGAGAGTTGAGTAATTCCAAAGCTTCAAAGTGGACCGTTATACTCCATTGAGTGTTCGTAGAAGTGTAACTAGCTGGTTTAGCTTTCGTACAACGTTTCGTTAGATAAAGATGCAAATAGACGAAGTTATGTTTCAAATTGCATAAAAACGTGAAAAGCACGTCTATGGAGAGAGTTGAGCAATTCCAAAGCTTCAAAGTGGATCATTGTACTCCATTGAGTGTTTTTAGAAGTCTGACTTGCTTGTTTAGCTTTCGTATAACGTTTCGTTAGATAAAGCTGCGAATAGACCAAGCTATATTTCAAATTGCACAAAAACGTGAAAAACACATCTATGGAGAGAGTTGAGTAATTCCAAAGCTTCAAAGTGGACCGTTATACTCCATTGAGTGTTCTTAGAAGTGTAACTAGCTGGTTTAGCTTTCGTACAACGTTTCGTTAGATAAAGATGCAAATAGACGAAGTTATGTTTCAAATTGCATAAAAACGTGAAAAGCACGTCTATGGAGAGAGTTGAGCAATTCCAAAGCTTCAAAGTGGATCATTGTACTCCATTGAGTGTTTTTAGAAGTCTGACTTGCTTGTTTAGCTTTCGTATAACGTTTCGTTAGATAAAGCTGCGAATAGACCAAGCTATATTTCAAATTGCACAAAAACGTGAAAAGGACATCTATGGAGAGAGTTGAGCAATTCCAAAGCTTCAAAGTGGACCGTTATACTCCATTGAGTGTTCTTAGAAGTGTAACTAGCTGGTTTAGCTTTCGTACAATGTTTTGCTAGATAACGATGCGAATAGACCAAGCAATATTTCAAATTGCGCAAAAACGAGAAAAGCACATCTATGGGGGAAGTTGAGCAATTCTAAAGCATCAAAGTGGACCGTTGCACTCCATTTATTGTTCTTAGAAGTCTAAAATGCTAATTTAGTTTTCGTACAAGGTTTCAATGGATAAAGAAGCGAATAGACCGAGTTATGTTTGAAATTGCACAAAAATGTGAAAATCACGTCTATGGAGAGAGTTGAGCAATTCCAAAGCTTCAAAGTGGACCGTTGTACTCCATTTATTGTTCTATGAAGTCTAACTTGTTAATTTAGCTTTCGTACAGGGTTTCAATGGAGAAAGAAGCGAATAGACCGAATTATGTTTCAAATTGCATAAAAACGTGAAAAGCACGTATATGGAGAGACTTGAGCAATTCCAAAGCTACAAAGTGGACCGTTGTACTCCATTTATTGCCCTTAGAAGTCTAAGTTGCTAATTTAGCTTTCGTACAAGGTTTCAATGGATAAAGAAGCGAATAGACCGAGTTATGTTTCAATTTGCACAAAAACGTGAAAAGCACATCTATGGAGAGAGTTCAGCAATTCCAAAGCTTTAAAGTGGATCACTGTACTCCATTGAGTGTTCTTAGATATCTGACTTGCTAGTTTAGCTTTCGTATAACGTTTCGTTAGATAAAGATGCGAATAGACGAAGTTATGTTTCAAATTGCACAAAAACGTGAAAAGCACGTCTATGGAGAGAGTTGAGCAATTCCAAAGCTTCAAAGTGGACCGTTGTACTCCATTTATTGTTCTAAGAAGTCTAACTTGCTAATTTAGCTTTCGTACAGGGTTTCAATGGATAAAGAAGCGAATAGACCGAGTTATGTTTCAAATTGCATAAAAACGTGAAAAGCACGTCTATGGAGAGAGTTGAGCAATTCCAAAGCTTCAAAGTGGACCGTTGTACTCCATTTATTGCCCTTAGAAGTCTAACTTGCTAATTTAGCTTTCGTACAAGTTTTCAATGGATAAAGAAGCGAATAGACCGAGTTATGTTTGAAATTGCACAAAAATGTGAAAATCACGTCTATGGAGAGAGTTGAGCAATTCCAAAGCTTCAAAGTGGACCGTTGTACTCCATTTATTGTTCTATGAAGTCTAACTTGTTAATTTAGCTTTCGTACAGGGTTTCAATGGAGAAAGAAGCGAATAGACCGAATTATGTTTCAAATTGCATAAAAACGTGAAAAGCACGTATATGGAGAGACTTGAGCAATTCCAAAGCTACAAAGTGGACCGTTGTACTCCATTTATTGCCCTTAGAAGTCTAAGTTGCTAATTTAGCTTTCGTACAAGGTTTCAATGGATAAAGAAGCGAATAGACCGAGTTATGTTTCAATTTGCACAAAAACGTGAAAAGCACATCTATGGAGAGAGTTGAGCAATTCCAAAGCTTTAAAGTGGATCACTGTACTCCATTGAGTGTTCTTAGATATCTGACTTGCTAGTTTAGCTTTCGTATAACGTTTCGTTAGATAAAGATGCGAATAGACGAAGTTATGTTTCAAATTGCACAAAAACGTGAAAAGCACGTCTATGGAGAGAGTTGAGCAATTCCAAAGCTTCAAAGTGGACCGTTGTACTCCATTTATTGTTCTAAGAAGTCTAACTTGCTAATTTAGCTTTCGTACAGGGTTTCAATGGATAAAGAAGCGAATAGACCGAGTTATGTTTCAAATTGCATAAAAACGTGAAAAGCACGTCTATGGAGAGAGTTGAGCAATTCCAAAGCTTCAAAGTGGACCGTTGTACTCCATTTATTGCCCTTAGAAGTCTAACTTGCTAATTTAGCTTTCGTACAAGTTTTCAATGGATAAAGAAGCGAATAGACCGAGTTATGTTTCAAATTGCACAAAAGCGTGAAAAGCACGTCTATGGAGAGAGTTGAGCAATTCCAAAGCTTCAAAGTGGATCATTGTACTCCATTGAGTGTTCTTAGACGTCTGACTTGCTAGTTTAGCTTTCGTATAACGTTTCGTTAGATAAAGATGCGAATAGACCAAGTTATCTTTAAAATTGCATAAGAACGTGAAAAGCATATCTATGGGGAGAGTTGAGCAATTCCAAAGCTTCACAGTGGAACGCTATACTCCATTGAGTGTTCTTAGAAGTGTAACTAGCTGGTTTAGCTTTCGTACAACGTTTCGTTAGATAAAGATCCGAATAGACCAAGCTATATTTCAAATTGCACAAAAACGAGAAAAGCACATCTATGGAGAGAGTTGAGCAATTCCAAAGCATCAAAGTGGACCGTTGCACTCCATTTATTGTTCTTAGAAGTCGAAAATGCTAATTTAGCTTTCGTACAGGGTTTCAATGGATAAAGAAGCGAATAGACTGAGTTATGTTTCAAATTGCACAAAAACGTGAAAAGCACGTCTATGGAGAGAGTTGAGGAATTCCAAAGCTTAAAAGTGGACCGTTCTACTCCATTTATTGCCCTTAGAAGTCTAACTTGCTAATTTAGCTTTCGTACAAGGTTTCAATGGATAAAGAAGCGAATAGACCGAGTTATGTTTCAAATTGCACAAAAACGTGAAAAGCTCGTCTATGGAGAGAGTTGAGGAATTCCAAAGCTTCAAAGTGGAGCATTGTACTCCATTGAGTGTTCTTAGAAGTCTAACTTGCTAGTTTAGCTTTCGTATAACGTTTCGTTAGATAAAGATGCGAATATACCAAGTTATCTTTTAAATTGCACAAGAACGGGAAAAGCACATATATGGAGAGAGTTGAGCAATTCCAAAGCTTCAAAGTGGATCATTGTACTCCATTGAGTGTTCTTAGAAGTCTGACTTGCTAGTTTAGCTTTCGTATGACGTTTCGTTAGATAAAGATGCGAATAGACCAAGCTATATTTCAAATTGCACAAAAACGTGAAAAGCACATCTATGGAGAGAGTTGAGCAATTCCAAAGCTTCAAAGTGGACCGTTATACTCCATTGAGTGTTCTTAGAAGTGTAACTAGCTGGTTTAGCTTTCGTACAATGTTTCGTTAGATAAAGATGCGAATAGACCAAGCTATATTTCAAATTGCGTAAAAACGAGAAAAGCACATCTATGGAGAGAGTTGAGCAATTCCAAAGCATCAAAGTGGACAGTTGCACTCCATTTATTGTTCTTAAAAGTCTAAAATGCTAATTTAGCTTTCGTACAAGGTTTCAATGGATAAAGAAGCGAATAGACCGAGTTATGTTTCAAATTGCACAAAAATGTGAAAAGCACGTCTATGGAGAGAGTTGAGCAATTCCAAAGCTTCAAAGTGGACCGTTGTACTCCATTTATTGTTCTAAGAAGTCTAACTTGCTAATTTAGCGTTCGTACAGGGTTTCAATGGATAAAGAAGCGAATAGAGTAAGTTATGTTTCAAATTGCACAAAAACGTGAAAAGCATGTCTACGGAGAGAGTTGAGCAATTCCAAAGCTTCAAAGTGGACCGTTGTACTCCATTTTTTTGCCCTTAGAAGTCTAAGTTGCTAATTTAGCTTTCGTACAAGGTTTCAATGGATAAAGAAGCGAATAGACCGAGTTATGTTTCAATTTGCACAAAAACGTGAAAAGCACGTCTATGGAGAGAGTTGAGCAATTCCAAAGCTTCAAAGTGGATCATTGTACTCCATTGAGTGTTCTTAGAAGTCTGACTTGCTAGTTTAGCTTTCGTATAACATTTCGTTAGATAAAGATGCGAATAGACGAAGTTATGTTTCAAATTGCACAAAAACGTGAAAAGCACGTCTATGGAGAGAGTTGAGGAATTCCAAAGCTTCAAAGTGGACCGTTGTACTCCATTTATTGTTCTAAGAAGTCTAACTTGCTAATTTAGCTTTCGTACAGGGTTTCAATGGATAAAGAAGCGAATAGACCGAGTTATGTTTCAAATTGCATAAAAACGTGAAAAGCACGTCTATGGAGAGAGTTGAGCAATTCCAAAGCTTCAAAGTGGACGTTGTACTCCATTTATTGCCCTTAGAAGTCTAACTTGCTAATTTAGCTTTCGTACAAGTTTTCAATGGATAAAGAAGCGAATAGACTGAGTTATGTTTCAAATTGCACAAAAGCGTGAAAAGCACGTCTATGGAGAGAGTTGAGCAATTCCAAAGCTTCAAAGTGGATCATTGTACTCCATTGAGTGTTCTTAGACGTTTGACTTGCTAGTTTAGCTTTCGTATAACATTTCGTTAGATAAAGATGCGAATAGACCAAGTTATCTTTAAATTTACATAAGAACGTGAAAAGCACATCTATGGAGAGAGTTGAGCAATTCCAAAGCTTCAAAGTGGACCGTTATACTCCATTGAGTGTTCTTAGAAATGTAACTAGCTGGTTTAGCTTTCGTACAACGTTTCGTTAGATAAAGATGCGAAAAGACGAAGTTATGTTTCAAATTGCATAAAAACGTGAAAAGCACGTCTATGGAGAGAGTTGAGCAATTCCAAAGCTTCAAAGTGGATCATTGTACTCCATTGAGTGTTTTTAGAAGTCTGACTTGCTTGTTTAGCTTTCGTATAACGTTTCGTTAGATAAAGCTGCGAATAGACCAAGCTATATTTCAAATTGCACAAAAACGTGAAAAGCACATCTATGGAGAGAGTTGAGCAATTCCAAAGCTTCAAAGTGGACATTTATACTCCATTGAGTGTTCTTAGAAGTGTAACTAGCTGGTTTAGCTTTCGTACAATGTTTCGTTAGATAAAGATGCGAATAGACCAAGCTATATTTCAAATTGCGTAAAAACGAGAAAAGCACATCTATGGAGAGAGTTGAGCAATTCCAAAGCATCAAAGTGGACAGTTGCACTCCATTTATTGTTCTTAAAAGTCTAAAATGCTAATTTAGCTTTCGTACAAGGTTTCAATGGATAAAGAAGCGAATAGACCGAGTTATGTTTCAAATTGCACAAAAATGTGAAAAGCACGTCTATGGAGAGAGTTGAGCAATTCCAAAGCTTCAAAGTGGACCGTTGTACTCCATTTATTGTTCTAAGAAGTCTAACTTGCTAATTTAGCTTTCGTACAGGGTTTCAATGGATAAAGAAGCGAATAGACCAAATTATGTTTCAAATTGCACAAAAACGTGAAAAGCACGTCTATGGAGAGAGTTGAGCAATTCCAAAGCTTCAAAGTGGACCGTTGTACTCCATTTTTTTGCCCTTAGAAGTCTAAGTTGCTAATTTAGCTTTCGTACAAGGTTTCAATGGATAAAGAAGCGAATAGACCGAGTTATGTTTCAATTTGCACAAAAACGTGAAAAGCACGTCTATGGAGAGAGTTGAGCAATTCCAAAGCTTCAAAGTGGATCATTGTACTCCATTGAGTGTTCTTAGAAGTCTGACTTGCTAGTTTAGCTTTCGTATAACATTTCGTTAGATAAAGATGCGAATAGACGAAGTTATGTTTCAAATTGTACAAAAACGTGAAAAGCACGTCTATGGAGAGAGTTGAGGAATTCCAAAGCTTCAAAGTGGACCGTTGTACTCCATTTATTGTTCTAAGAAGTCTAACTTGCTAATTTAGCTTTCGTACAGGGTTTCAATGGATAAAGAAGCGAATAGACCGAGTTATGTTTCAAATTGCATAAAAACGTGAAAAGCACGTCTATGGAGAGAGTTGAGCAATTCCAAAGCTTCAAAGTGGACGTTGTACTCCATTTATTGCCCTTAGAAGTCTAACTTGCTAATTTAGCTTTCGTACAAGTTTTCAATGGATAAAGAAGCGAATAGACTGAGTTATGTTTCAAATTGCACAAAAGCGTGAAAAGCACGTCTATGGAGAGAGTTGAGCAATTCCAAAGCTTCAAAGTGGATCATTGTACTCCATTGAGTGTTCTTAGACGTTTGACTTGCTAGTTTAGCTTTCGTATAACATTTCGTTAGATAAAGATGCGAATAGACCAAGTTATCTTTAAATTTACATAAGAACGTGAAAAGCACATCTATGGAGAGAGTTGAGCAATTCCAAAGCTTCAAAGTGGACCGTTATACTCCATTGAGTGTTCTTAGAAATGTAACTAGCTGGTTTAGCTTTCGTACAACGTTTCGTTAGATAAAGATGCGAAAAGACGAAGTTATGTTTCAAATTGCATAAAAACGTGAAAAGCACGTCTATGGAGAGAGTTGAGCAATTCCAAAGCTTCAAAGTGGATCATTGTACTCCATTGAGTGTTCTTAGAAGTCTGACTTGCTAGTTTAGCTTTCGTATAACGTTTCATTAAATAAAGCTGCGAATAGACCATGCTATATTTCAAATTGCACAAAAACGTGAAAAGCACATCTATGGAGAGAGTTGAGCAATTCCAAAACTTCAAAGTGGACCGTTATACTCCATTGAGTGTTCTTAGAAGTGTAACTAGGTGGTTTAGCTTTCGTACAACGTTTCGTTAGATAAAGATGCGAATAGACCAAGCTATATTTCAAATTGCACAAAAACGAGAAAAGCACATCTATGGAGAGAGTTGAGCAATTCCAAAGCATTAAAGTCGACCGTTGCACTCCATTTATTGTTCTTAGAAGTCTAAAATGCTAACTTAGCTTTTGTACAGGGTTTCAATGGATAAAGAAGCGAATAGACCGAGTTATGTTTCAAATTGCACAAAAACGTGAAAAGCACGTCTATGGAGAGAGTTGAGCAATTCGAAAGCTTAAAAGTGGACCGTTCTACTCCATTTATTGCCCTTAGAAGTCTAACTTGCTAATTTAGCTTTCGTACAAGGTTTCAATGGATAAAGAAGCGAATAGACCGAGTTATGTTTCAAATTACACAAAAACGTGAAAAGCACGTCTATGGAGAGAGTTGAGGAATTCCAAAGCTTCAAAGTGGAGCGTTGTACTCCATTGAGTGTTCTTAGAAGTCTAACTTGCTAGTTTAGCTTTCGTATAACGTTTGGTTAGATAAAGATGCGAATATACCAAGTTATCTTTCAAATTGCACAAGAACGTGAAAAGCACATATATGGAGAGAGTTGAGCAATTCCAAAGCTTCAAAGTGGATCATTGTACTCCATTGAGTGTTCTTAGAAGTCTGACTTGCTAGTTTAGCTTTCGTATAACGTTTCGTTAGATAAAGATGCGAATAGACCAAGTTATCTTTAAAATTGCATAAGAACGTGAAAAGCACATCTATGGAGAGAGTTGAGCAATTCCAAAGCTTCAAAGTGGACCGTTATACTCCATTGAGTGTTCTTAGAAGTGTAACTGGCTGGTTTAGCTTTCGTACAACATTTCGTAAGATAAAGATGGAAATAGACGAAGTTATGTTTCAAATTGCATAAAAACGTGAAAAGCACATCTATGGAGGGAGTTGAGCAATTCCGAAGCTTCAAAGTGGACCGTTATACTCCATTGAGTGTTCTTAGAAGTGTAACTAGCCGGTTTAGCTTTCGAACAACGTTTCGTTAGATAAAGATGCGAATAGACGAAGTTATGTTTCAAATTACATAAAAACGTGAAAAGCACGTCTATGGAGAGAGTTGAGCAATTCCAAAGCTTCAAAGTGGACAGTTATACTCCATTGAGTGTTCTTAGAAGTGTAACTAGCTGGTTTAGCTTTCGTACAATGTTTCGTTAGATAAAGATGCGAATAGACCAAGCTATATTTCAAATTGCGCAAAACCGAGAAAAGCACATCTATGGAGAGAGTTGAGCAATTCCAAAGCATCAAAGTGGACCGTTGCACTCCATTTATTGTTCTTAGAAGTCTAAAATGTTAATTTAGCTTTCGTACAGGGTTTCAATGGATAAAGAAGCGAATAGACTGAATTATGTTTCAAATTGCACAAAAACGTGAAAAGCACGTCTATGGAGAGAGTTGAGCAATTCCAAAGCTTCAAAGTGGACCGTTGTACTCCATTTATTGCCCTTAGAAGTCGAAGTTGCTAATTTAGCTTTCGTACAAGGTTTCAATGGATAAAGAAACGAATAGACCGAGTTATGTTTCAATTTGCACAAAAACGTGAAAAGCACGTCTATGGAGAGAGTTGAGCAATTCCAAAGCTTCAAAGTGGATCATTGTACTCCATTGAGTGTTCTTAGAAGTCTGACTTGCTAGTTTAGCTTTCGTATAACGTTTCGTTAGATAAAGATGCGAATAGACGAAGTTATGTTTCAAATTGCACAAAAATGTGAAAAACACGTCTATGGAGAGAGTTGAGCAATTCCAAAGCTTCAAAGTGGACCGTTGTACTCCATTTATTGTTCTAAGAAGTCTAACTTGCTAATTTAGCTTTCGTACAGGGTTTCAATGGATAAAGAAGCGTATAGACCGAGTTATGTTTCAAATTGCATAAAAACGTGAAAAGCACGTCTATGGAGAGAGTTGAGCAATTCCAAAGCTTCAAAGTGGACCGTTGTACTCCATTTATTGCCCTTAGAAGTCTAACTTGCTAATTTAGCTTTCGTACAAGTTTTCAATGGATAAAGAAGCGAATAGACCGAGTTATGTTTCAAATTGCACAAAAGCGTGAAAAGCACGTCTATGGAGAGAGTTGAGCAATTCCAAAGCTTCAAAGTGGATCATTGTACTCCATTGAGTGTTCTTAGACGTCTGACTTGCTAGTTTAGCTTTCGTATAACGTTTCGTTAGATAAAGATGCGAATGGACCAAGTTATCTTTAAAATTGCATAAGAACGTGAAAAGCACATCTATGGAGAGAGTTGAGCAATTCCAAAGCTTCAAAGTGGACCGTTATACTCCATTGAGTGTTCTTAGAAGTGTAACTAGCTGGTTTAGCTTTCGTACAACGTTTCGTTAGATAAAGATGCGAATAGACGAAGTTATGTTTCAAATTGCATAAAAACGTGAAAAGCACGTCTATGGAGAGAGTTGAGCAATTCCAAAGCTTCAAAGTGGATCATTGTACTCCATTGAGTGTTCTTCGAAGTCTGACTTTCTAGTTTAGCTTTCATATAACGTTTCGTTAAATAAAGCTGCGAATAGACCAAGCTATATTTCAAATTGCACAAAAACATGAAAAGCACATCTATGGAGAGAGTTGAGCAATTCCAAAACTTCAAAGTGCATCGTTATACTCCATTGAGTGTTCTTAGAAGTGTAACTAGCTGGTTTAGCTTTCGTACAACGTTTCGTTAGATAAAGATGCGAATAGACCAAGCTATATTTCAAATTGCACAAAAATGAGAAAAGCACATCTATGGAGAGAGTTGAGCAATTCCAAAGCATCAAAGTCGACCATTGCACTCCATTTATTGTTCTTAGAAGTCTAAAATGCTAATTTAGCTTTCGTACAGGGTTTCAATGGATAAAGAAGCGAATAGACCGAGTTATGTTTCAAATTACACAAAAACGTGAAAAGCACGTCTATGGAGAGAGTTGAGCAATTCCAAAGCTTAAAAGTGGACCGTTCTACTCCATTTATTGCCCTTAGAAGTCTAACTTGCTAATTTAGCTTTCGTACAAGGTTTCAATGGATAAAGAAGCGAATAGACCGAGTTATGTTTCAAATTACACAAAAACGTGAAAAGCACGTCTATGGAGAGAGTTGAGGAATTCCAAAGCTTCAAAGTGGAGCGTTGTACTCCATTGAGTGTTCTTAGAAGTCTAACTTGCTAGTTTAGCTTTCGTATAACGTTTCGTTAGATAAAGATGCGAATATACCAAGTTATCTTTCAAATTGCACAAGAACGTGAAAAGCACATATATGGAGAGAGTTGAGCAATTCCAAAGCTTCAAAGTGGATCATTGTACTCCATTGAGTGTTCTTAAAAGTCTGACTTGCTAGTTTAGCTTTCGTATAACGTTTCGTTAGATAAAGATGCGAATAGACCAAGTTATCTTTAAAATTGCATAAGAACGTGAAAAGCACATCTATGGAGAGAGTTGAGCAATTCCAAAGCTTCAAAGTGGACCGTTATACTCCATTGAGTGTTCTTAGAAGTGTAACTAGCTGGTTTAGCTTTCGTACAACATTTCGTAAGATAAAGATGGAAATAGACGAAGTTATGTTTCAAATTGCATAAAAACGTGAAAAGCACATCTATGGAGGGAGTTGAGCAATTCCAAAGCTTCAAAGTGGACCGTTATACTCCATTGAGTGTTCTTCGAAGTGTAACTAGCTGGTTTAGCTTTCGAACAACGTTTCGTTAGATAAAGATGCGAATAGACGAAGTTATGTTTCAAATTGCATAAAAACGTGAAAAGCACGTCTATGGAGAGAGTTGAGCAATTCCAAAGCTTCAAAGTGGACAGTTATACTCCATTGAGTGTTCTTAGAAGTGTAACTAGCTGGTTTAGCTTTCGTACAATGTTTCGTTAGATAAAGATGCGAATAGACCAAGCTATATTTCAAATTGCGCAAAACCGAGAAAAGCACATCTATGGAGAGAGTTGAGCAATTCCAAAGCATCAAAGTGGACCGTTGCACTCCATTTATTGTTCTTAGAAGTCTAAAATGTTAATTTAGCTTTCGTACAGGGTTTCAATGGATAAAGAAGCGAATAGACTGAATTATGTTTCAAATTGCACAAAAACGTGAAAAGCACGTCTATGGAGAGAGTTGAGCAATTCCAAAGCTTCAAAGTGGACCGTTGTACTCCATTTATTGCCCTTAGAAGTCGAAGTTGCTAATTTAGCTTTCGTACAAGGTTTCAATGGATAAAGAAACGAATAGACCGAGTTATGTTTCAATTTGCACAAAAACGTGAAAAGCACGTCTATGGAGAGAGTTGAGCAATTCCAAAGCTTCAAAGTGGATCATTGTACTCCATTGAGTGTTCTTAGAAGTCTGACTTGCTAGTTTAGCTTTCGTATAACGTTTCGTTAGATAAAGATGCGAATAGACGAAGTTATGTTTCAAATTGCACAAAAATGTGAAAAACACGTCTATGGAGAGAGTTGAGCAATTCCAAAGCTTCAAAGTGGACCGTTGTACTCCATTTATTGTTCTAAGAAGTCTAACTTGCTAATTTAGCTTTCGTACAGGGTTTCAATGGATAAAGAAGCGTATAGACCGAGTTATGTTTCAAATTGCATAAAAACGTGAAAAGCACGTCTATGGAGAGAGTTGAGCAATTCCAAAGCTTCAAAGTGGACCGTTGTACTCCATTTATTGCCCTTAGAAGTCTAACTTGCTAATTTAGCTTTCGTACAAGTTTTCAATGGATAAAGAAGCGAATAGACCGAGTTATGTTTCAAATTGCACAAAAGCGTGAAAAGCACGTCTATGGAGAGAGTTGAGCAATTCCAAAGCTTCAAAGTGGATCATTGTACTCCATTGAGTGTTCTTAGACGTCTGACTTGCTAGTTTAGCTTTCGTATAACGTTTCGTTAGATAAAGATGCGAATGGACCAAGTTATCTTTAAAATTGCATAAGAACGTGAAAAGCACATCTATGGAGAGAGTTGAGCAATTCCAAAGCTTCAAAGTGGACCGTTATACTCCATTGAGTGTTCTTAGAAGTGTAACTAGCTGGTTTAGCTTTCGTACAACGTTTCGTTAGATAAAGATGCGAATAGACGAAGTTATGTTTCAAATTGCATAAAAACGTGAAAAGCACGTCTATGGAGAGAGTTGAGCAATTCCAAAGCTTCAAAGTGGATCATTGTACTCCATTGAGTGTTCTTCGAAGTCTGACTTTCTAGTTTAGCTTTCATATAACGTTTCGTTAAATAAAGCTGCGAATAGACCAAGCTATATTTCAAATTGCACAAAAACATGAAAAGCACATCTATGGAGAGAGTTGAGCAATTCCAAAACTTCAAAGTGCATCGTTATACTCCATTGAGTGTTCTTAGAAGTGTAACTAGCTGGTTTAGCTTTCGTACAACGTTTCGTTAGATAAAGATGCGAATAGACCAAGCTATATTTCAAATTGCACAAAAATGAGAAAAGCACATCTATGGAGAGAGTTGAGCAATTCCAAAGCATCAAAGTCCATTGCACTCCATTTATTGTTCTTAGAAGTCTAAAATGCTAATTTAGCTTTCGTACAGGGTTTCAATGGATAAAGAAGCGAATAGACCGAGTTATGTTTCAAATTACACAAAAACGTGAAAAGCACGTCTATGGAGAGAGTTGAGCAATTCCAAAGCTTAAAAGTGGACCGTTCTACTCCATTTATTGCCCTTAGAAGTCTAACTTGCTAATTTAGCTTTCGTACAAGGTTTCAATGGATAAAGAAGCGAATAGACCGAGTTATGTTTCAAATTACACAAAAACGTGAAAAGCACGTCTATGGAGAGAGTTGAGGAATTCCAAAGCTTCAAAGTGGAGCGTTGTACTCCATTGAGTGTTCTTAGAAGTCTAACTTGCTAGTTTAGCTTTCGTATAACGTTTCGTTAGATAAAGATGCGAATATACCAAGTTATCTTTCAAATTGCACAAGAACGTGAAAAGCACATATATGGAGAGAGTTGAGCAATTCCAAAGCTTCAAAGTGGATCATTGTACTCCATTGAGTGTTCTTAAAAGTCTGACTTGCTAGTTTAGCTTTCGTATAACGTTTCGTTAGATAAAGATGCGAATAGACCAAGTTATCTTTAAAATTGCATAAGAACGTGAAAAGCACATCTATGGAGAGAGTTGAGCAATTCCAAAGCTTCAAAGTGGACCGTTATACTCCATTGAGTGTTCTTAGAAGTGTAACTAGCTGGTTTAGCTTTCGTACAACATTTCGTAAGATAAAGATGGAAATAGACGAAGTTATGTTTCAAATTGCATAAAAACGTGAAAAGCACATCTATGGAGGGAGTTGAGCAATTCCAAAGCTTCAAAGTGGACCGTTATACTCCATTGAGTGTTCTTAGAAGTGTAACTAGCTGGTTTAGCTTTCGAACAACGTTTCGTTAGATAAAGATGCGAATAGACGAAGTTATGTTTCAAATTGCATAAAAACGTGAAAAGCACGTCTATGGAGAGAGTTGAGCAATTCCAAAGCTTCAAAGTGGACAGTTATACTCCATTGAGTGTTCTTAGAAGTGTAACTAGCTGGTTTAGCTTTCGTACAATGTTTCGTTAGATAAAGATGCGAATAGACCAAGCTATATTTCAAATTGCGCAAAACCGAGAAAAGCACATCTATGGAGAGAGTTGAGCAATTCCAAAGCATCAAAGTGGATCGTTGCACTCCATTTATTGTTCTTAGAAGTCTAAAATGCTAATTTAGCTTTCGTACAAGGTTTCAATGGATAAAGAAGCGAATAGACCGAGTTATCTTTCAAATTGCACAAAAATGTGAAAAGCACGTCTATGGAGAGAGTTGAGCAATTCCAAAGCTTCAAAGTGGACCGTTGTACTCCATTTATTGTTCTAAGAAGTCTAACTTGCTAATTTAGCTTTCGTACAGGGTTTCAATGGATAAAGAAGCGAATAGACTGAATTATGTTTCAAATTGCACAAAAACGTGAAAAGCACGTCTATGGAGAGAGTTGAGCAATTCCAAAGCTTCAAAGTGGACCGTTGTACTCCATTTATTGCCCTTAGAAGTCGAAGTTGCTAATTTAGCTTTCGTACAAGGTTTCAATGGATAAAGAAACGAATAGACCGAGTTATGTTTCAATTTGCACAAAAACGTGAAAAGCACGTCTATGGAGAGAGTTGAGCAATTCCAAAGCTTCAAAGTGGATCACTGTACTCCATTGAGTGTTCTTAGAAGTTTGACTTGCTAGTTTAGCTTTCGTATAACGTTTCGTTACATAAAGATGCGAATAGACGAAGTTATGTTTCAAATTGCACAAAAATGTGAAAAACACGTCTATGGAGAGAGTTGAGCAATTCCAAAGCTTCAAAGTGGACCGTTGTACTCCATTTATTGTTCTAAGAAGTCTAACTTGCTAATTTAGCTTTCGTACAGGGTTTCAATGGATAAAGAAGCGTATAGACCGAGTTATGTTTCAAATTGCATAAAAATGTGAAAAGCACGTCTATGGAGAGAGTTGAGCAATTCCAAAGCTTCAAAGTGGACCGTTGTACTCCATTTAATGCCCTTAGAAGTCTAACTTGCTAATTTAGCTTTCGTACAAGTTTTCAATGGATAAAGAAGCGAATAGACCGAGTTATGTTTCAAATTGCACAAAAGCGTGAAAAGCACGTCTATGGAGAGAGTTGAGCAATTCCAAAGCTTCAAAGTGGATCATTGTACTCCATTGAGTGTTCTTAGAAGTCTGACTTTCTAGTTTAGCTTTCGTATAACGTTTCGTTAAATAAAGCTGCGAATAGACCAAGCTATATTTCAAATTGCACAAAAACATGAAAAGCACATCTATGAAGAGAGTTGAGCAATTCCAAAACTTCAAAGTGCATCGTTATACTCCATTGAGTGTTCTTAGAAGTGTAACTAGCTGGTTTAGCTTTCGTACAACGTTTCGTTAGATAAAGATGCGAATAGACCAAGCTATATTTCAAATTGCACAAAAATGAGAAAAGCACATCTATGGAGAGAGTTGAGCAATTCCAAAGCATCAAAGTCGACCATTGCACTCCATTTATTGTTCTTAGAAGTCTAAAATGCTAATTTAGCTTTCGTACAGGGTTTCAATGGATAAAGAAGCGAATAGACCGAGTTATGTTTCAAATTACACAAAAACGTGAAAAGCACGTCTATGGAGAGAGTTGAGCAATTCCAAAGCTTAAAAGTGGACCGTTCTACTCCATTTATTGCCCTTAGAAGTCTAACTTGCTAATTTAGCTTTCGTACAAGGTTTCAATGGATAAAGAAGCGAATAGACCGAGTTATGTTTCAAATTGCACAAAAATGAGAAAAGCACGTCTATGGAGAGAGTTGAGGAATTCCAAAGCTTCAAAGTGGAGCATTGTACTCCATTGAGTGTTCTTAGAAGTCTAACTTTCTAGTTTAGCTTTCGTATAACGTTTCGTTAGATAAAGATGCGAATATACCAAGTTATCTTTCAAATTGCACAAGAACGTGAAAAGCACATATATGGAGAGAGTTGAGCAATTCCAAAGCTTCAAAGTGGATCATTGTACTCCATTGAGTGTTCTTAGAAGTCTGACTTGCTAGTTTAGCTTTCGTATAACGTTTCGTTAGATAAAGATGCGAATAGACCAAGTTATCTTTAAAATTGCATAAGAACGTGAAAAGCACATCTATGGAGAGAGTTGAGCAATTCCAAAGCTTCAAAGTGGACCGTTATACTCCATTGAGTGTTCTTAGAAGTGTAACTAGCTGGTTTAGCTTTCGTACAACGTTTCGTTAGATAAAGATGGAAATAGACGAAGTTATGTTTCAAATTGCATAAAAACGTGAAAAGCACGTCTATGGAGAGAGTTGAGCAATTCCAAAGCTTCAAAGTGGATCATTGTACTCCATTGAGTGTTTTTAGAAGTCTGACTTGCTTGTTTAGCTTTCGTATAACGTTTCGTTAGATAAAGCTGCGAATAGACCAAGCTATATTTCAAATTGCACAAAAACGTGAAAAGCACATCTATGGAGAGAGTTGAGCAATTCCAAAGCATCAAAGTGGACCGTTGCACTCCATTTATTGTTCTCAGAAGTCTAAAATGCTAATTTAGCTTTCGTACAAGGTTTCAATGGATAAAGAAGCGAATAGACCGAGTTATGTTTCAAATTGCACAAAAACGTGAAAAGCACGTCTATGGAGAGAGTTGAGCAATTCCAAAGCTTCAAAGTGGACCGTTGTACTCCATCTATTGCCCTTAGAAGTCTAAGTTACTAATTTAGCATTCGTACAAGGTATCAATGGATAAAGAAGCGAATAGACCGAATTATGTTTCAATTTGCACTAAAAAGCACGTCTATGGAGAGAGTTGAGCAATTCCAAAGCTTCAAAGTGGATCATTGTACTCCATTGAGTGTTCTTAGAAGTCTGACTTGCTAGTTTAGCTTTCGTATAACGTTTCGTTAGATAAAGATACGAATAGACCAAGTTATCTTTCAAATTGCACAAGAACGTGAAAAGCACATCTATGGAGAGAGTTGAGCAATTCCAAAGCTTCAAAGTGGACCGTTATACTCCATTGAGTGTTCTTAGAAGTGTAACTAGCTGGTTTAGCTTTCGTACAACGTTTCGATAGATAAAGATGCGAATAGATGAAGTTAGGTTTCAAATTGCTTAAAAACGTGAAAAGCACGTCTATGGAGGGAGTTGAGCAATTCCAAAGCTTAAAAGTGGACCGTTGTACTCCATTTATTACCCTTAGAAGTCTAACTTGTTAATTTAGCTTTCGTACAAGGTTTCAATGGATAAAGAAGCGAATAGACCGAGTTACGTTTCAAATTGCACAAAAGAGTGAAAAGCACGTTTATGGAGAGAGTTGAGCAATTCCAAAGCTTCAAAGTGGATCATTGTACTCCATTGAGTGTTCTTAGAAGTCTGACTTGCTAGTTTAGCTTTCGTATAACGTTTCGTTAGATAAAGATGCGAATAGACCAAGTTATCTTTAAAATTGCATAAGAACGTGAAAAGCACATCTATGGAGAGTGTTGAGCAATTCCAAAGCTTCAAAGTGGACCGTTATACTCCATTGAGTGTTCTTAGAAGTGTAACTAGCTGGTTTAGCTTTCGTACAACGTTTAGTTAGATAAAGATGCGAATAGACGAAGTTATGTTTCAAATTGCATAAAAACGTGAAAAGCACGTCTATGGAGAGAGTTGAGCAATTCCAAAGCTTCAAACTGGATCATTGTACTCCATTGAGTGTTCTTAGAAGTCTGACTTGCTAGTTTAGCTTTCGTATAACGTTTCGTTAGATAAAGCTGCGAATAGACCAAGCTACATTTCAAATTGCACAAAAACGTGAAAAGCACATCTATGGAGAGAGTTGAGCAATTCCAAAGCTTCAAAGTGGACCGTTATACTCCATTGAGTGTTCTTAGAAGTGTAACTAGCTGGTTTAGCTTTCGTACAACGTTTCGTTAGATAAAGATGCGAATAGACGAAGTTATGTTTCAAATTGCATAAAAACGTGAAAAGCACGTCTAGGGAGAGAGTTGACCAATTCCAAAGCTTAAAAGTAGACCGTTGTACTCCATTTATTGCCCTTAGAAGTCTAACTTGCTAATTTAGCTTTTGTACAAGGTTTCAATGGATAAAGAAGCGAATAGACCGAGTTATGTTTCAAATTGCACAAAAACGTGAAAAGCTCGTCTATGGAGAGAGTTGAGCAATTCCAAATCTTCAAAGTGGACCGTTGTACTTCATTTATTGTTCTAAGAAGTCTAGCTTGCTAATTTAGCTTTCGTACAGGGTTTCAATGGATAAAGAAGCGAATAGACCGAGTTATGTTTAAAATTGCACAAAAACGTGAATAGCACGTCTATGGAGACAGTTGAGCAATTCCAAAGCTTCAAAGTGGACCGTTGTACTCCATTTATTGCCCTTAGAAGTCTAACTTGCTAATTTAGCTTTCGTACAAGGTTTCAATGGATAAAGAAGTCAATAGACCGAGTTATCTTTCAAATTGCACAAAAACGTGAAAAGCACGTCTATGGAGAGAGTTGAGCAATTCCAAAGCTTCAAAGTGGATCATTGCACTCCATTGAGTGTTCTTAGAAGTCTGACTTGCTAGGTTAGCTTTCGTATAACGTTTCGTTAGATAAAGATGCGAATAGACCAAGTTATCTTTCAAATTGCACAAGAAAGTGAAAAGCACATCTATGGGGAGAGTTGAGCAATTCCAAAGCTTCAAAGTGGACCGTTATACTCCATTGAGTGTTCTTAGAAGTGTAACTAGCTGGTTTAGCTTTCGTACAACGTTTTGTTAGATAAAGATGCGAATAGACGAAGTTATGTTTCAAATTGCATAAAAACGTGAAAAGCACGTCTATGGAGAGAGTTGAGCAATTCCAAAGCTTAAAAGTGCACCGTTGTACTCCATTTATTGCCCTTGGAAGTCTAACTTGCTAATTTAGCTTTCGTACAAGGTTTCAATGGATAAAGAAGCGAATAGACCGAGTTATGTTTCAAATTGCACAAAAACGTGAAAAGCACGTCTATGGAGAGAGTTGAGCAATTCCAAAGCTTCAAAGTGGATCATTGTACTCCATTGACTGTTCCTAGAAGTCTGACTTGCTAGTTTGGCTTTCGTATAACGTTTCGTTAGATAAAGCTGCGAATAGACCAAGTTATCTTTCAAATTACACAAGAACGTGAAAAGCACATCTTTGGAGAGAGTTGAGCAATTCCAAAGCTTCAAAGTGGACCGTTATACTCCATTGAGTGTTCTTAGAAGTGTAACTAGCTGGTTTAGGTTTCGTACAACGTTTCGTTAGATAAAGATGCGAATAGACCAAGCTATATTTCAAATTGCACAAAAACGAGAAAAGCACATCTATGGAGAGAGTTGAGCAATTCCAAAGCATCAAAGTGCACCGTTGCACTCCATTTATTGTTCTTAGAAGTCTAAAATGCTAATTTAGCTTTCATACAAGGTTTCAATGGATAGAGAAGCGAATAGACCGATTTACGTTTCAAATTGCACAAAAATGTGAAAAGCACGCCTATGGAGAGAGTTGAGCAATTCCAAAGCTTCAAAGTGGACCGTTGCACTCCATTTATTATTCTAAGAAGTCTAACTTTCTAATTTAGCTTTCGTATAGGGTTTCAATGGATAAAGAAGCGAATAGACCGAGCTATGTTTCAAATTGCACAAAAACGTGAAAAGCACGTCTATGGAGAGGGTTGAGCAATTCCAAAGCTTCAAAGTGGACGTTGTTCTCCATTTATTGCCCTTAGAAGTCTAACTTGCTAATTTAGCTTTCGTACAAGGTTTCAATGGATAAAGAAGTGAATAGACCGACTTATGTTTCAAATTGCACAAAAACCTGAAAAGCACGTCTATGGAGAGAGTTGAGCAATTCCAAAGCTTCAAAGTGGATCATTGTACTCCATTGAGTGTTCTTAGAAGTCTAACTTGCTAGTTTAGCTTTCGTATAACGTTTCGTTAGATAAAGATGCGAATAGACCAAGTTATCTTTCAAATTGCACAAGAACGTGAAAAGCACATCTATGGAGAGAGTTGAGCAATTCCAAAGCTTCAAAGTGCACCGTTATACTCCATTTAGTGTTCTTAGAAGTGTAACTAGCTGGTTTAGCTTTCGTACAGTGTTTCGTTAGATAAAGATGCGAATAGACCAAGCTATATTTCAAATTGCACAAAAACGAGAAAAGCACATCTACGGAGAGAGTTGAGCAATTCCAAAGCATCAAAGTGGACCGTTGCACTCCATTTATTGTTCTTAGAAGTCTAAAATGCTAATTTAGCTTTCGTACAAGGTTTAAAAGGATAAAGAAGCGAATAGACCGAGTTATGTTTCAAATTACACAAAAATGTGAAAAGCACGTCTATGGAGAGAGTTGAGAAATTCCAAAGCTTCAAAGTGGACTGTTGTACTCCATTGAGTGTTCATAGAAGTCTAACTTGCTAGTTTAGCTTTCGTATAACGTTTCGTTAGATAAAGATGCGAATAGACCAAGTTATCTTTCAAAGTGCACAAAAACGTGAAAAGCACGTCTATGGAGAGAGTTGAGCAATTCCAAAGCTTCAAAGTGGACCGTTATACTCCATTGAGTGTTCTTAGAAGTGTAACTAGCTTGTTTAGGTTTCGTACAACGTTTCGTTAGATAAAGATGCCAGACGAAGTTATGTTTCAAATTGCACAAAAACGTGAAAAGCACGTCTATGGAGAGAGTTGAGGAATTCCAAAGCTTCAAAGTGGACCATTGTACTCCATTGAGTGTTCTTAGAAGTCTAACTTGCTAGTTTAGCTTTCGTATAACGTTTCTTTAGATAAAGATGCAAATAGACCAAGTTATCTTTCAAATTGCACAAGAACGTGAAAAGCACATCTATGGAGAGAGTTGAGCAATTCGAAAGCTTCAAAGTGGACCGTTATACTCCATTGAGTGTTCTTAGAAGTGTAACTAGCTGGTTTAGCTTTCGTACAACGTTTCGTCAGATAAAGATGCGAATAGACGAAGTTATGTTTCGAATTGCACAAAAACGTGAAAAGCACGCCTATGGAGAGAGTTGAGCAATTCCAAAGCTTCAAAGTGGATCATTGAACTCCGTTGAGTGTTCATAGAAGTCTGACTTGCTAGTTTAGCTTTCGTATAATGTTTCGTTAGATAAAGCTGCGAATAGACCAAGTTATCTTTCAAATTGCACAAGAACGTGAAAAGCACATCTATGGAGGAGTTGAGCAATTCGAAAGCTTCAAAGTGGACCGTTATACTCCATTGAGTGTTCTTAGAAGTGTAACTAGCTGGTTTAGCTTTCGTACAATGTTTCATCAGATAAAGATGCGAATAGACGAAGTTATGTTTCGAATTGCACAAAAACGTGAAAAGCACGTCTATGGAGAGAGTTGAGCAATTCCAAAGCTTCAAAGTGGATCATTGAACTCCGTTGAGTGTTCTTAGAAGTCTGACTTGCTAGTTTAGCTTTCGTATAACGTTTCGTTAGATAAAGCTGCGAATAGACCAAGTTATCTTTCAAATTGCACAAGAACGTGGAAAGCACATCTATGGAGAGTGTTGAGCAATTGCAAAGCTTCAAAGTGGACCGTTATACTCCATTGAGTGCTCTTAGAAGTGTAACTAGCTAGTTTAGCTTTCGTACAACGTTTCGTTAGATAAAGATGCGAATCAACCAAGCTATATTTCAAATTGCACAAAAATGAGAAAAGCACATCTATGGAGAGAGTTGAGCAATTCCAAAGCATCAAAGTGGACCGTTGCACTCCATTTATTGTTCTTAGAAGTCTAAAATGCTAATTTAGCTTTCGTACAAGGTTTCAATGGATAAAGAAGCGAATAGACCGAGTTATGTTTCAAATTGCACAAAAATGTTAAAAGCACATCTATGCAGAGAGTTGAGCAATTCCAAAGCTTCAAAGTGGACCGTTGTACTCCATTTATTGTTCTAAGAAGTATAACTTGCTAATTTAGCTTTCGTACAAGGTTTCAATGGATAAAGAAGCGAATAAACCGAGTTATGTTTCAAATTGCACAAAAACGTGAAAAGCACGTCTATGGAGACGGTTGAGCAATTCCAAAGCTTCAAAGTGGACCGTTGTACTCCATTTATTGCCCGTAGAAGTCTAACTTGATAATTTAGCTTTCGTACAAGGTTTCAACGGATAAAGAAGTTAATAGACCGACTTATGTTTCAAATTGCACAAAAACGTGAAAAGCACGTCTATGGAGAAAGTTGAGAAATTCCAAAGCTTCAAAGTGGATCATTGTACTCTATTGAGTGTTCTTAGAAGTCTGACTTGCTAGTTTAGCTTTCGTATAACGTTTCGTTAGATAAAGATGCAAATAGACCAAGTTATCTTTCAAATTGCACAAGAACGTGAAAAGCACATCTATGGAGAGAGTTGAGCAATTCCAAAGCTTCAAAGTGGACCGTTATACTCCATTTAGTGTTCTTAGAAGTGTAACTAGCTGGTTTAGCTTTCGTACAATGTTTCGTTAGATAAAGATGCGAATAGACCAAGCTATATTTCAAATTGCACAAAAACGAGAAAAGCACATCTATGGAGAGAGTTGAGCAATTCGAAAGCATCAAAGTGGACCGTTGCACTCCATTTATTGTTCTTAGAAGTCTAAAATGCTAATTTAGCTTCCGTACAAGGTTTAAAAGGATAAAGAAGCGAATAGACCGAGTTATGTTTCAAATTACACAAAAATGTGAAAAGCACGTCTATGGAGAGAGTTGAGAAATTCCAAAGCTTCAAAGTGGACCGTTGTACTCCATTGAGTGTTCATAGAAGTCTAACTTGCTAGTTTAGCTTTCGTATAACGTTTCGTTAGATAAAGATGCGAATAGACCAAGTTATCTTTCAAATTGCACAACAACGTGAAAAGCACGTCTATGGAGAGAGTTGAGCAATTCCAAAGCTTCAAAGTGGACCGTTATACTCCATTGAGTGTTCTTAGAAGTGTAACTAGCTGGTTTAGCTTTCGTACAACGTTTCGTTAGATAAAGATGCCAGACGAACTTATGTTTCAAATTGCACAAAAACGTGAAAAGCACGTCTATGGAGAGAGTTGAGGAATTCCAAAGCTTCAAAGTGGACCATTGTACTCCATTGAGTGTTCTTAGAAATCTAACTTGCTATTTTAGCTTTCGTATAACGTTTCGTTAGATAAAGATGCGAATAGACCAAGTTATCTTTCAAATTGCACAAGAACGTGAAAAGCACATCTATGGAGAGAGTTGAGCAATTCCAAAGCTTCAAAGTGGACCGTTATACTCCATTGAGTGTTCTTAGAAGTGTAACTAGCTGGTTTAGCTTTCGTACAACGTTTCGTCAGATAAAGATGCGAATAGACGAAGTTATGTTTCGAATTGCACAAAAACGTGAAAAGCATGTCTATGGAGAGAGTTAAGCAATTCCAAAGCTTCAAAGTGGACCGTTATACTCCATTGAGTGTTCTTAGAAGTGTAAATAGCTGGTTTAGCTTTCGTACAACGTTTCGTTAGATGAAGATGCGAATAGACCAAGCTATATTTTAAATTGCACAAAAACGAGAAAAGCACATCTATGGAGAGAGTTGAGCAATTCCAAAGCATCAAAGTGGACCGTTGCACTCCATTTATTGTTCTTGGAAGTCTAAAATGCTAATTTAGCTTTCGTACAAGGTTTCAATGGATAAAGAAGCGAATAGACCGAGTTATGTTTCAAATTGCACGAAAATGTGAAAAGCACGTCTATGGAGAGCGTTGAGCAATTCCAAAGCTTCAAAGTGGACCGTTGTACTGCATTTATTGTTCTAAGAAGTATAACTTGCTAATTTAGCTTTCGTACAAGGTTTCAATGGATAAAGAAGCGAATAGACCGAGCTATGTTTCAAATTGCACAAAAACGTGAAAAGCACGTCTATGGAGAGGGTTGAGCAATTCCAAAGCTTCAAAGTGGACCGTTGTACTCCATTTATTTCCCGTAGAAGTCTAACTTGCTAAATTAGCTTTCGTACAAGGTTTCAATGGATAAAGAAGTTAATAGACCGACTTATGTTTCAAATTGCACAAAAACGTGAAAAGCACGTCTATGGAGAGAGTTGAGCAATTCCAAAGCTTCAAAGTGGATCATTGTACTCCATTGAGTGTTCTTAGAATTCTGACTTGCCAGTTTAGCTTTCGTATAATGTTTCGTTAGATAAAGATGCAAATAGACCATGTTATCTTTCAAATTGCACAAGAACGTGAAAAGCACATCTATGGAGAGAGTTGAGCAATTCCAAAACTTCAAAGTGGACCGTTATACTCCATTTAGTGTTCTTAGAAGTGTAACTAGCTGGTTTAGCTTTCGTACAATGTTTCGTTAGATAAAGATGCGAATAGACCAAGCTATATTTCAAATTGCACAAAAATGAGAAAAGCACATCTATGGAGAGAGTTGAGCAATTCCAAAGCATCGAAGTGGACCGTTGCACTCCATTTATTGTTCTTAGAAGTCTAAAATGCTAATTTAGCTTTCCTACAAGGTTTCAATGGATAAAGAAGTGAATAGACCGAGTTATGTTTCAAATTGCACGAAAATGTGAAAAGCACGTCTATGGAGAGAGTTGAGCAATTCCAAAGCTTCAAAGTGGACCGTTGTACTGCATTTATTGTTCTAAGAAGTATAACTTGCTAATTTAGCTTTCGTACAAGGTTTCAATGGATAAAGAAGCGAATAGACCGAGTTATGTTTCAAATTGCACTAAAACGTGAAAAGCACGTCTATTGGGAGGGTTGAGCAATTCCAAAGCTTCAAAGTGGACCGTTGTACTCCATTTATTGCCCGTAGAAGTCTAACTTGCTAATTTAGCTTTCGTACAAGGTTTCAATGGATAAAGAAGTTAATAGACCGACTTATGTTTCAAATTGCACAAAAACGTGAAAAGCACGTCTATGGAGAGAGTTGAGGAATTCCAAAGCTTCAAAGTGGACCATTGTACTCCATTGAGTGTTCTTAGAAGTCTAAAATGCTAATTTAGCTTTCGTACAAGGTTTCAATGGATAAAGAAGCGAATAGACCGAGTTATGTTTCAAATTGCACAAAAATGTGAAAAGCACGTCTATGGAGAGAGTTGAGCAATTCCAAAGCTTCAAAGTGGATCATTGCACTCCATTGAGTATTCTTAGAAGTCTGACTTGCTAGTTTAGCTTTCGTATAACGTTTCGTTAGATAAAGATGCGAATAGACCAAGTTATCTTTCAAATTGCACAACAACGTGAAAAGCACGTCTATGGAGAGAGTTGAGCAATTCCAAAGCTTCAAAGTGGACCGTTATACTCCATTGAGTGTTCTTAGAAGTGTAACTAGCTGGTTTAGCTTTCGTACAACGTTTCGTTAGATAAAGATGCCAGACGAACTTATGTTTCAAATTGCACAAAAACGTGAAAAGCACGTCTATGGAGAGAGTTGAGGAATTCCAAAGCTTCAAAGTGGACCATTGTACTCCATTGAGTGTTCTTAGAAATCTAACTTGCTATTTTAGCTTTCGTATAACGTTTCGTTAGATAAAGATGCGAATAGACCAAGTTATCCTTCAAATTGCACAAGAACGTGAAAAGCACATCTATGGAGAGAGTTGAGCAATTCCAAAGCTTCAAAGTGGACCGTTATACTCCATTGAGTGTTCTTAGAAGTGTAACTAGCTGGTTTAGCTTTCGTACAACGTTTCGTCAGATAAAGATGCGAATAGACGAAGTTATGTTTCGAATTGCACAAAAACGTGAAAAGCACGTCTATGGAGAGAGTTGAGCAATTCCAAAGCTTCAAAGTGGACCGTTATACTCCATTGAGTGTTCTTAGAAGTGTAAATAGCTGGTTTAGCTTTCGTACAACGTTTCGTTAGATGAAGATGCGAATAGACCAAGCTATATTTCAAATTGCACAAAAACGAGAAAAGCACATCTATGGAGAGAGTTGAGCAATTCCAAAGCATCAAAGTGGACCGTTGCACTCCATTTATTGTTCTTAGAAGTCTAAAATGCTAATTTAGCTTTCGTACAAGGTTTCAATGGATAAAGAAGCGAATAGACCGAGTTATGTTTCAAATTGCACGAAAATGTGAAAAGCACGTCTATGGAGAGCGTTGAGCAATTCCAAAGCTTCAAAGTGGACCGTTGTACTGCATTTATTGTTCTAAGAAGTATAACTTGCTAATTTAGCTTTCGTACAGGGTTTCAATGGATAAAGAAGCGAATAGACCGAGCTATGTTTCAAATTGCACAAAAACGTGAAAAGCACGTCTATGGAGAGGGTTGAGCAATTCCAAAGCTTCAAAGTGGACCGTTGTACTCCATTTATTGCCCGTAGAAGTCTAACTTGCTAAATTAGCTTTCGTACATGGTTTCAATGGATAAAGAAGTTAATAGACCGACTTATGTTTCAAATTGCACAAAAACGTGAAAAGCACGTCTATGGAGAGAGTTGAGCAATTCCAAAGCTTCAAAGTGGATCATTGTACTCCATTGAGTGTTCTTAGAATTCTGACTTGCCAGTTTAGCTTTCGTATAATGTTTCGTTAGATAAAGATGCGAATAGACCATGTTATCTTTCAAATTGCACAAGAACGTGAAAAGCACATCTATGGAGAGAGTTGAGCAATTCCAAAACTTCAAAGTGGACCGTTATACTCCATTTAGTGTTCTTAGAAGTGTAACTAGCTGGTTTAGCTTTCGTACAACGTTTCGTCAGATAAAGATGCGAATAGACGAAGTTATGTTTCGAATTGCACAAAAACGTGAAAAGCACGTCTATGGAGAGAGTTGAGCAATTCCAAAGCTTCAAAGTGGACCGTTATACTCCATTGAGTGTTCTTAGAAGTGTAAATAGCTGGTTTAGCTTTCGTACAACGTTTCGTTAGATGAAGATGCGAATAGACCAAGCTATATTTCAAATTGCACAAAAACGAGAAAAGCACATCTATGGAGAGAGTTGAGCAATTCCAAAGCATCAAAGTGGACCGTTGCACTCCATTTATTGTTCTTAGAAGTCTAAAATGCTAATTTAGCTTTCGTACAAGGTTTCAATGGATAAAGAAGCGAATAGACCGAGTTATGTTTCAAATTGCACGAAAATGTGAAAAGCACGTCTATGGAGAGCGTTGAGCAATTCCAAAGCTTCAAAGTGGACCGTTGTACTGCATTAATTGTTCTAAGAAGTATAACTTGCTAATTTAGCTTTCGTACAGGGTTTCAATGGATAAAGAAGCGAATAGACCGAGCTATTTTTCAAATTGCACAAAAACGTGAAAAGCACGTCTATGGAGAGGGTTGAGCAATTCCAAAGCTTCAAAGTGGACCGTTGTACTCCATTTATTGCCCGTAGAAGTCTAACTTGCTAAATTAGCTTTCGTACATGGTTTCAATGGATAAAGAAGTTAATAGACCGACTTATGTTTCAAATTGCACAAAAACGTGAAAAGCACGTCTATGGAGAGAGTTGAGCAATTCCAAAGCTTCAAAGTGGATCATTGTACTCCATTGAGTGTTCTTAGAATTCTGACTTGCCAGTTTAGCTTTCGTATAATGTTTCGTTAGATAAAGATGCAAATAGACCATGTTATCTTTCAAATTGCACAAGAACGTGAAAAGCACATCTATGGAGAGAGTTGAGCAATTCCAAAACTTCAAAGTGGACCGTTATACTCCATTTAGTGTTCTTAGAAGTGTAACTAGCTGGTTTAGCTTTCGTACAATGTTTCGTTAGATAAAGATGCGAATAGACCAAGCTATATTTCAAATTGCACAAAAACGAGAAAAGCACATCTACGGAGAGAGTTGAGCAATTCCAAAGCATCAAAGTGGACCGTTGCACTCCATTTATTGTTCTTAGAAGTCTAAAATGCTAATTTAGCTTTCCTACAAGGTTTCAATGGATAAAGAAGCGAATAGACCGAGTTATGTTTCAAATTGCACGAAAATGTGAAAAGCACGTCTATGGAGAGAGTTGAGCAATTCCAAAGCTTCAAAGTGGACCGTTGTACTGCATTTATTGTTCTAAGAAGTATAACTTGCTAATTTAGCTTTCGTACAAGGTTTCAATGGATAAAGAAGCGAATAGACCGAGTTATGTTTCAAATTGCACTAAAACGTGAAAAGCACGTCTATTGGGAGGGTTGAGCAATTCCAAAGCTTCAAAGTGGACCGTTGTACTCCATTTATTGCCCGTAGAAGTCTAACTTGCTAATTTAGCTTTCGTACAAGGTTTCAATGGATAAAGAAGTTAATAGACCGACTTATGTTTCAAATTGCACAAAAACGTGAAAAGCACGTCTATGGAGAGAGTTGAGGAATTCCAAAGCTTCAAAGTGGACCATTGTACTCCATTGAGTGTTCTTAGAAGTCTAAAATGCTAATTTAGCTTTCGTACAAGGTTTCAATGGATAAAGAAGCGAATAGACCGAGTTATGTTTCAAATTGCACAAAAATGTGAAAAGCACGTCTATGGAGAGAGTTGAGCAATTCCAAAGCTTCAAAGTGGATCATTGCACTCCATTGAGTATTCTTAGAAGTCTGACTTGCTAATTTAGCTTTCGTATAACGTTTCGTTAGATAAAGATGCGTATAGACCAAGTTATCTTTCAAATTGCACAAGAACGTGAAAAGCACATCTATGGAGAGAGTTGAGCAATTCCAAAGCTTCAAAGTGGACCGTTATATACTCCATTGAGGAGTCTTAGAAGTGTTACTAGCTGGTTTAGCTTTCGTACAACGTTTCGTTAAATAAAGATGCGAATAGACCAAGTTATGTTTCAAATTGCATAAAAACGTGAAAAGCACGTCTATGGAGAGAGTTGAGCAATTCCAAAGCTTCAAAGTGGATCATTGTACTCCATTGAGTGTTCTTGGAAGTCTGACTTGCTACTTTAGCTTTCGTAAAACGTTTCGTTAGATAAAGCTGCGAATAGACCAAGCTATATTTCAAATTGCACAAAAACGTGAAAAGCACATCTATGGAGAGAGTTGAGCAATTCCAAAGCTTCAAAGTGGACCGTTATACTCCATTGAGTGTTCTTAGAAGTGTAACTAGCTGGTTTAGCTTTCGTACAACGTTTCGTTAGATAAAGATGCGAATAGAACAAGCTATATTTCAAATTGTACAAAAACGAGAAAAGCACATCTATGGAGAGAGTTGAGCAATTCCAAAGCATCAAAGTGGACCGTTGCACTCCATTTATTGTTCTTAGAAGTCTAAAATGCTAATTTAGCTTTCATACAAGGTTTCAATGGATAAAGAAGCGAATAGACCGAGTTATGTTTCAAATTGCACAAAAACATGAAAAGCACGTCTATGGAGAGGGTTGAGCAATTCCAAAGCTTCAAAGTGGACCGTTGTACTCCATTTATTGCCCTTAGAAGTATAACTTGCTAATTTAGCTTTCGTACAGGGTTTCAATGGATAAAGAAGCGAATAGACCGAGTTATGTTTCAAATTGCACAAAAACGTGAAAAGCACGTCTATGGAGAGGGTTGAGCAATTCCAAAGCTTCAAGGTGGACCGTTGTACTCCATTTATAGCCCGTAGAAGTCTAACTTGATAATTTAGCTTTCGTACAAGGTTTCAATGGATAAAGAAGTTAATAGACCGACTTATGTTTCAAATTGCACAAAAACGTGAAAAGCACGTCTATGGAGAGAGTTGAGCAATTCCAAAGCTTCAAAGTGGATCATTGTACTCCATTGAGTGTTCTTAGAAGTCTGACTTGCTATTTTAGCTTTCGTATAACGTTTCGTTAGATAAAGCTGCGAATAGACCAAGCTATATTTCAAATTGCACAAAAACGTGAAAAGCACATCAATGGAGAGAGTTGAGCAATTCCAAAGCTTCAAAGTGGACCGTTATACTCCATTGAGTGTTCTTAGAAGTGTAACTAGCTGGTTTAGCTTTCGTACAACGTTTCATTAGATAAAGATGCGAATAGAACAAGCTATATTTCAAATTGTACAAAAACGAGAAAAGCACATCTATGGAGAGAGTTGAGCAATTCCAAAGCATCAAAGTGGACCGTTGCACTCCATTTATTGTTCTTAGAAGTCTAAAATGCTAATTTAGCTTTCATACAAGGTTTCAATGGATAAAGAAGCGAATAGACCGAGTTATGTTTCAAATTGCACAAAAACATGAAAAGCACGTCTATGGAGAGGGTTGAGCAATTCCAAAGCTTCAAATTGGACCGTTGTACTCCATTTATTGCCCTTAGAAGTATAACTTGCTAATTTAGCTTTCGTACAGGGTTTCAATGGATAAAGAAGCGAATAGACCGAGTTATGTTTCAAATTGCACAAAAACGTGAAAAGCACGTCTATGGAGAGGGTTGAGCAATTCCAAAGCTTCAAAGTGGACCGTTGTACTCCATTTATTGCCCGTAGAAGTCTAGCTTGATAATTTAGCTTTCGTACAAGGTTTCAATGGATAAAAAAGTTAATAGACCGACTTATGTTTCAAATTGCACAAAAACGTGAAAAGCACGTCTATGGAGAGAGTTGAGCAATTCCAAAGCTTCAAAGTGGATCATTGTACTCCATTGAGTGTTCTTAGAAGTCTGACTTGCTAGTTTAGCTTTCGTATAACGTTTCGCTAGATAAAGATGCAAATAGACCAAGTTATCTTTCAAATTCCACAAGAACGTGAAAAGCAAATTTATGGAGAGAGTTGAGCAATTCCAAAGCTTCAAAGTGGACCGTTATACTCCATTTAGTGTTCTTAGAAGTGTAACTAGCTGGTTTAGCTTTCGTACAATGTTTCGTTAGATAAAGATGCGAATAGACCAAGCTATATTTCAAATTGCACAAAAACGAGAAAAGCACATCTATGGAGAGAGTTGAGCAATTCCAAAGCATCAAAGTGGACCGTTGCACTCCATTTATTGTTCTTAGAAGTCTAAAATGCTAATTTAGCTTTCGTACAAGGTTTAAAAGGATAAAGAAGCGAATAGACCGAGTTATGTTTCAAATTACACAAAAACGTGAAAAGCACGTCTATGGAGAGAGTTGAGCAATTCCAAAGCTTCAAAGTGGACCGTTGTAGTCCATTGAGTGTTCATAGAAGTCTAACTTGCTAGTTTAGCTTTCATATAACGTTTCGTTAGATAAAGATGCGAATAGACCAACTTATCTTTCAAATTACACAAAAACGTGAAAAGCACGTCTATGGAGAGAGTTGAGCAATTCCAAAGCTTCAAAGTGGACCGTTATACTCCATTGAGTGTTCTTAGCAGTGTAACTAGCTGGTTTAGCTTTCGTACAACGTTTCGTTAGATAAAGATGCCAGACGAAGTTATGTTTCAAATTGCACAAAAACGTGAAAAGCACGTCTATGGAGAGAGTTGAGGAATTCCAAAGCTTCAAAGTGGACCATTGTACTCCATTGAGTGTTCTTAGAAGTCTAACTTGCTAGTTTAGCTTTCGTATAACGTTTCGTTAGATAAAGATGCGAATAGACCAAGTTATCTTTCAAATTGCACAAGAACGTGAAAAGCACATCTATGGAGAGAGTTGAGCAATTCCAAAGCTTCAAAGTGGACCGTTATATACTCCATTGAGGAGTCGTAGAAGTGTTACTAGCTGGTTTAGCTTTCGTACAACGTTTCGTTAAATAAAGATGCGAATAGACCAAGTTATGTTTCAAATTGCATAAAAACGTGAAAAGCACGTCTATGGAGAGAGTTGAGCAATTCCAAAGCTTCAAAGTGGATCATTGTACTCCATTGAGTGTTCTTAGAAGTCTGACTTGCTACTTTAGCTTTCGTATGACGTTTCGTTAGATAAAGCTGCGAATAGACCAAGCTATATTTCAAATTGTACAAAAACGTGAAAAGCACATCTATGGAGAGAGTTGAGCAATTCCAAAGCTTCAAAGTGGACCGTTATACTCCATTGAGTGTTCTTAGAAGTGTAACTAGCTGGTTTAGCTTTCGTACAACGTTTCGTTAGATAAAGATGCGAATAGACCAAGCTATATTTCAAATTGTACAAAAACGAGAAAAGCACATCTATGGAGAGAGTTGGGCAATTCCAAAGCATCAAAGTGGACCGTTGCACTCCATTTATTGTTCTTAGAAGTCGAAAATGCTAATTTAGCTTTCCTACAAGGTTTCAATGGATAAAGAAGCGAATAGACCGAGTTATGTTTCAAATTGCACAAAAACGTGAAAAGCACGTCTATGGAGAGGGTTGAGCAATTCCAAAGCTTCAAAGTGGACCGTTGTACTCCATTTATTGCCCGTAGAAGTCTAACTTGATAATTTAGCTTTTGTACAAGGTTTCAATGGATAAAGAAGTTAATAGACCGACTTATGTTTCAAATTGCACAAAAACGTGAAAAGCACGTCTATGGAGAGAGTTGAGCAATTCCAAAGCTTCAAAGTGGATCATTGTACTCCATTGAGTGTTCTTAGAAGTCTGACTTGCTAGTTTAGCTTTCGTATAACGTTTCGTTAGATAAAGATGCAAATAGACCAAGTTATCTTTCAAATTGCACAAGAACGTGAAAAGCAAATCTATGGAGAGAGTTGAGCAATTCCAAAGCTTCAAAGTGGACCGTTATACTCCATTTAGTGTTCTTAGAAGTGTAACTAGCCGGTTTAGCTTTCGTACAATGTTTCGTTAGATAAAGATGCGAACAGACCAAGCTATATTTCAAATTGCACAAAAACGAGAAAAGCACATCTATGGAGAGAGTTGAGCAATTCCAAAGCATCAAAGTGGACCGTTGCACTCCATTTATTGTTCTTAGAAGTCTAAAATGCTAATTTAGCTTTCGTACAAGGTTTAAAAGGATAAAGAAGCGAATAGACCGAGTTATGTTTCAAATTACACAAAAATGTGAAAAGCATGTCTATGGAGAGAGTTGAGAAATTCCAAAGCTTCAAAGTGGACCATTGTACTCCATTGAGTGTTCATAGAAGTCTAACTTGCTAGTTTAGCTTTCGTATAACGTTTCGTTATATAAAGATGCGAATAGACCAAGTTATCTTTCAAATTACACAAAAACGTGAAAAGCACGTCTATGGAGAGAGTTGAGCAATTCCAAAGCTTCAAAGTGGATCATTGTACTCCATTGAGTGTTCTTAGAAGTCTGACTTGCTAGTTTAGCTTTCGTATAACGTTTCGTTAGATAAAGATGCGAATAGACCAAGTTATCTTTCAAATTACACAAAAACGTGAAAAGCACGTCTATGGAGAGAGTTGAGCAATTCCAAAGCTTCAAAGTGGACCGTTATACTCCATTGAGTGTTCCTAGCAGTGTAACTAGCTGGTTTAGCTTTCGTACAACGTTTCGTTAGATAAAGATGCCAGACGAAGTTATGTTTCAAATTACACAAAAACGTGAAAAGCACGTCTATGGAGAGAGTTGAGGAATTCCAAAGCTTCAAAGTGGACCATTGTACTCCATTGAGTGTTCTTAGAAGTCTAACTTGCTAGTTTAGCTTTCGTATAACGTTTCGTTAGATAAAGATGCGAATAGACCAAGTTATCTTTCAAATTGCACAAGAACGTGAAAAGCACATCTATGGAGAGAGTTGAGCAATTCCAAAGCTTCAAAGTGGACCGTTATATACTCCATTGAGGAGTCGTAGAAGTGTTACTAGCTGGTTTAGCTTTCGTACAACGTTTCGTTAAATAAAGATGCGAATAGACCAAGTTATGTTTCAAATTGCATAAAAACGTGAAAAGCACGTCTATGGAGAGAGTTGAGCAATTCCAAAGCTTCAAAGTGGATCATTGTACTCCATTGAGTGTTCTTAGAAGTCTGACTTGCTACTTTAGCTTTCGTATGACGTTTCGTTAGATAAATCTGCGAATAGACCAAACTATATTTCAAATTGTACAAAAACGTGAAAAGCACATCTATGGAGAGAGTTGAGCAATTCCAAAGCTTCAAAGTGGACCGTTATACTCCTTTGAGTGTTCTTAGAAGTGTAACTAGCTGGTTTAGCTTTCGTACAACGTTTCGTTAGATAAAGATGCGAATAGACCAAGCTATATTTCAAATTGTACAAAAACGAGAAAAGCACATCTATGGAGAGAGTTGAGCAATTCCAAAGCATCAAAGTGGACCGTTGCACTCCATTTATTGTTCTTAGAAGTCGAAAATGCTAATTTAGCTTTCCTACAAGGTTTCAATGGATAAAGAAGCGAATAGACCGAGTTATGTTTCAATTGCACAAAAACGTGAAAAGCACGTCTATGGAGAGGGTTGAGCAATTCCAAAGCTTCAAAGTGGACCGTTGTACTCCATTTATTGCCCTTAGAAGTATAACTTGCTAATTTAGCTTTCGTACAGGGTTTCAATGGATAAAGAAGCGAATAGACCAAGTTATGTTTCAAATTGCACAAAAACGTGAAAAGCACGTCTATGGAGAGGGTTGAGCAATTCCAAAGCTTCAAAGTGGACCGTTGTACTCCATTTATTGCCCGTAGAAGTCTAACTTGATAATTTAGCTTTCGTACAAGGTTTCAATGGATAAAGAAGTTAATAGACCGACTTATGTTTCAAATTGCACAAAAACGTGAAAAGCACGTCCATGGAGAGAGTTGAGCAATTCCAAAGCTTCAAAGTGGATCATTGTACTCCATTGAGTGTTCTTAGAAGTCTGACTTGCTAGTTTAGCTTTCGTATAACGTTTCGTTAGATAAAGATGCAAATAGACCAAGTTATCTTTCAAATTGCACAAGAACGTGAAAAGCAAATCTATGGAGAGAGTTGAGCAATTCCAAAGCTTCAAAGTGGACCGTTATACTCCATTTAGTGTTCTTAGAAGTGTAACTAGCTGGTTTAGCTTTCGTACAAAGTTTCGTTAGATAAAGATGCGAATAGACCAAGCTATATTTCAAATTGCACAAAAACGAGAAAAGCACATCTATGGAGAGAGTTGAGCAATTCCAAAGCATCAAAGTGGACCGTTGCACTCCATTTATTGTTCTTAGAAGTCTAAAATGCTAATTTAGCTTTCGTACAAGGTTTAAAAGGATAAAGAAGCGAATAGACCGAGTTATGTTTCAAATTACACAAAAATGTGAAAAGCACGTCTATGGAGAGAGTTGAGAAATTCCAAACCTTCAAAGTGGACCGTTGTACTCCATTGAGTGTTCATAGAAGTCTAACTAGCTAGTTTAGCTTTCGTATAACGTTTCGTTAGATAAAGATGCGAATAGACCAAGTTATCTTTCAAATTACACAAAAACGTGAAAAGCACGTCTATGGAGAGAGTTGAGCAATTCCAAAGCTTCAAAGTGGATCATTGTACTCCATTGAGTGTTCTTAGAAGTCTGACTTGCTAGTTTAGCTTTCTTATAATGTTTCGTTAGATAAAGATGCAAATAGACCAAGTTATCTTTCAAATTCCACAAGAACGTGAAAAGCAAATCTATGGAGAGAGTTGAGCAATTCCAAAGCTTCAAAGTGGACCGTTATACTCCATTTAGTGTTCTTAGAAGTGTAACTAGCTGGTTTTGCTTTCGTACAATGTTTCGTTAGATAAAGATGCGAATAGACCAAGCTATATCTCAAATTGCACAAAAACGAGAAAAGCACATCTATGGAGAGAGTTGAGTAATTCCAAAGCATCAAAGTGGACCGTTGCACTCCATTTATTGTTCTTAGAAGTCTAAAATGCTAATTTAGCTTTCGTACAAGGTTTAAAAGGATAAAGAAGCGAATAGACCGAGTTATGTTTCAAATTACACAAAAATGTGAAAAGCACGTCTATGGAGAGAGTTGAGAAATTCCAAAGCTTCAAAGTGGACCGTTGTACTCCATTGAGTGTTCATAGAAGTCTAACTTGCTAGTTTAGCTTTCGTATAACGTTTCGTTAGATAAAGATGCGAATAGACCAAGTTATCTTTCAAATTACACAAAAACGTGAAAAGCACGTCTATGGAGAGAGTTGAGCAATTCCAAAGCTTCAAAGTGGATCATTGTACTCCATTGAGTGTTCTTAGAAGTCTGACTTGCTAGTTTAGCTTTCGTATAACGTTTCGTTAGATAAAGATGCAAATAGACCAAGTTATCTTTCAAATTCCACAAGAACGTGAAAAGCAAATCTATGGAGAGAGTTGAGCAATTCCAAAGCTTCAAAGTGGACCGTTATACTCCATTTAGTGTTCTTAGAAGTGTAACTAGCTGGTTTAGCTTTCGTACAATGTTTCGTTAGATAAAGATGCGAATAGACCAAGCTATATCACAAATTGCAGAAAAACGAGAAAAGCACATCTATGGAGAGAGTTGAGTAATTCCAAAGCATCAAAGTGGACCGTTGCACTCCATTTATTGTTCTTAGAAGTCTAAAATGCTAATTTAGCTTTCGTACAAGGTTTAAAAGGATAAAGAAGCGAATAGACCGAGTTATGTTTCAAATTACACAAAAATGTGAAAAGCACGTCTATGGAGAGAGTTGAGAAATTCCAAAGCTTCAAAGTGGACCGTTGTACTCCATTGAGTGTTCATAGAAGTCTAACTTGCTAGTTTAGCTTTCGTATAACGTTTCGTTAGATAAAGATGCGAATAGACCAAGTTATCTTTCAAATTACACAAAAACGTGAAAAGCACGTCTATGGAGAGAGTTGAGCAATTCCAAAGCTTCAAAGTGGATCATTGTACTCCATTGAGTGTTCTTAGAAGTCTGACTTGCTAGTTTAGCTTTCGTATAACGTTTCGTTAGATAAAGATGCAAATAGACCAAGTTATCTTTCAAATTCCACAAGAACGTGAAAAGCAAATCTATGGATAGAGTTGAGCAATTCCAAAGCTTCAAAGTGGACCGTTATACTCCATTTAGTGTTCTTAGAAGTGTAACTAGCTGGTTTAGCTTTCGTACAATGTTTTGTTAGATAAAGATGCGAATAGACCAAGCTATATTTCAAATTACACAAAAACGAGAAAAGCACATCTATGGAGAGAGTTGAGCAATTCCAAAGCATCAAAGTGGACCGTAGCACTCCATTTATTGTTCTTAGAAGTCTAAAATGCTAATTTAGCTTTCGTACAAGGTTTAAAAGGATAAAGAAGCGAATAGACCGAGTTATGTTTCAAATTACACAAAAATGTTAAAAGCACGTCTATGGAGAGAGTTGAGAAATTCCAAAGCTTCAAAGTGGACCGTTGTACTCCATTGAGTGTTCATAGAAGTCTAACTTGATAGTTTAGCTTTCGTATAACGTTTCGTTAGATAAAGATGCGAATAGACCAAGTTATCTTTCAAATTACACAAAAACGTGAAAAGCACGTCTATGGAGAGAGTTGAGCAATTCCAAAGCTTCAAAGTGGACCGTTATACTCCATTGAGTGTTCTTAGCAGTGTAACTAGCTGGTTTAGCTTTCGTACAACGTTTCGTTAGATAAAGATGCCAGACGAAGTTATGTTTCAAATTGCACAAAAACGTGAAAAGCACGTCTATGGAGAGAGTTGAGGAATTCCAAAGCTTCAAAGTGGACCATTGTACTCCATTGAGTGTTCTTAGAAGTCTAACTTGCTAGTTTAGCTTTCGTATAACGTTTCGTTAGATAAAGATGCGAATAGACCAAGTTATCTTTCAAATTGCACAAGAACGTGAAAAGAACATCTATGGAGAGAGTTGAGCAATTTCAAAGCTTCAAAGTGGACCGTTATATACTCCATTGAGGAGTCGTAGAAGTGTTACTAGCTGGTATAGCTTTCGTACAACGTTTCGTTAAATAAAGATGCGAATAGACCAAGTTATGTTTCAAATTGCATAAAAACGTGAAAAGCACGTCTATGGAGAGAGTTGAGCAATTCCAAAGCTTCAAAGTGGATCATTGTACTCCATTGAGTGTTCTTAGAAGTCTGACTTGCTACTTTAGCTTTCGTATGACGTTTCGTTAGATAAAGCTGCGAATAGACCAAGCTATATTTCAAATTGCACAAAAACGTGAAAAGCACATCTATGGAGAGAGTTGAGCAATTCCAAAGCTTCAAAGTGGACCGTTATACTCCATTGAGTGTTCTTAGAAGTGTAACTAGCTGGTTTAGCTTTCGTACAACGTTTCGTTAGATAAAGATGCGAATAGACCAAGCTATATTTCAAATTGTACAAAAACGAGAAAAGCACGTCTATGGAGAGAGTTGAGCAATTCCAAAGCTTCAAAGTGGATCATTGTACTCCATTGAGTGTTCTTAGAAGTGTAACTAGCTGGTTTAGCTTTCGTACAACGTTTCGTTAGACATAGATGCGAATAGACCAAGTTATATTTCAAATTGGACAGAAATGAGAAAAGCACATCTATGGAGAGAGTTGAGCAATTCCAAAGCATTAAAGTGGACCGTTGCACTCCATTTATTGTTCTTAGAAGTCTAAAATGCTAATTTATCTTTCGTACAAGGTTTAAAAGGATAAAGAAGCGAATAGACCGAGTTATGTTTCAAATTACACAAAAATGTGAAAAGCACGTCTATGGAGAGAGTTGAGAAATTCCAAAGCTTCAAAGTGGACCGTTGTACTCCATTGAGTGTTCATAGAAGTCTAACTTGCTAGTTTAGCTTTCGTATAACGTTTCGTTAGATAAAGATGCGAATAGACCAAGTTATCTTTCAAATTACACAAAAACGTGAAAAGCACGTCTACGGAGAGAGTTGAGCAATTCCAAAGCTTCAAAGTGGATCATTGTACTCCATTGAGTGTTCTTAGAAGTCTGACTTGCTAGTTTAGCTTTCGTATAACGTTTCGTTAGATAAAGATGCAAATAGACCAAGTTATCTTTCAAATTCCACAAGAACGTGAAAAGCAAATCTATGGAGAGAGTTGAGCAATTCCAAAGCTTCAAAGTGGACCGTTATACTCCATTTAGTGTTCTTAGAAGTGTAACTAGCTGGTTTAGCTTTCGTACAATGTTTCGTTAGATAAAGATGCGAATAGACCAAGCTATATTTCAAATAGCACAAAAACGAGAAAAGCACATCTATGGAGAGAGTTGAGCAATTCCAAAGCATCAAAGTGGACCGTTGCACTCCATTTATTGTTCTTAGAAGTCTAAAATGCTAATTTAGCTTTCGTACAAGGTTTAAAAGGATAAAGAAGCGAATAGACCGAGTTATGTTTCAAATTACACAAAAATGTGAAAAGCACGTCTATGGAGAGAGTTGAGAAATTCCAAAGCTTCAAAGTGGACCGTTGTACTCCATTGAGTGTTCATAGAAGTCTAACTTGATAGTTTAGCTTTCGTATAACGTTTCGTCAGATAAAGATGCGAATAGACCAAGTTATCTTTCAAATTACACAAAAACGTGAAAAGCACGTCTATGGAGAGAGTTGAGCAATTCCAAAGCTTCAAAGTGGACCGTTATACTCCATTGAGTGTTCTTAGCAGTGTAACTAGCTGGTTTAGCTTTCGTACAACGTTTCGTTAGATAAAGATGCCAGACGAAGTTATGTTTCAAATTGCATAAAAACGTGAAAGGCACGTCTATGGAGAGAGTTGAGGAATTCCAAAGCTTCAAAGTGGACCATTGTACTCCATTGAGTGTTCTTAGAAGTCTAACTTGCTAGTTTAGCTTTCGTATAACGTTTCGTTAGATAAAGATGCGAATAGACCAAGTTATCTTTCAAATTGCATAAAAACGTGAAAAGCACGTCTATGGAGAGAGTTGAGCAATTCCAAAGCTTCAAAGTGGATCATTGTACTCCATTGAGTGTTCTTAGAAGTCTGACTTGCTACTTTAGCTTTCGTATGACGTTTCGTTAGATAAAGCTGCGAATAGACCAAGCTATATTTCAAATTGCACAAAAACGTGAAAAGCACATCTATGGAGAGAGTTGAGCAATTCCAAAGCTTCAAAGTGGACCGTTATACTCCATTGAGTGTTCTTAGAAGTGTAACTAGCTGGTTTATCTTTCGTACAACGTTTCGTTAGATAAAGATGCGAATACACCAAGCTATATTTCAAATTGTACAAAAACGAGAAAAGCACATCTATGGAGAGAGTTGAGCAATTCCAAAGCATCAAAGTGGACCGTTGCACTCCATTTATTGTTCTTAGAAGTCGAAAATGCTAATTTAGCTTTCCTACAAGGTTTCAATGGATAAAGAAGCGAATAGACCGAGTTATGTTTCAAATTGCACAAAAACGTGAAAAGCACGTCTATGGAGATGGTTGAGCAATTCCAAAGCTTCAAAGTGGACCGTTGTACTCCATTTATTGCCCGTAGAAGTCTAACTTGATAATTTAGCTTTCGTACAAGGTTTCAATGGATAAAGAAGTTAATAGACCGACTTATGTTTCAAATTGCACAAAAACGTGAAAAGCACGTCTATGGAGAGAGTTGAGCAATTCCAAAGCTTCAAAGTGGATCATTGTACTCCATTGAGTGTTCTTAGAAGTCTGACTTGCTACTTTAGCTTTCGTATGACGTTTCGTTAGATAAAGCTGCGAATAGACCAAACTATATTTCAAATTGCACAAAAACGTGAAAAGCACATCTATGGAGAGATTTGAGCAATTCCAAAGCTTCAAAGTGGACCGTTATACTCCATTGAGTGTTCTTAGAAGTGTAACTAGCTGGTTTAGCTTTCGTACAACGTTTCGTTAGATAAAGATGCGAATAGACCAAGCTATATTTCAAATTGTACAAAAACGAGAAAAGCACATCTATGGAGAGAGTTGAGCAATTCCAAAGCATCAAAGTGGACCGTTGCACTCCATTTATTGTTCTTAGAAGTCGAAAATGCTAATTTAGCTTTCCTACAAGGTTTCAATGGATAAAGAAGCGAATAGACCGAGTTATGTTTCAAATTGCACAAAAACGTGAAAAGCACGTCTATGGAGAGGGTTGAGCAATTCCAAAGCTTCAAAGTGGACCGTTGTACTCCATTTATTGCCCTTAGAAGTATAACTTGCTAATTTAGCTTTCGTACAGGGTTTCAATGGATAAAGAAGCGAATAGACCGAGTTATGTTTCAAATTGCACAAAAACGTGAAAAGCACGTCTATGGAGAGGGTTGAGCAATTCCAAACCTTCAAAGTGGACCGTTGTACTCCATTTATTGCCCGTAGAAGTCTAACTTGATAATTTATCTTTCGTACAAGGTTTCAATGGATAAAGAAGTTAATAGACCGACTTATGTTTCAAATTGCACAAAAACGTGAAAAGCACGTCTATGGAGAGAGTTGAGCAATTCCAAAGCTTCAAAGTGGATCATTGTACTCCATTGAGTGTTCTTAGAAGTTTGACTTGCTAGTTTAGCTTTCGTATAACGTTTCGTTAGATAAAGATGCAAATAGACCAAGTTATCTTTCAAATTGCACAAGAACGTGAAAAGCACATCTATGGAGAGAGTTGAGCAATTCCAATGCTTCAAATTGGACCGTTATACTCCATTTAGTGTTCTTAGAAGTGTAACTAGCTGGTTTAGCTTTCGTACAATGTTTCGTTAGATAAAGATGCGAATAGACCAAGCTATATTTCAAATTGCACAAAAAAGAGAAAAGCACATCTATGGAGAGAGTTGAGCAATTCCAAAGCATCAAAGTGGACCGTTGCACTCCATTTATTGTTCTTAGAAGTCTAAAATGCTAATTTAGCTTTCGTACAAGGTTTCAATGGATAAAGAAGCGAATAGACCGAGTTATGTTTCAAATTGCACAAAAATGTGAAAAGCACGTCTATGGAGAGAGTTGAGCAATTCCAAAGCTTCAAAGTGGACCGTTGTACTTCATTTATTGTTCTAAGAAGTATAACTTGCTAATTTAGCTTTCGCACAGGGTTTCAATGGATAAAGAAGCGAATAGACCGAGTTATGTTTCAAATTGCACAAAAACGTGAAAAGCACGTCTATGGAGAGAGTTGAGCAATTTCAAAGCTTCAAAGTGGACCGTTGTACTCCATTTATTGCCCTTAGAAGTCTAACTTGCTAATTTAGCTTTCGTACAAGGTTTCAATGGATAAAGAAGCGAATAGACCGAGTTATGTTTCAAATTGCACAAAAAATGTGAAAATCACGTCTATGGAGAGAGTTGAGCAATTCCAAAGCTTCAAAGTGGATCATTGCACTCCATTGAGTATTCTTAGAAGTCTGACTTGCTAGTTTAGCTTTCGTATAACGTTTCGTTAGATAAAGATGCGAATAGACCAAGTTATCTTTCAAATTGCACAAGAACGTGAAAAGCACATCTATGGAGAGAGTTGAGCAATTCCAAAGCTTTAAAGTGGACCGTTATATACTCCATTGGGTGTTCTTAGAAGTGTAACTAGCTGGTTTAGCTTTCGTACAACGTTTCGTTAGATAAAGATGCGAATAGACCAAGTTATGTTTCAAATTGCATAAAAACGTTAAAAGCACGTCTATGGAGAGAGTTGAGCAATTCCAAAGCTTCAAAGTGGATCATTGTAATCCATTGAGTGTTCTTAGAAGTCTGACTTGCTAGTTTAGCTTTCGTATAACGTTTCGTTAGATAAAGCTGCGAATAGACCAAGCTATATTTCAAATTGCACAAAAACGTGCAAAGCACATCTATAGAGAGAGTTGAGCAATTCCAAAGCTTCAAAGTGGACCGTTATACTACATTGAGTGTTCTTAGAAGTGTAACTAGCTGGTTTAGCTTTCGTACAACGTTTTGTTAGATAAAGATGCGAATAGACCAAGCTATATTTCAAATTGTACAAAAACGAGAAAAGCACATCTATGGAGAGAGTTGAGCAATTCCAAAGCATCAAAGTGGACCGTTGCACTCCATTTATTGTTCTTAGAAGTCTAAAATGCTATTTTAGCTTTCATACAAGGTTTCAATGGATAAAGAAGCGAATAGACCGAGTTATGTTTCAAATTGTACAAAAACGTGAAAAGCACGTCTATGGAGAGGGTTGAGCAATTCCAAAGCTTCAAAGTGGACCGTTGTACTCCATTTATTGCCCTTAGAAGTCTAACTTGCTAATTTAGCTTTCGTACAAGGTTTCAATGGATAAAGATGTGAATAGACCGACTTATGTTTCAAATTGCACAAAAACGTGAAAAGCACGTCTATGGAGAGAGTTAAGCAATTCCAAAGGTTCAAAGTGGATCATTGTACTCCATTGAGTGTTCTTAGAAGTCTGACTTGCTACTTTAGCTATCGTATAACGTTTCGTTAGATAAAGATGCGAATAGACCAAGTTATCTTTCAAATTGCACAAGAACGTGAAAAGCACATCTACGGAGAGAGTTGAGCAATTCCAAACCTTCAAAGTGGACCGTTATACTCCATTTAGTGTTCTTAGAAGTGTAACTAGCTAGTTTAGCTTTCGTACAACGTTTCGTTAGATAAAGATGCGAATAGACCAAGCTATATTTCAAATTGCACAAAAACGAGAAAAGCACATCTATGGAGAGAGTTGAGCAATTCCAAAGCATCAAAGTGGACCGTTGCACTCCATTTATTGTTCTTAGAAGTCTAAAATGCTAATTTAGCTTTCGTACAAGGTTTAAAAGGATAAAGAAGCGAATAGACCGAGTTACGTTTCAAATTACACAAAAATGTGAAAAGCACGTCTATGGAGAGAGTTGAGAAATTCCAAAGCTTCAAAGTGGACCGTTGTACTCCATTGAGTGTTCATAGAAGTCTAACTTGCTAGTTTAGCTTTCGTATAACGTTTCAATAGATAAAGATGCGAATAGACCAAGTTATCTTTCAAATTGCACAAAAACATGAAAAGGACGTCTATTGAGAGAGTTGAGCAATTCCAAAGCTTCAAAGTGGACCGTTATACTCCATTGAGTGTTCTTAGAAGTGTAACTAGCTGGTTTAGCTTTCGTACAACGTTTCGTTAGATAAAGATGCCAGACGAAGTTATGTTTCAAATTGCACAAAAACGTGAAAAGCACGTCTATGGAGAGAGTTGAGGAATTCCAAAGCTTCAAAGTCGACCATTGTACTCCATTGAGTGTTCTTAGAAGTCTCACTTGCTAGTTTAGCTTTCGTATAACATTTCGTTAGATAAAGATGCGAATAGACCAAGTTATCTTTCAAATTACACAAGAACGTGAAAAGCACATCTATGGAGAGAGTTGAGCAATTCCAAAGCTTCAAAGTGCACCGTTATACTCCATTGAGTGTTCTTAGAAGTGTAACTAGCTGGTTTAGCTTTCGTACAACGTTTCGTCAGATAAAGATGCGAATAGACAAAGTTATGTTTCGAATTGCACAAAAACGTGAAAAGCACGTCTATGGAGAGAGTTGAGCAATTTCAAAGCATCAAAGTGGACCGTTGCACTCCATTTATTGTTCTTAGAAGTCTAAAATGCTAATTTAGCTTTCGTACAAGGTTTCAATGGATAAAGAAGCGAATAGACCGAGTTATGTTTCAAATTGCACAAAAATGTGACAAGCACGTCTATGGAGAGAGTTGAGCAATTCCATAGCTTCAAAGTGGACCGTCGTACTCCATTTATTGTTCTAAGAAGTATAACTTGCTAATTTAGCTTTCGTACAGGGTTTCAATGGATAAAGAAGCGAATAGACCGAGTTATGTTTCAAATTGCACAAAAACGTGAAAAGCACGTCTATGGAGAGAGTTGAGCAATTCCAAAGCTTCAAAGTGGACCGTTGTACTCCATTTATTGCCCTTAGAAGTCTAACTTGCTAATTTAGCTTTCGTACAAGGTTTCAATGGATAAAGAAACGAATAGACCGAGTTATGTTTCAAATTGCACAAAAAACGTGAAAAGCACGTCTATGGAGAGAGTTGAGCAATTCCAAAGCTTCAAAGTGGATCATTGCACTCCATTGAGTATTCTTAGAGGTCTGACTTGCTAGTTTAGCTCTCGTATAACGTTTCGTTAGATAAAGATGCGAATAGACCAAGTTATCTTTCAAATTGTAGAAGAACGTGAAAAGCACATCTATGGAGAGAGTTGAGCAATTCCAAAGCTTCAAAGTGGACCGTTATATACTCCATTGAGTGTTCTTAGAAGTGTAACTAGCTGGTTTAGCTTTCGTACAACGTTTCTTTAGATAAAGATGCGAATCGACCAAGCTATATTTCAAATTGCACAAAAACGAGAAAGGCACATCTATGGAGAGAGTTGAGCAATTCCAAAGCATCAAAGTGGACCGTTGCACTCCATTTATTGTTCTTAGAAGTCTAAAATGCTAATTTAGCTTTCGTACAAGGTTTCAATGGATAAAGAAGTGAATAGACCGAGTTATGTTTCAAATTGCACAAAAATGTGAAAAGCACGTCTATGGAGAGAGTGGAGCAATTCCAAAGCTTCAAAGTGGACCGTTGTACTCCATTTATTGTTCTAAGAAGTCTAACTTGCTAATTTAGCTTTCGTACAGGGTTTCCATGGATAAAGAAGCGAATAGACCGAGTTATGTTTCAAATTGCACAAAAACGTGAAAAGCACGTCTATGGATAGAGTTGAGCAATTCCATAGCTTCAAAGTGGACCGTCGTACTCCATTTATTGTTCTAAGAAGTATAAATTGCTAATTTAGCTTTCGTACAGGGTTTCAATGGATAAAGAAGCGAATAGACCGAGTTTTGTTTCAAATTGCACAAAAACGTGAAAAGCACGTCTATGGAGAGAGTTGAGCAATTCCAAAGCTTCAAAGTGGATCATTGCACTCCATTGAGTATTCTTAGAGGTCTGACTTGCTAGTTTAGCTTTCGTATAACGTTTCGTTAGATAAAGATGCGAATAGACCAAGTTATCTTTCAAATTGCACAAGAACGTGAAAAGCACATCTATGGAGAGAGTTGAGCAATTCCAAAGCTTCAAAGTGGACCGTTATTCTCCATTGAGTGTTCTTAGAAGTGTAACTAGCTGGTTTAGCTTTCGTACAACGTTTCGTTAGATAAAGATGCGAATCGACCAAGCTATATTTCAAATTGCACAAAAACGAGAAAAGCACATCTATGGAGAGAGTTGAGCAATTCCAAAGCATCAAAGTGGACCGTTGCACTCCATTTATTGTTCTTAGAAGTCTAAAATGCTAATTTAGCTTTCGTACTAGGTTTCAATGGATAAAGAAGCGAATAGACCGAGTTATGTTTCAAATTGCACAAAAAAGGTGAAAAGCACGTCTATGGAGAGAGTTGAGCAATTCCAAAGCTTCAAAGTGGATCATTGCACTCCATTGAGTATTCTTAGAGGTCTGACTAGCTAGTTTAGCTTTCGTATAACGTTTCGTTAGATAAAGATGCGAATAGACCAAGTTATCTTTCAAATTGCACAAGAACGTGAAAAGCACATCTATGGAGAGAGTTGAGCAATTCCAAAGCTTCAAAGTGGACCGTTATACTCCATTGATTGTTCTTAGAAGTGTAACTAGCTGGTTTAGCTTTCGTACAACGTTTCGTTAGATAAAGATGCGAATCGACCAAGCTATATTTCAAATTGCACAAAAACTAGAAAAGCACATCTATGGAGAGAGTTGAGCAATTCCAAAGCATCAAAGTGGACCATGGCACTCCATTTATTGTTCTTAGAAGTCTAAAATGCTAATTTAGCTTTCGTACAAGGTTTCAATGGATAAAGAAGCGAATAGACCGAGTTATGTTTCAAATTGCACAAAAACGTGAAAAGCACGTCTATGGAGAGAGTTGAGCAATTCCAAAGCTTCAAAGTGGACCGTTGTACTCCATTTATTTCCCTTAGAAGTCTAACTTGCTAATTTAGCTTTCGTACAAGGTTTCAATGGATAAAGAAGCGAATAGACCGAGTTATGTTTCAAATTGCACGAAAACGTGAAAAGAACGTCTATGGAGAGAGTTGAGCAATTCCAAAGCTTCAAAGTGGATCATTGCACTCCATTGAGTGTTCTTAGAAGTCTGACTTGCTAGTTTAGCTTTCCTATAAAGTTTCGTTAGATAAAGCTGCGAATAGACCAAGTTATCTTTCAAATTGTACAAGAACGTGAAAAGCACATCTATGGAGAGAGTTGAGCAATTCCAAAGCTTCAAAGTGGACCGTTATACTCCATTGAGTGTTCTTAGAAGTGTAACTAGCGGGTTTAGCTTTCGTACAACGTTTCGTTAGATAAAGATGCGAATAGACCAAGCTATATTTCAAATTGCACAAAAACGAGAAAAGCACATCTATGGAGAGAGTTGAGCAATTCCAAAGCATCAAAGTGGACCGTTGCACTCCATTTATTGTTCTTAGAAGTCTAAAATGCTAATTTAGCTTTCGTACAAGGTTTCAATGGATAAAGAATTGAATAGACCGAGTTATGTTTCAAATTGCACAAAAATGTGAAAAGCACGTCTATGGAGAGAGTGGAGCAATTCCAAAGCTTCAAAGTGGACCGTTGTACTCCATTTATTGTTCTAAGAAGTCTAACTTGCTAATTTAGCTTTCGTACAGGGTTTCCATGGATAAAGAAGCGAATAGACCGAGTTATGTTTCAAATTGCACAAAAACGTGAAAAGCACGTCTATGGAGAGAGTTGAGCAATTCCAAAGCTTCAAAGTGGACCGTTGTACTCCATTTATTGCCCTTAGAAGTCTAACTTGCTAATTTAGCTTTCGTACAAGGTTTCGATGGATAAAGAAGCGAATAGACCGTGTTATGTTTCAATTTACACAAAAACGTGAAAAGCACGTCTGTGGAGAGAGTTGAGCAATTCCAAAGCTTCAAAGTGGATGATTGTGCTCCATTGACTGTTCTTAGAAGCCTGACTTGCTAGTTTAGCTTTCGTATAACCTTTCGTTAGATAAAGATGCGAATAGACCAAGTTATCTTTCAAATTGCACAAGAACGTGAAAAGCACATCTATGGAGAGAGTTGAGCAATTCCAAAGCTTCAAAGTGGACCGTTATACTCCATTGAGTGTTCTTAGAAGTGTAACTAGCTGGTTTAGCTTCCGTACAACGTTTCGTTAGATAAAGATGCGAATAGACGAAGTTATGTTTCAAATTGCACAAAAACGTGAAAAACATGTCTATGGAGAGAGTTGAGCAATTCCAAAGCTTCAAAGTGGACCGTTATACTCCATTGAGTGTTCTTAGAAGTGTAACTAGTTGGTTTAGGTTTCGGACAACATTTCGTTAGATAAAGATGCGAATAGACCAAGTTATATTTCAAATTGCACAAAAACAAGAAAAGCACATCTATGGAGAGAGTTGAGCAATTCCAAAGCATCAAAGTGGACCGTTGCACTCCATTTATTGTTCTTAGAATTCTAAAATGCTAATTTAGCTTTCGTACAAGGTTTCAATGGATAAAGAAGCGAATAGACCGAGTTATGTTTCAAATTGCACAAAAATGTGAAAAGCACGTCTATGGAGAGAGTTGAGCAATTCCAAAGCTTCAAAGTGGACCATTGTACTCCTTTTATTGTTCTAAGAAGTATAACTTGCTAATTTAGCTTTCGTACAGGGTTTTAATGGATAAAGAAGCGAATAGACCGAGTTATGTTTCAAATTGCACAAAAACGTGAAAAGCACGTCTATGGAGAGAGTTGAGCAATTCCAAAACTTCAAAGTGGACAGTTGCACTCCATTTATTGTTCTTAGAAGTCTAAAATGCTAATTTAGCTTTCGTACAAGGTTTCAATGGATAAAGAAGCGAATAGACCGAGTTATGTTTCAAATTGCACAAAAATGTGAAAAGCACGTCTATGGAGAGAGTTGAGCAATTCCAAAGCTTCAAAGTGGACCATTGTACTCCATTTATTGTTCTAAGAAGTCTAACTTGCTAATTTAGCTTTCGTACAGGGTTTCAATGGATAAAGAAGCGAATAGACCGAGTTATATTTGAAAATGCACAAAAACGTGAAAAGCACGTCTATAGAGAGAGTTGAGCAATTCCAAAGCTTCAAAGTGGTTCATTGTACTCCATTGAGTGTTCTTAGAAGTCCGACTTCCTAGTTTAGCTTTCGTATAACGTTTCGTTAGATAAAGATGCGAATAGACCAAGTAATCTTTCAAATTGCACAAGAACGTGAAAAGCACATCTACGGAGAGAGTTGAGCAATTCCAAAGCTTCAAAGTGGACCGTTATAGTCCATTGAGTGTTCTTAGCAGTGTAACTAGCTGGTTTAGCTTTCATACAACGTTTCATTAGATAAAGATGCGAATAGACGAAGTTATGTTTCAACTTGCACAAAAATGAGAAAAGCACATCTATGGAGATAGTTGAGCAATTCCAAAGCATCAAAGTGGACCATTGCACTCCATTCATTGTTCTTAGAAGTCTAAAATTCTAATTTAGCTTTCGTACAAGGTTTCAATGGATAAAGAAGCGAATAGACCGAGTTATGTTCCAAATTGCGCAAAAACGTGAAAAGCACGTCTATGGAGAGAGTTGAGCAAATCCAAAGCTTCAAAGTGGACCGTTGTACTCCATTGAGTGTTCATAGAAGTCTAACTTGCTAGTTTAGCTTCCGTATAAAGTTTCGTTAGATAAAGATGCGAATAGACCAAGTTATCTTTCAAATTGCACAAAAACGTGAAAAGCACGTCTATAGAGAGAGTTGAGGAATTCCAAAGCTTCAAAGTGGACCATTGTACTCCATTGAGTGTTCTTAGAAGTCTAACTTGCTAGTTTAGCTTTCGTATAACGTTTCGTTAGATAAAGATGCGAATAGACCAAGTTATCTTTCAAATTACACAAGAACGTGAAAAGCACATCTATGGAGAGAGTTGAGCAATTCCAAAGCTTCAAAGTGGACCGTTGTACTCCATTGAGTGTTCATAGAAGTCTAACTTGCTATTTTAGCTTCCGTATAAAGTTTCGTTAGATAAAGATGCGAATAGACCAAGTTATCTTTCAAATTGCACAAAAACGTGAAAAGCACGTCTATAGAAAGAGTTGAGGAATTCCAAAGCTTCAAAGTGGACCATTGTACTCCATTGAGTGTTCTTAGAAGTCTAACTTGCTAGTTTAGCTTTCGTATAACGTTTCGTTAGATAAAGATGCGAATAGACCAAGTTATCTTTCAAATTACACAAGAACGTGAAAAGCACATCTATGGAGAGAGTTGAGCAATTCCAAAGCTTCAAAGTGGACCGTTATACTGCATTGAGTGTTCTTAGAAGTGTAACTAGCTGGTTTAGCTTTCGTACAATGTTTCGTCAGATAAAGATGAGAATAGACGAAGTTATGTTTCGAATTGCACAAAAAGTGAAAAGCACGTCTATGGAGAGAGTTGAGCAATTCCGAAGCTTCAAAGTGTATCATTGAACTCCGTTGAGTGTTCTTTGAAGTCTGACTTGCCAGTTTAGCTTTCGTATAACGTTTCGTTAGATAAAGATGCGAATAGACCAAGGTATATTTCAAATTGCACAAAAATGTGAAAAGCACGTCTATGGAGAGAGTTGAGCAATTCCAAAGCTTCAAAGTGGACCGTTGTACTCCATTTATTGTTCTAAGAAGTCTAACTTGCTAATTTAGCTTTCGTATAGGGTTTCCATGGATAAAGAAGCGAATAAACCGAGTTATGTTTCAAATTGCACAAAAAAGTGAAAAGCACGTCTATGGAGAGAGTTGAGCAATTCCAAATCTTCAAAGTGGACCGTTGTACTCCATTTATTGCCCTTAGAAGTCTAACTTGCTAATTTAGCTTTCGTACAAGGTTTCAATGGATAAAGAAGCGAATAGACGGAGTTATGTTTCAAATTACACAAAAAGTGAAAAGCACGTCTATGGAGAGAGTTGAGCAATTCCAAAGCTTAAAATTGGATCATTGTACTCCATTGAGTGTTCTTAGAAGTCTGACTTGCTAGTTTAGCTTTCGTATAACGTTTCGTTAGATAAAGATGCGAATAGACCAAGTTATCTTTCAAATTGCACAAGAACGTGAAAAGCACATCTATGGAGAGAGTTGAGCAATTCCAAAGCTTCAAAGTGGATCATTGCACTCCATTGAGTATTCTTAGAGGTCTGACTTGCTAGTTTAGCTTTCGTATAACGTTTCGTTAGATAAAGATGCGAATAGACCAAGTTATCTTTCAAATTGCACAAGAACGTGAAAAGCACATCTATGGAGAGAGTTGAGCAATTCCAAAGCTTCAAAGTGGACCGTTATACTCCATTGAGTGTTCTTAGAAGTGTAACTAGCTGGTTTAGCTTTAGTACAACGTTTCGTTAGATAAAGATGCGAATAGACGAAGTTATGTTTCAAATTGCACAAAAACGTGAAAAGCACGTCTGTGGAGAGAGTTGAGCAATTCCAAAGCTTGAAAGTGGATCATTGTACTCCACTGAGTGTTCTTAGAAGCCTGACTTGCTAGTTTAGCTTTCGTATAACGTTTCGTTAGATAAAGCTGCGAATAGACCAAGTTATCTTTCAAATTGCACAAGAACGTGAAAAGCACATCTATGGAGAGAGTTGAGCAATTCCAAGGCTTCAAAGTGGACCGTTATACTCCATTGAGTGTTCTTAGATGTGTAACTAGTTGGTTTAGCTTTCGTACATCGTTTCGTTAGATAAAGATGCGAATAGACCAAGTTATGTTTCAAATTGCACAAAAATGAGAAAAGCACATCTATGGAGAGAGTTGAGCAATTCCAAGGCTTCAAAGTGGACCGTTATACTCCATTGAGTGTTCTTAGATGTGTAACTAGTTGGTTTAGCTTTCGTACATCGTTTCGTTAGATAAAGATGCGAATAGACCAAGTTATATTTCAAATTGCCCAAAAACAAGAAAAGCACATCTATGGAGAGAGTTGAGCAATTCCAAACCATCAAAGTGGACCGTTGCACTCCATTTATTATTCTTAGAAGTCTAAAATGCTAATTTACCTTTCGTACAAGGTTTCAATGGCTAAAGAAGTGAATAGACCGAGTTATGTTTCAAATTGCACAAAAATGTGAAGAGCACGTCTATGGAGAGAGTTGAGCAATTCCAAAGCTTCAAAGTGGACCGTTGTACTCCATTTATTGTTCTAAGAAGTCTAACTTGCTAATTTAGCTTTCGTACAGGGTTTCAATGGATAAAGAAGCGAATAGACCGAGTTATGTTTCAAATTGCACAAAAACGTGAAAAGCACGTCTATGGAGAGAGTTGAGCAATTCCAAAGCTTCAAAGTGAACTGTTGTACTCCATTTATTGCCCTTAGAAGTCTAACTTACTAATTTAGCTTTTGTACAAGGTTTCAATGGGTAAAGAAGCGAATAGACCGAGTTATGTTTCAAATTGCACAAAAACGTGAAAAGCACATCTATGGAGAGAGTTGAGCAATTCCAAAGCTTCAAAGTGGACCGTTGCACTCCATTCATTGTTCTTAGAAGTCTAAAATTCTAATTTAGCTTTCGTACAAGGTTTCAATGGATAAAGAAGCGAATAGACCGAGTTATGTTTCAAATTGCACAAAAACGTGAAAAGCACGTCTATGGAGAGAGTTGAGCAATTCCAAAGCTTCAAAGTGGATCATTGTACTCCATTGAGTGTTCTTAGAAGTCTGACTTGCTAGTTTAGCTTTCGTATAACGTTTCGTTAGATAAAGATGCGAATAGACCAAGTTATATTTCAAATTGCATAAAAACGAGAAAAGCACATCTATGGAGAGAGTTGAGCAATTCCAAAGCATCAAAGTGGACCGTTGCACTCCATTTATTGTTCTTAGAAGTCTAAAATGCTAATTTAGCTTTCGTAAAACGTTTCAATGGATAAAGAAGCGAATAGACCGAGTTACATTTCAAATTGCACAAAAATGTGAAAAGCACGTCTATGGAGAGAGTTGTGCAATTCCAAAGCTTCAAAGTGGACCGTTGTACTCCATTTATTGCCCTTAGAAGTCTAACTTGCTAAGTTAGCTTTCGTACAAGGTTTCAATGGATAAAGAAGCGAATAGACTGAGTTATGTTTCGAATTACACAAAAACGTGAAAAGCACGTCTATGGAGAGAGTTGAGCAATTCCAAAGCTTCAAATTGGATCATTGTACTCCATTGAGTGTTCTTAGAAGTCTGACTTGCTAGTTTAGCTTTCGTGTAATGTTTCGTTAGATAAAGATGCGAATAGACCAAGTTATCTTTCAAATTGCACAAGAACGTGAAAAGCACATCTATGGAGAGAGTTGATTAATTCCAAAGCTTTAAAGTGGACCGTTATACTCCATTGAGTGTTCTTAGAAGTGTAACTAGCTGGTTTAGCTTTCGTACAACGTTTCGTTAGATAAAGATGCGAATAGACGAAGTTATGTTTCAAATTGCACAAAAACGTGAAAAGCACGTCTATGGAGAGAGTTGAGCAATTCCAAAGCTTCAAAGTGGATCATTGTACTCCATTGAGTGTTCTTAGAAGTCTGACTTGCTAGTTTAGCTTTCGTATAACGTTTTGTTAGATAAAGCTGCGAATAGACCAAGTTATCTTTCAAATTGCACAAGAACGTGAAAAGCACATCTATGGATAGAGTTGAGCAATTTCAAGGCTTCAAGGTGGACCGTTATACTGCATTGAGTGTTTTTAGAGGTATAACTAGTTGGTTTAGCTTTCGTACATCGTTTCGTTAGATAAAGATGCGAATAAACCAAGTTATATTTCAAATTGCACAAAAACAAGAAAAGCACATCTATGGAGAGAGTTGAGCAATTCCAAACCATCAAAGTGGACCGTTGCACTCCATTTATTGTTCTTAGAAGTCTAAAATGCTAATTTAGCTTTCGTACAAGGTTTCAATGGATAAAGAAGCGAATAGACCGAGTTATTTTTCAAATTGCACAAAAATGTGAAGAGCACGTCTATGGAGAGAGTTGAGCAATTCCAAAGCTTCAAAGTGGACCGTTGTACTCCATTTATTGTTCTAAGAAGTCTAATTTGCTAGTTTGGCTTTCGTACAGGGTTTCAATGGATAAAGAAGCGAATAGACCGAGTTATGTTTCAAATTGCACAAAAACGTGAAAAGCACGTCTATCGAGAGAGTTGAGCAATTCCAAAGCTTCAAAGGGGACCGTTGTACTCCATTTATTGCCCTAAGAAGTCTAACTTACTAATTTAGCTTTCGTACATGGTTTCAATGGATAAAGAAGCGAATAGACCGAGTTATGTTTCAAATTGCACAAAAACGTGAAAAGCACGTCTATGGAGAGAGTTGAGCAATTCCAAAGCTTCAAAGTGGATCATTGTACTCCATTGAGTGTTCTTAGAAGTCTGACTTGCTAGTTTAACTTTCGTATAACGTTTCGTTAGATAAAGATGCGAATAGACCAAGTTATCTTCCAAATTGCACAAGAACGTGAAAAGCACATCTATGGAGAGAGTTGAGCAATTCCAAAGCTTCAAAGTGGACCGTTATACTCCATTGAGTGTTCTTAGAAGTGTAACTAGCTGGTTTAGCTTTCGTACAACGTTTCGTTAAATAAAGATGCGAATAGACGAAGTTATGTTTCAAATTGCACAAAAATGAGAAAAGCACATTTATGGAGAGAGTTGAGCCATTCCAAAGCATCAAAGTGGACCGTTGCACTCCATTCATTGTTCTTAGAAGTCTAAAATTCTAATTTAGCTTTCGTACAAGGTTTCAATGGATAAAGAAGCGAATAGACCGAGTTATGTTTCAAATTGCACAAAAACGTGAAAAGCACGTCTATGGAGAGAGTTGAGCAATTCCAAAGCTTCAAAGTGGATCATTGTACTCCATTGAGTGTTCTTAGAAGTCTGACTTGCTAGTTTAGCTTTCGTATAACGTTTCGTTAGATAAAGATGCGAATAGACCAAGTTATCTTTCAAATTGCACAAAAACGTGAAAAGCACATCTATGGAGAGAGTTGAGCAATTCCAAAGCTTTAAAGTGGACCGTTATACTCCATTGAGTGTTCTTAGAAGTGTAACTAGCTGGTTTAGCTTTCGTACAATGTTTCGTTAGATAAAGATGCGAATAGATGAAGTTATGTTTCAAATTGCACAAAAAGTGAAAAGCACGTCTATGGAGAGAGTTGAGCAATTCCAAAGCTTCAAAGTGGATCATTGTACTCCATTGAGTGTTCTTAGAAGTCTGACTTGCTAGTTTAGCTTTCGTGTTTTGTTAGATAAAGCTGCGAATAGACCAAGTTATCTTTCAAATTGCACAAGAACGTCAAAAGCACATCTATGGAGAGAGTTGAGCAATTCCAAGGCTTCAAAGTGGACCGTTATACTCCATTGAGTGTTCTTAGAAGTGTAACTAGTTGGTTTAGCTTCCGTACAACGTTTCGTTAGATAAAGATGTGAATAGACGAAGTTATGTTTCAAATTGCACAAAAATGAGAAAAGCACATCTATGGAGAGAGTTGAGCAATTCCAAAGCATCAAAGTGGACCGTTGCACTCCATTCATTGTTCTTAGAAGTCTAAAATGCTAATTTAGCTTTCGTACAAGGTTTCAATGGATAAAGAAGCGAATAGACCGAGTTATGTTTCATATTGCACAAAAACGTGAAAAGCACGTCTATGGAGAGAGTTGAGCAATTCCAAAGCTTCAAAGTGGATCATTGTACTCGATTGAGTGTTCTTAGAAGTCTGACTTGCTAGTTTAACTTTCGTATAACGTTTCGTTGGATAAAGATGCGAATAGACCAAGTTATCTTTCAAATTGCACAAGAACGTGAAAAGCACATCTATGGAGAGAGTTTAGCAATTCCAAACCATCAAAGTGGACCGTTGCACTCTATTTATTGTTCTTAGAAGTCTAACTTGCTAATTTATGTTTCAAATTGCACAAAAACGTGAAAAGCACGTCTATGGAGAGAGTTGAGCAATTCCAAAGCTTCAAAGTGGACCGTTATACTCCATTGAGTGTTCTTAGAAGTGTAACTAGCTGGTTTAGCTTTTGTACAACGTTTCGTTAGATAAAGATGCGAATAGACGAAGTTATGTTTCAAATTGCACAAAAATGAGAAAAGCACATCTATGGAGAGAGTTGAGCAATTCCAAAGCATCAAAGTGGACCGTTGCACTCCATTTATTGTTCTTAGAAGTCTAAAATGCTAATTTAGCTTTCGTACAAGGTTTCAATGGATAACGAAGCGAATAGACCGAGTTATGTTTCAAATTGCACAAAAATGTGAAAAGCACGTCTATGGAGAGAGTTGAGCAATTCCAAAGCTTCAAAGTGGACCGTTGTACTCCATTTATTGTTCTAAGAAGTCTAACTTGCTAATTTATGTTTCAAATTGCACAAAAACGTGAAAAGAACGTCTATAGAGAGAGTTGAGCAATTCCAAAGCTTCAAACTGGACCGTTATAATCCATTGAGTGTTCTTAGAAGTGTAACTAGCTGGTTTAGCTTTCGTACAAGGTTTCGTTGGATAAAGATGCGAATAGACGAAGTTATGTTTCAAATTGCACAAAAACGTGAAAAGCACGTCTATGGAGAGAGTTGAGGAATTCCAAAGCTTCAAAGTGGACCATTGTACTCCATCGAGTGTTCTTAGAAGTCTGACTTGCTAGTTTAGCTTTCGTATAACGTTTCATTAGATAAAGATGCGAATAGACCAAGTTACCTTTCAAATTCCACAAGAACGTGAAAAGCACATCTATGGAAAGAGTTGAGCAATTCCAAAGCTTCAAAGGGGACCGTTGCACTCCATTTATTGTTCTTAGAAGTCTAAAATGCTAATTTAGCTTTCGTACAAGGTTTCAATGGATAAAGAAGCGAATAGACCGAGTTATGTTTCAAATTGCACAAAAACGTGAAAAGCACATCTATGGAGAGAGTTGAGAAAATCCAAAGCTTCAAAGTGGACCGTTGCACTTCATTGAGTGTTCATAGAAGTCTAACTTGCTAGGTTAGATTTCGTATAACGTTTCGTTAGATAAAGATGCGAATAGACCAAGTTATCTTTCATATTGCACAAAAACGTGAAAAGCACGTCTATGGAGAGAGTTGAGCAATTCCAAAGCTTTAAAGTGGACCATTATACTCCATTGAGTGTTCTTAGAAGTGTAACTATCTGGTTTAGCTTTCGTACAACGTTTCGTTAGATAAAGATGTGAATAGACGAAGTTATGTTTCAAATTGCACAAAAACGTGAAAAGCACGTCTATGGAGAGAGTTGAGCAATTCCAAAGCTTCAAAGTGGATCATTGTACTCCATTGAGTGTTCTTAGAAGTCTGACTTGCTAGTTTAGCTTTCGTCTAACGTTTCGTTAGATAAATCTGCGAATAGACCAAGTTATCTTTCAAATTGCACAAGAACGTGAAAAGCACATCTATGGAGAGAGTTGAGCAATTCCAAAGCTTCAAAGTGGATCGTTATACTCCATTGAGTGTTCTTTGAAGTGTAACTAGCTGGTTTAGCATTCGTACAACGTTTCGTTAGATAAAGATACGAATAGACCAAGTTATAGTTCAAATTGCACAAAAACGTGAAAAGCACGTCTATGGAGAGAGTTGAGCAATTCCAAAGCTTCAAAGTGGACCGTTATACTCCATTGAGTGTTCTTAGAAGTGCAACTAGCTGGTTTAGCTTTCGTACAACGTTTCGTTAGATAAAGATGCGAATAGACCAAGTTATGTTTCAAATTGCACAAAAACGAGAAAAGCACATCTACGGAGAGAGTTGAGCAATTCCAAAGCATCAATGTGGACCGTTGCGCTCTATTTATTATTCTTAGAAGTCTAAAATGCTAATTTAGCTTTCGTACAAGGTTTCAATAGATAAAGAAGTGAATAGACCGAGTTATGTTTCATATCGCACAAAAACGTGAAAAGCACGTCTATGGAGAGAGTTGAGCAAATCCAAAGCTTCAAAGTGGACCGTTGTACTCCATTTATTGTTCTAAGAAGTCTAACTTGCTAATTTAGCTTTCGTACAGGGTTTCAATGGATAAAGAAGCGAATAGGCCGAGTTATGTTCCAAATTGCACAAAAACGTGAAAAGCACGTCTATGGAGAGAGTTGAGCAATTCCAAAGCTCCAAAGTGGATCATTGTACTCCATTGAGTGTTCTTAGAAGTCTGACTTGCTAGTTTAGCTTTCGTATAACGTTTAGTTAGATAAAGCTGCGAATAGACCAAGTTATCTTTCAAATTGCACAAGAACGTGAAAAGCACATCTATGGAGAGAGTTGAGCAATTCCAAAGCTTCAAAGTGGACCGTTATACTCCATTGAGTGTTCTTGGAAGTGTAACTAGGTGGTTTAGCTTTCGTACAACGTTTCGTTAGATAAAGATGCGAATAGACCAAGTTATATTTCAAATTGCTTAAAAACGAGAAAAGCACATCTATGGAGAGAGTTGAGCAATTCCAAAGCATCAAAGTGGACCGTTGCACTCCATTTATTGTTCTTAGAAGTCTAAAATGCTAAGAAGCGAATAGACCGAGTTATGTTTCAAATTGCACAAAAACGTGAAAAGCACGTCTATGGAGAGAGTTGAGCAATTCCAAAGCTTCAAAGTGGATCATTGTACTCCATTGAGTGTTCTTAGGAGTCTGACTTGCTAGTTTAGCTTTCATATAACGTTTCGTTAGATAAAGATGCGAATAGACCAAGTTATCTTTCAAATTGCACAAGAACGTGAAAAGCACATCTATGGAGAGAGTTGAGCAATTCCAAAGCTTCAAAGTGGACCGTTATACTCCATTGAGTGTTCTTAGAAGTGTAACTAGCTAGTTTAGCTTTCGTACAACGTTTCGTTAGATAAAGATCCGAATAGACCATGTTATGTTTCAAATTGCACAAAAACGAGAAAAGCACATCTAGGGAGAGAGTTGAGCAATTCCAAAGAATCAAAGTGGACCGTTGCGCTCTATTTATTGTTCTTAGAAGTCTAAAATGCCAATTTAGCTTTCGTACAAGGTTTCAATAGATAAAGAAGCGAATAGACCGAGTTATGTTTCAAATTACACAAAAACGTGAAAAGCACGTCTATGGAGAGAGTTGAGCAAATCCAAAGCTTCAAAGTGGACCGTTATACTCCATTGAGTGTTCTTAGAAGTGTAACTAGCTGGTTTAGCTTTCGTACAACGTTTCGTTCGATAAAGATGCGAATAGACCAAGTTATGTTTCAAATTGCAGAAAAACGTGAAAAGCACGTCTATGGAGAGAGTTGAGCAAATCCAAAGCTTCAAAGTGGACCGTTATACTCCATTGAGTGTTCATAGAACTCTAACTTGCTAGTTTAGCTTTCGTATAACGTTTCATTAGATAAAGATGCGAATAGACCAAGTTATCATTCAAATTGCACAAAAACGTGAAAAGCACGTCTAGGGAGAGAGTTGAGCAATTCCAAAGCTTCAAAGTGGACCGTTATACTACATTGAGTGTTCTTAGAAGTGTAACTAGCTAGTTTAGCTTTCGTACAACGTTTCATTAGATAAAGATGCCAGACGAAGTTATGTTTCAAATTGCACAAAAACGTGAAAAGCACGTCTATGGAGAGAGTTGAGGAATTCCCAAGCTTCAAAGTGGACCATTGTAATCCATTGAGTGTTCTTAGAAGTCTAACTTGCTAGTTTAGCTTTCGTATAACGTTTCGTTAGATAAAGATGCGAATAGACCAATTTATCTTTCAAATTGCACAAGAACGTGAAAAGCACATCTATGGAGAGAGTTGAGCAATTCCAAAGCTTCAAAGTGGATCGTTATACTCCATTGAGTGTTCTTTGAAGTGTAACTAGCTGGTTTAGCTTTCGTACAACGTTTCGTTAGATAAAGATACGAATAGACCAAGTTATAGTTCAAATTGCACAAAAACGTGAAAAGCACGTCTATGGAGAGAGTTGAGCAATTCCAAAGCTTCAAAGTGGACCGTTATACTCCATTGAGTGTTCTTAGAAGTGCAACTAGCTGGTTTAGCTTTCGTACAACGTTTCGTTTGATAAAGATGCGAATAGACCAAGTTATGTTTCAAATTGCACAAAAACGAGAAAAGCACATCTACGGAGAGAGTTGAGCAATTCCAAAGCATCAATGTGGACCGTTGCGCTCTATTTATTATTCTTAGAAGTCTAAAATGCTAATTTAGCTTTCGTACAAGGTTTCAATAGATAAAGAAGTGAATAGACCGAGTTATGTTTCATATCGCACAAAAACGTGAAAAGCACGTCTATGGAGAGAGTTGAGCAAATCCAAAGCTTCAAAGTGGACCGTTGTACTCCATTTATTGTTCTAAGAAGTCTAACTTGCTAATTTAGCTTTCGTACAGGGTTTCAATGGATAAAGAAGCGAATAGGCCGAGTTATGTTCCAAATTGCACAAAAACGTGAAAAGCACGTCTATGGAGAGAGTTGAGCAATTCCAAAGCTTCAAAGTGGATCATTGTACTCCATTGAGTGTTCTTAGAAGTCTGACTTGCTAGTTTAGCTTTCGTATAACGTTTAGTTAGATAAAGCTGCGAATAGACCAAGTTATCTTTCAAATTGCACAAGAACGTGAAGAGCACATCTATGGAGAGAGTTGAGCAATTCCAAAGCTTCAAAGTGGACCGTTATACTCCATTGAGTGTTCTTGGAAGTGTAACTAGGTGGTTTAGCTTTCGTACAACGTTTCGTTAGATAAAGATGCGAATAGACCAAGTTATATTTCAAATTGCTTAAAAACGAGAAAAGCACATCTATGGAGAGAGTTGAGCAATTCCAAAGCATCAAAGTGGACCGTTGCACTCCATTTATTGTTCTTAGAAGTCTAAAATGCTAAGAAGCGAATAGACCGAGTTATGTTTCAAATTGCACAAAAACGTGAAAAGCACGTCTATGGAGAGAGTTGAGCAATTCCAAAGCTTCAAAGTGGATCATTGTACTCCATTGAGTGTTCTTAGGAGTCTGACTTGCTAGTTTAGCTTTCATATAACGTTTCGTTAGATAAAGATGCGAATAGACCAAGTTATCTTTCAAATTGCACAAGAACGTGAAAAGCACATCTATGGAGAGAGTTGAGCAATTCCAAAGCTTCAAAGTGGACCGTTATACTCCATTGAGTGTTCTTAGAAGTGTAACTAGCTAGTTTAGCTTTCGTACAACGTTTCGTTAGATAAAGATCCGAATAGACCATGTTATGTTTCAAATTGCACAAAAACGAGAAAAGCACATCTAGGGAGAGAGTTGAGCAATTCCAAAGAATCAAAGTGGACCGTTGCGCTCTATTTATTGTTCTTAGAAGTCTAAAATGCCAATTTAGCTTTCGTACAAGGTTTCAATAGATAAAGAAGCGAATAGACCGAGTTATGTTTCAAATTACACAAAAACGTGAAAAGCACGTCTATGGAGAGAGTTGAGCAAATCCAAAGCTTCAAAGTGGACCGTTATACTCCATTGAGTGTTCTTAGAAGTGTAACTAGCTGGTTTAGCTTTCGTACAACGTTTCGTTCGATAAAGATGCGAATAGACCAAGTTATGTTTCAAATTGCAGAAAAACGTGAAAAGCACGTCTATGGAGAGAGTTGAGCAAATCCAAAGCTTCAAAGTGGACCGTTATACTCCATTGAGTGTTCATAGAACTCTAACTTGCTAGTTTAGCTTTCGTATAACGTTTCATTAGATAAAGATGCGAATAGACCAAGTTATCATTCAAATTGCACAAAAACGTGAAAAGCACGTCTAGGGAGAGAGTTGAGCAATTCCAAAGCTTCAAAGTGGACCGTTATACTCCATTGAGTGTTCTTAGAAGTGTAACTAGCTGGTTTAGCTTTCGTACAACGTTTCACTAGATAAAGATGCCAGACGAAGTTATGTTTCAAATTGCACAAAAACGTGAAAAGCACGTCTATGGAGAGAGTTGAGGAATTCCCAAGCTTCAAAGTGGACCATTGTAATCCATTGAGTGTTCTTAGAAGTCTAACCTGCTAGTTTAGCTTTCGTATAACGTTTCGTTAGATAAAGATGCGAATAGACCAATTTATCTTTCAAATTGCACAAGAACGTGAAAAGCACATCTATGGAGAGAGTTGAGCAATTCCAAAGCTTCAAAGTGGACCGTTATACTCCATTGAGTGTTCTTAGAAGTGTAACTAGCTGGTTTAGTTTTCGTACAACGTTTCGTTAGATAAAGATGCGAATACACGAAGTTTTGTTTCAAATTGCACAAAAATGTGAAAAGCACATCTATGGAGAGAGTTGAGCAATTCCAAAGCATCAAAGTGGACCGTTGCACTCCATTTATTGTTCTTAGAAGTCTAAAATGCTAATTTAGCTTTCGTACAAGGTTTCAATGGATAAAGAAGCGAATAGACCGAGTTATGTTTCAAATTGCACAAAAAAGTGAAAAGCACGTCTATGGAGAGAGTTGAGCAATTCCAAAGCTTCAAAGTGGACCGTTGTACTCCATTTATTGTTCTAAGAAGTCTAACTTGCTAATTTAGCTTTCGTACAGGGTTTCAATGGATAAAGAAGCGAATAGACCGAGTTATGTTTCAAATTGCACAAAAACGTGAAAAGCACGTCTATGGAGAGAGTTGAGCAATTCCAAAGCTTCAAAGTGGATAATTGTACTCCATTGAATGTTCTTAGAAGTCTGACTTGCTAGTTTAGCTTTCGTATAACGTTTCATTAGAGAAAGCTGCGAATAGACCAAGTTATCTTTCAAGTTGCACAAGAAGGTGAAAAGCACATCTACGGAGAGAGTTGAGCAAGTCCAAAGCTTCAAAGTGGACAGTTATACTCCACTGAGTGTTCTTAGATGTGCAACTAGCTGGTTTAGCTTTCGTACAATTCATTAGATAAAGATGCGAATAGACCAAGTTATATTTCAAATTGCACAAAAACGAGAAAAGCACATCTATGGAGAGAGTTGAGCAATTCCAAAGCATCAAAGTGGACCGTTGCACTCCATTTATTGTTCTTAGAAGTCTAAAATGCTAATTTAGCTTTCGTACAAGGTTTCAATGGATAAAGAAGCGAATAGACCGAGTTATGTTTTAAATTGCACAAAAAAGTGAAAAGCACGTCTATGGAGAGAGTTGAGCAATTCCAAAGCTTCAAAGTGGACCGTTGTACTCCATTTATTGTTCTAAGAAGTCTAACTTGCTAATTTAGCTTTCGTACAGGGTTTCAATGGATAAAGAAGCGAATAGACCGAGTTATGTTTCAAATTGCACAAAAACGTGAAAAGCACGTCTATGGAGAGAGTTGAGCAATTCCAAAGCTTCAAAGTGGATAATTGTACTCCATTGAGTGTTCTTAGAAGTCTGACTTGCTAGTTTAGCTTTCGTATAACGTTTCAATTAGATAAAGAATGCGAATAGACCAAGTTATGCTTTCAAGTTGCACAAAAAGGTGAAAAGCACAGTCTATGGAGAGAGTTGAGCAATTCCAAAGCTTCAAAGTGGACAGTTATACTCCATTGAGTGTTCTTAGAATGTGCTAACTAGCTAGTTTAGCTTTCGTACAAGTTCGTTAGATAAAGAATGCGAATAGACCAAGTTATAGTTTCAAATTGCACAAAAACGAGAAAAGCACATCTATGGAGAGAGTTGAGCAATTCCAAAGCATCAAAGTGGTACCGTTGCACTCCATTTATTGTTCTTAGAAGTCTAAATGCTAATTTAGCTTTCGTACAAGGTTTCAATGGATAAAGAAGCGAATAGACCGAGTTATGTTTCAAATTGCACAAAAAAGTGAAAAGCACGTCTATGGAGAGAGTTGAGCAATTCCAAAGCTTCAAAGTGGACCGTTGTACTCCATTTATTGTTCTAAGAAGTCTAACTTGCTAATTTAGCTTTCGTACAGGGTTTCAATGGATAGAGAAGCGAATAGACCGAGTTATGTTTCAAATTGCACAAAAACGTGAAAAGCACGTCTATGGAGAGAGTTGAGCAATTCCAAAGCTTTAAAGTGGACCGTTGTACTCCATTTATTGCCCTTAGAAGTCTAACTTGCTAATTTAGCTTTCGTACACGGTTCCAATGGATAAAGAAGCGAATAGACCGAGTTATGTTTCAAATTGCACAAAAACTTGAAAAGCACGTCTATGGAGAGAGTTGAGCAATTCCAAAGTTTCAAAGTGGATCATTATACTCCATTGAGTGTTCTTAGAAGTCTGACTTGCTAGTTTAGCTTTCGTATAACGTTTCGTTAGATAAAGATGCGAATAGACCAAGTTATCTTTCAAATTACACAAGAACGTGACAAGCACATCTATGGAGAGGGTTGAGCAATTCCAAAGCTTCAAAGTGGACCGTTATACTCCATTCAGTGTTCTTAGAAGTGTAACTAGCTGGTTTAGCTTCCGTACAACGTTTCGTCAGATAAAGATGCGAATCGACCAAGTTATGTTTCAAATTGCACAAAAACGAGAAAAGCACATCTATGGAGAGAGTTGAGCAATTCCAAAGCGTCAAAGTGGACCGTTACGCTCTATTTATTGTTCTTAGAAGTCTAAAATGCTAATTTAGCTTTTGTACAAGGTTTCAATAGATAAAGAAGCGAATAGACCGAGTTATGTTTCAAATTGCACAAAAATGTGAAAAGCACGTCTATGGAGAGAGTTGAGCAATTCCAAAGCTTCAAAGTGGATCATTGTACTCCATTGAGTGTTCTTAGAAGTCTGACTTGCTAGTTTAGCTTTCGTATAACGTTTCGTTAGATAAAGATGCGAATAGACCAAGTTATCTTTCAAATTGCACAAGAACGTGAAAAGCACATCTATGGAGAGAGTTGAGCAATTCCAAAGCTTCAAAGTGGACCGTTATACTCCATTGAGTGTTCTTAGAAGTGTAACTAGCTGGTTTAGCTTTCGTACAACGTTTCGTTAGACAAAGATGCAAATAGACCAAGTTATATTTCAAATTGCACAAAAATGAGAAAAGCACATCTATGGAGAGAGTTGAGCAATTCCAAAGCATCAAAGTGGACCGTTGCACTCCATTTATTGTTCTTAGAAGTCTAAAATGCAAATTTAGCTTTCGTACAAGGTTTCAATGGATAAAGAAGCGAATAGACCGAGTTATGTTTCAAATTGCACAAAAACGTGAAAAGCACGTCTATGGAGAGAGTTGAGCAATTCCAAAGCTTCAAAGTGGACCGTTATACTCCATTGAGTGTTCTTAGAAGTGTAACTAGCTGGTTTAGCTTTTGTACAACGTTTCGTTAGATAAAGATGCCAGACGAAGTTATGTTTCAAATTGCACAAAAACGTGAAAAGCACGTCTATGGAGAGAGTTGAGGAATTCCAAAGCTTCAAAGTGGACCATTGTAATCCATTGAGTGTTCTTAGAAGTCTAACTTGCTAGTTTAGCTTTCGTATAACGTTTCGTTAGATAAAGATGCGAATAGACCAATTTATCTTTCAAATTGCACAAGAACGTGAAAAGCACATCTATGGAGAGAGTTGAGCAATTCCAAAGCTTCAAAGTGGACCGTTATACTCCATTGAGTGTTCTTAGAAGTGTAACTAGCTGGTTGAGCTTTCGTTCAATGTTTCGTTAGATAAAGATGCGAATAGACGAAGTTTTGTTTCAAATTGCACAAAAATGTGAAAAGCACATCTATGGAGAGAGTTAAGCAATTCCAAAGCATCAAAGTGGACCGTTGCACTCCATTTATTGTTCTTAGAAGTCTAAAATGCTAATTTAGCTTTCGTACAAGGTTTCAATGGATAAAGAAGCGAATAGACCGAGTTATGTTTCAAATTGCACAAAAAAGTGAAAAGCACGTCTATGGAGAGAGTTGAGCAATTCCAAAGCTTCAAAGTGGACCGTTGTACTCCATTTATTGTTCTAAGAAGTCTAACTTGCTAATTTAGCTTTCGTACAGGGTTTCAATGGATAAAGAAGCGAATAGACCGTGTTATGTTTCAAATTGCACAAAAACGTGAAAAGCACGTCTATGGAGAGAGTTGAGGAATTCCAAAGCTTCAAAGTGGATCATTGTACTCCATTGAGTGTTCTTAGAAGTCTGACTTGCTAGTTTAGCTTTCGTATAACGTTTCATTAGAGAAAGCTGCGAATAGACCAAGTTATCTTCCAAGTTGCACAAGAAGGTGAAAAGCACATCTATGGAGAGAGTTGAGCAAGTCCAAAGCTTCAAAGTGGACAGTTATACTCCACTGAGTGTTCTTAGATGTGCAACTAGCTGGTTTAGCTTTCGTACAATTCGTTAGATAAAGATGCGAATAGACCAAGTTATATTTCAAATTGCACAAAAACGAGAAAAGCACATCTATGGAGAGAGTTGAGCAATTCCAAAGCATCAAAGTGGACCGTTGCACTCCATTTATTGTTCTTAGAAGTCTAAAATGCTAATTTAGCTTTCGTACAAGGTTTCAATGGATAAAGAAGCGAATAGACCGAGTTATGTTTCAAATTGCACAAAAAAGTGAAAAGCACGTCTATGGAGAGAGTTGAGCAATTCCAAAGCTTCAAAGTGGACCGTTGTACTCCATTTATTGTTCTAAGAAGTCTAACTTGCTAATTTAGCTTTCGTACAGGGTTTCAATGGATAAAGAAGCGAATAGACCGAGTTATGTTTCAAATTGCACAAAAACGTGAAAAGCACGTCCATGGAGAGAGTTGAGCAATTCCAAAGCTTCAAAGTGGATCATTGTACTCCATTGAGTGTTCTTAGAAGTCTGACTTGCTAGTTTAGCTTTCGTATAACGTTTCATTAGAGAAAGCTGCGAATAGACCAAGTTATCTTTCAAGTTGCACAAGAAGGTGAAAAGCACATCTATGGAGAGAGTTGAGCAAGTCCAAAGCTTCAAAGTGGACAGTTATACTCCACTGAGTGTTCTTAGATGTGCAACTAGCTGGTTTAGCTTTCGTACAATTCGTTTGATAAAGATGCGAATAGACCAAGTTATATTTCAAATTGCACAAAAACGAGAAAAGCACATCTATGGAGAGAGTTGAGCAATTCCAAAGCATCAAAGTGGACCGTTGCACTCCATTTATTGTTCTTAGAAGTCTAAAATGCTAATTTAGCTTTCGTACAAGGTTTCAATGGATAAAGAAGCGAATAGACCGAGTTATGTTTCAAATTGCACAAAAAAGTGAAAAGCACGTCTATGGAGAGAGTTGAGCAATTCCAAAGCTTCAAAGTGGACCGTTGTACTCCATTTATTGTTCTAAGAAGTCTAACTTGCTAATTTAGCTTTCGTACAGGGTTTCAATGGATAAAGAAGCGAATAGACCGAGTTATGTTTCAAATTGCAAAAAAACGTGAAAAGCACGTCTATGGAGAGAGTTGAGCAATTCCAAAGCTTTAAAGTGGACCGTTGTACTCCATTTATTGCCCTTAGAAGTCTAACTTGCTAATTTAGCTTTCGTACACGGTTTCAATGGATAAAGAAGCGAATAGACCGAGTTATGTTTCAAATTGCACAAAAACTTGAAAAGCACGTCTATGGAGAGAGTTGAGCAATTCCAAAGTTTCAAAGTGGATCATTATACTCCATTGAGTGTTCTTAGAAGTCTGACTTGCTAGTTTAGCTTTCGTATAACGTTTCGTTAGATAAAGATGCGAATAGACCAAGTTATCTTTCAAATTACACAAGAACGTGACAAGCACATCTATGGAGAGGGTTGAGCAATTCCAAAGCTTCAAAGTGGACCGTTATACTCCATTCAGTGTTCTTAGAAGTGTAACTAGCTGGTTTAGCTTCCGTACAACGTTTCGTTAGATAAAGATGCGAATAGACCAAGTTATGTTTCAAATTGCACAAAAACGAGAAAAGCACATCTATGGAGAGAGTTGAGCAATTCCAAAGCGTCAAAGTGGACCGTTGCGCTCTATTTATTGTTCTTAGAAGTCTAAAATGCTAATTTAGCTTTTGTACAAGGTTTCAATAGATAAAGAAGCGAATAGACCGAGTTATGTTTCAAATTGCCCAAAAACGTGAAAAGCACGTCTATGGAGAGAGTTGAGCAATTCCAAAGCTTCAAAGTGGATCATTGTACTCCATTGAGTGTTCTTAGAAGTCTGACTTGCTAGTTTAGCTTTCGTATAACGTTTCGTTAGATAAAGATGCGAATAGACCAAGTTATCTTTGAAATTACACAAGAACGTGAAAAGCACATCTATGGAGAGAGTTGAGCAATTCCAAAGCTTGAAAGTGGACCGTTATACTCCATTCAGTGTTCTTAGAAGTGTAACTAGCTGGTTTAGCTTCTGTACAACGTTTCGTTAGATAAAGATGCGAATAGACCAAGTTATGTTTCAAATTGCACAAAAACGAGAAAAGCACTTCTATGGAGAGAGTTGAGCAATTCCAAAGCGTCAAAGTGGACCGTTGCGCTCTATTTATTGTTCTTAGAATTCTAAAATGCTAATTTAGCTTTTGTACAAGGTTTCAATAGATAAAGAAGCGAATAGACCGAGTTATGTTTCAAATTGCACAAAAACGTGAAAAGCACGTCTATGGAGAGAGTTGAGCAATTCCAAAGCTTCAAAGTGGATCATTGTACTCCATTGAGTGTTCTTAGAAGTCTGACTTGCTAGTTTAGCTTTCGTATAACGTTTCGTTAGATAAAGATGCGAATAGACCAAGTTATCTTTCAAATTGCACAAGAACGTGAAAAGCACATCTATGGAGAGAGTTGAGCAATTCCAAAGCTTCAAAGTGGACCGTTATACTCCATTGAGTGTTCTTAGAAGTGTAACTAGCTGGTTTAGCTTTCGTACAACGTTTCGTTAGACAAAGATGCGAATAGACCAAGTTATATTTCAAATTGCACAAAAATGAGAAAAGCACATCTATGGAGAGAGTTGAGCAATTCCAAAGCATCAAAGTGGACCGTTACACTCCATTTATTGTTCTTAGAAGTCTAAAATGCAAATTTAGCTTTCGTACAAGGTTTCAATGGATAAAGAAGCGAATAGACCGAGTTATGTTTCAAATTACACAAAAACGTGAAAAGCACGTCTATGGAGAGAGTTGAGCAATTCCAAAGCTTTAAAGTGGACCGTTGTACTCCATTTATTGCCCTTAGAAGTCTAACTTGCTAATTTAGCTTTCGTACACGGTTTCAATGGATAAAGAAGCGAATAGACCGAGTTATGTTTCAAATTGCACAAAAACTTGAAAAGCACGTCTATGGAGAGAGTTGAGCAATTCCAAAGTTTCAAAGTGGATCATTATACTCCATTGAGTGTTCTTAGAAGTCTGACTTGCTAGTTTAGCTTTCGTATAACGTTTCGTTAGATAAAGATGCGAATAGACCAAGTTATCTTTCAAATTACACAAGAACGTGACAAGCACATCTATGGAGAGGGTTGAGCAATTCCAAAGCTTCAAAGTGGACCGTTATACTCCATTCAGTGTTCTTAGAAGTGTAACTAGCTGGTTTAGCTTCCGTACAACGTTTCGTTAGATAAAGATGCGAATAGACCAAGTTATGTTTCAAATTGCACAAAAACGAGAAAAGCACATCTATGGAGAGAGTTGAGCAATTCCAAAGCGTCAAAGTGGACCGTTGCGCTCTATTTATTGTTCTTAGAAGTCTAAAATGCTAATTTAGCTTTTGTACAAGGTTTCAATAGATAAAGAAGCGAATAGACCGAGTTATGTTTCAAATTGCCCAAAAACGTGAAAAGCACGTCTATGGAGAGAGTTGAGCAATTCCAAAGCTTCAAAGTGGATCATTGTACTCCATTGAGTGTTCTTAGAAGTCTGACTTGCTAGTTTAGCTTTCGTATAACGTTTCGTTAGATAAAGATGCGAATAGACCAAGTTATCTTTGAAATTACACAAGAACGTGAAAAGCACATCTATGGAGAGAGTTGAGCAATTCCAAAGCTTGAAAGTGGACCGTTATACTCCATTCAGTGTTCTTAGAAGTGTAACTAGCTGGTTTAGCTTCCGTACAACGTTTCGTTAGATAAAGATGCGAATAGACCAAGTTATGTTTCAAATTGCACAAAAACGAGAAAAGCACTTCTATGGAGAGAGTTGAGCAATTCCAAAGCGTCAAAGTGGACCGTTGCGCTCTATTTATTGTTCCTAGAATTCTAAAATGCTAATTTAGCTTTTGTACAAGGTTTCAATAGATAAAGAAGCGAATAGACCGAGTTATGTTTCAAATTGCACAAAAACGTGAAAAGCACGTCTATGGAGATTGTTGAGCAATTCCAAAGCTTCAAAGTGGATCATTGTACTCCATTGAGTGTTCTTAGAAGTCTGACTTGCTAGTTTAGCTTTCGTATAACGTTTCGTTAGATAAAGATGCGAATAGACCAAGTTATCTTTCAAATTGCACAAGAACATGAAAAGCACATCTATGGAGAGAGTTGAGCAATTCCAAAGCTTCAAAGTGGACCGTTATACTCCATTGAGTGTTCTTAGAAGTGTAACTAGCTGGTTTAGCTTTCGTACAACGTTTCGTTAGACAAAGATGCGAATAGACCAAGTTATATTTCAAATTGCACAAAAATGAGAAAAGCACATCTATGGAGAGAGTTGAGCAATTCCAAAGCATCAAAGTGGACCGTTACACTCCATTTATTGTTCTTAGAAGTCTAAAATGCAAATTTAGCTTTCGTACAAGGTTTCAATGGATAAAGAAACGAATAGACCGAGTTATGTTTCAAATTGCACAAAAACGTGAAAAGCACGTCTATGGAGAGAGTTGAGCAATTCCAAAGCTTTAAAGTGGACCGTTGTACTCCATTTATTGCCCTTAGAAGTCTAACTTGCTAATTTAGCTTTCGTACACGGTTTCAATGGATAAAGAAGCGAATAGACCGAGTTATGTTTCAAATTGCACAAAAACTTGAAAAGCACGTCTATGGAGAGAGTTGAGCAATTCCAAAGTTTCAAAGTGGATCATTATACTCCATTGAGTGTTCTTAGAAGTCTGACTTGCTAGTTTAGCTTTCGTATAACGTTTCGTTAGATAAAGATGCGAATAGACCAAGTTATCTTTCAAATTACACAAGAACGTGACAAGCACATCTATGGAGAGGGTTGAGCAATTCCAAAGCTTCAAAGTGGACCGTTATACTCCATTCAGTGTTCTTAGAAGTGTAACTAGCTGGTTTAGCTTCCGTACAACGTTTCGTTAGATAAAGATGCGAATAGACCAAGTTATGTTTCAAATTGTACAAAAACGAGAAAAGCACATCTATGGAGAGAGTTGAGCAATTCCAAAGCATCAAAGTGGACCGTTGCGCTCTATTTATTGTTCTTAGAAGTCTAAAATGCTAATTTAGCTTTTGTACAAGGTTTCAATAGATAAAGAAGCGAATAGACCGAGTTATGTTTCAAATTGCCCAAAAACGTGAAAAGCACGTCTATGGAGAGAGTTGAGGAATTCCAAAGCTTCAAAGTGGATCATTGTACTCCATTGAGTGTTCTTAGAAGTCTGACTTGCTAGTTTAGCTTTCGTATAACGTTTCGTTAGATAAAGATGCGAATAGACCAAGTTATCTTTGAAATTACACAAGAACGTGAAAAGCACATCTATGGAGAGAGTTGAGCAATTCCAAAGCTTGAAAGTGGACCGTTATACTCCATTCAGTGTTCTTAGAAGTGTAACTAGCTGGTTTAGCTTCCGTACAACGTTTCGTTAGATAAAGATGCGAATAGACCAAGTTATGTTTCAAATTGCACAAAAACGAGAAAAGCACTTCTATGGAGAGAGTTGAGCAATTCCAAAGCGTCAAAGTGGACCGTTGCGCTCTATTTATTGTTCTTAGAATTCTAAAATGCTAATTTAGCTTTTGTACAAGGTTTCAATAGATAAAGAAGCGAATAGACCGAGTTATGTTTCAAATTGCACAAAAACGTGAAAAGCACGTCTATGGAGAGAGTTGAGCAATTCCAAAGCTTCAAAGTGGATCATTGTACTCCATTGAGTGTTCTTAGAAGTCTGACTTGCTAGTTTAGCTTTCTTATAACGTTTCGTTAGATAAAGATGCGAATAGACCAAGTTATCTTTCAAATTGCACAAGAACGTGAAAAGCACATCTATGGAGAGGGTTGAGCAATTCCAAAGCTTCAAAGTGGACCGTTATACTCCATTGAGTGTTCTTAGAAGTGTAACTAGCTGGTTTAGCTTTCGTACAACGTTTCGTTAGACAAAGATGCGAATAGACCAAGTTATATTTCAAATTGCACAAAAATGAGAAAAGCACATCTATGGAGAGAGTTGAGCAATTCCAAAGCATCAAAGTGGACCGTTACACTCCATTTATTGTTCTTAGAAGTCTAAAATGCAAATTTAGCTTTCGTACAAGGTTTCAATGGATAAAGAAGCGAATAGACCGAGTTATGTTTCAAATTGCACAAAAACGTGAAAAGCACGTCTATGGAGAGAGTTGAGCAATTCCAAAGCTTTAAAGTGGACCGTTGTACTCCATTTATTGCCCTTTGAAGTCTAACTTGCTAATTTAGCTTTCGTACACGGTTTCAATGGATAAAGAAGCGAATAGACCGAGTTATGTTTCAAATTGCACAAAAACTTGAAAAGCACGTCTATGGAGAGAGTTGAGCAATTCCAAAGTTTCAAAGTGGATCATTATACTCCATTGAGTGTTCTTAGAAGTCTGACTTGCTAGTTTAGCTTTCGTATAACGTTTCGTTAGATAAAGATGCGAATAGACCAAGTTATCTTTCAAATTACACAAGAACGTGACAAGCACATCTATGGAGAGGGTTGAGCAATTCCAAAGCTTCAAAGTGGACCGTTATACTCCATTCAGTGTTCTTAGAAGTGTAACTAGCTGGTTTAGCTTCCGTACAACGTTTCGTTAGATAAAGATGCGAATAGACCAAGTTATGTTTCAAATTGCACAAAAACGAGAAAAGCACATCTATGGAGAGAGTTGAGCAATTCCAAAGCGTCAAAGTGGACCGTTGCGCTCTATTTATTGTTCTTAGAAGTCTAAAATGCTAATTTAGCTTTTGTACAAGGTTTCAATAGATAAAGAAGCGAATAGACCGAGTTATGTTTCAAATTGCCCAAAAACGTGAAAAGCACGTCTATGGAGAGAGTTGAGCAATTCCAAAGCTTCAAAGTGGATCATTGTACTCCATTGAGTGTTCTTAGAAGTCTGACTTGCTAGTTTAGCTTTCGTATAACGTTTCGTTAGATAAAGATGCGAATAGACCAAGTTATCTTTGAAATTACACAAGAACGTGAAAAACACATCTATGGAGAGAGTTGAGCAATTCCAAAGCTTGAAAGTGGACCGTTATACTCCATTCAGTGTTCTTAGAAGTGTAACTAGCTGGTTTAGCTTCTGTACAACGTTTCGTTAGATAAAGATGCGAATAGACCAAGTTATGTTTCAAATTGCACAAAAACGAGAAAAGCACTTCTATGGAGAGAGTTGATCAATTCCAAAGCGTCAAAGTGGACCGTTGCGCTCTATTTATTGTTCCTAGAATTCTAAAATGCTAATTTAGCTTTTGTACAAGGTTTCAATAGATAAAGAAGCGAATAGACCGAGTTATGTTTCAAATTGCACAAAAACGTGAAAAGCACGTCTATGGAGATTGTTGAGCAATTCCAAAGCTTCAAAGTGGATCATTGTACTCCATTGAGTGTTCTTAGAAGTCTTGTTGAATATATGTTTGAGTGATTACAACGGCATGTTTTGATTGAACTTTGATCTATTGATTGTATTGAGAAACCTAGCTGCATATGCCTACTTGATTAGTTTAGGAATTCAAGACTTATATTAAACTAGTTCAATTGTGCTTATTTGATGATTTGATTATTGAACTAACGTGGACTAATTGCAAGAAATCCTAAAAGGGTTTACATAGCATGTCTTGAGTATGATTTGTGTGTAGGGTGACCAAAACGTAAATTGGTCCTAATGTCATCCTTGACCAACATTAGTGAAGGCTTAATCAGTGTCAAACATGATTAAGAAAGTCAATTTCGTGGTCAACATAAGTCAAGTTTTGCCAAAGATGTCTTGGAGCTTAATTGGGATCAATTGAAGTAAAATTAACTTTCTAGACAAAGTCAGAATCGACGGACGTGACGTGGCAGCTGACATGGCATTGTTGACATGGCATTGTTGACATGGCATTAATGACATGGCAAAGAAGACAAGTTAACCATAGTTACATCTTAACTAGAAGACTTGGAGCCAAAAAGAGAAGAGAAGGAAAAGTTAATTTGAAAGGAGGAGACAAGAGGTACAACAAGTCTTATGACAAGTTTTTCTCTTCACATGTGTGGGAAGCTTTATTTCAAAACCATTTCTCTTTCCCACCAAGACACTCCACATCCAATGGATCATATTCTCTCTACATCAAAATCACATTTTAATCCAATGGCCAAAGATTCAAGCTTTATTCTTATCTCTCCTACTTTACATCCTATGGCCAAAATTGAATCTTCACTTGATCCAAAGGCCATGATTTACTCCACCTAAGAGACAAACTTTTCTCAAGTCAATTGTTGTATCTTTCAAGGTGGCCTCCAAAGTCTATATCCATCCAAAAGCCATTATTTCTTCCTACCAAAAAAGACTTGTTGTAATCATTTTCACACTTCTCTAAGCCTTCTAACGTCTATAATGATCCAAGGGTCCATATCTTTCATATCAATCCAATGGCCCTCATTTCATGAGCTTACACTCCACAATTTTCTATATAAACTAACTCTTTGTCTATGGTGCATATACTTGGCCGAAAATTACACTCTCTCTCTCTAGTGTTCTTCATCTTCTAAGCTTTCATTCTTTCACTCATTCATTCCTTGATTACATACTTGATTTTGAAGAGAGATCATACATACTAGCCAAGTAAAGCTTTATTGTTACTCTTGAGCCTTTCTTACCAGATTCTTATCATTTCCTCAAGAGCCATTCTACTTGCTTGAGCAATCTGAATTCCAGCTTTTCAAGAGCTTCATTTGAGCCTTAGACACTTACAAATCCAGCTACTAAAGAGCCAGCCTTTGAGCCTAAACTTATCTCATACCCGGCTATTCTTAGAGCCATTTTTGAGCTTGTATTTTATTGATTAAGTTAGTGTGGTGAGCTACAAACCACACGGTGTGTAGAGTTTTGTGTGGTGAGCTATAAACCACACGGTGTGTAAAGTTTGGTGTTTGAGCTACAAAAACACTGGTTGTATGAGTTCCGCTTGACTCGGTTGAACAAGCTATAGTGGAGTGTTTGAAATTCCCAAGTGGGACTTGGGGAGTGGAGTAGGCTTGGGTTAAGCCGAACCACTATAAATCTCTTGCCTCTTTTACTTTCCAGCAATTTCAATTAGCATTGCATTCTCATATCATACATACTTGAAATTGATCATTTAGGTTGCTAGAGTCAAGCTTGTTCAATTAATTGTCAAATCTGATTTTGTGCCCTAATTACATTTGTTTTACAAGTGACATATACATACTTGATCATCTTGCTTGGTTCTTGATCTTAAAGTTATCTATCTTGCTTATATCAATTGTCCTTGACTTGCTTGAGCTTGTTTAATTGCTTTGTGCTCAAATCTGCCATTAGGAGACCATACAATCATATTAGGATTTTATATGTGATTTGTTCGAATTGATTGTTCTACTTGATTTATATACATCTACACTAGTACTCAATTTGGTATTTAGCTTCCGCTTAGGGTGAAACTAAAAAAGAGGTGACCTAGTCTAAAATTGACTAAGGACACAATTCACCCCCCCTCTTGTGGTGCCATCCGATCCAACAAGTGGTATCGAAGCTTGTGTTCCCTTGCATATAGAAGTAATTTTCTTGTGCATTATTAGTGATTTATATGATGGCATCTACTAGTGGTAGACATGATCATGTGTTAGAGGGTCAATCTAGTGGTAGACCTCCATTCTTTAATGGAGAAGACTATGACCATTGGAAAATGAGAATGAAACTTTATTTTATGTCTCTTGATATTGATTTGTGGTATGTCATAGAGGATGGACCTTATGAGCCTACCATCACCACCAAGATCGGTGATGTCGAAAAAGAGATTTCAAAACCTAGGGATAAATGGGATGATAATGATAAGAAAAAGATTTCTTTGAATGCTAAAGCTATGTCTATTTTATTTAATGCATTGAATTCAATTGAAGCTAAACATATTTCTACATGCATTTCGGCTCAAGATATGTGGACTAGGTTAGAGATGAAGCATGAGGGAACTAATCAAGTAAAGGAGTCTAAGATTAACATGCTCATGCATTCATATGAATTGTTCACTATGTTTCCACATGAGTCTATTACCGATATGGATATTAGACTAACCAAAATTCTGAATTCTCTTGAATCTTTAGGGAAGACATTCTCCAATCAAGAAAAGGTGCAAAAGTACTTGAGAAGTCTTCCGGAAGCATGGGATGCCAAAGTGACATGCCATCCAAGAAGCTAAAGATCTCAAAGTTTTGAAGTTGGATGAGCTTGTAGGATCACTTCTGGTATATGAGACAAATTTGAAGGCAAGAGAAGCTCAGAAAGAGGACACCAAAAAGAAGAGCATTGCTTTTGCCTCCAAGGGTGATAGTGGAGATGATTTGAGTGATGAGGAAGTAGCCCTAATGACAAGGAGGTTCAAGAGATATTTGATAAACAAGAAGAAGCAAGGTGGTAAACCTTTTGGCCACTCAAGGAGGGACAACTTCAAATCTGGCCGTGGGGATCAAAGCGACTCCAAAGGGAACTATGAGGAGCAAGACAAAGATTTGAGGTGCTTTGAGTGTGGCAAGAAGGGGCACATGAAGTATGAGTGTCCAAAGAAGAAAGATAAGAGCAAGGAGCAAACCAAGAGAGCCTTCAAAGCTACATGGAGTGATTCGGACTCCGAAAGCACTTCAAGTAAGGATGAGTTTGCTAGATTTTGCTTGATGGCCAAAGGAAACTCATCCGATCCGGATGAGGAGGTAAATTCTTTTGATCATGATGATGATGATGTGTCTATTGATGATTTGCTTTCCTTACTTAATGACATGAATGCTAAGAATAGGAAAATGCATAAGGAAAAGAAACAATTGAAAAATGAGATTGATTGTTTAAATGCTAAGGTAGAAGAGCATGAAAAGACCATTGATGATCTAAATGCTAAATGTGATGAAAAGTGCGATATGCTTGCTGCCATGTGTGCTAATAACATGTCTAAGTGTGATCATGAACCCTTGATTGAAGATTTGCAATTTAAACTTAGTACCTTGCAAGAAGAGTATGATGATTTGAAATTGATTGCTATTGTGCCTAATGAGAACCAAGAGTCACATGATGACTCTATTGTTCAAAATGAATTAGATGCTTTGAAATTAAGATATGAGGATCTAGAGAAATCTTTCTCGAAGTTTAGTGTGGGATCTTCTAGACTTGATTCACTATTATCATGCCTTAGACAATCTTTGGATAAATCGGGTTTAGGTTATGTTGGTGATGATGTAAAATTGAAGAAATGTGATATGCATGATATTTCTACATCTTTTGTATCACGTGGCTATTTGCATTCCTTGAATGACATGAAGGAGGATTGTTTTCCTAAGAAAATGATTTTTTCACCTCCTAACTACAATGCTTTGAATGATATGCATGCTAGTACTTCAAAATCACATCCTGAGCATGTATCATTTGTCCAACCCATGGGACATAGGCCTATTCCCATTAGGGGTGTGCCAAATCAGCCTTGGAAGAAGGATATCAAATCTGGTCCCAAGAGACCCGTAGGGTTTCCTAAGAAATTAGGGCAACCCATAAGGTATTCTAGGGCTCCTAGAGTTCCACAAGGCTCTATGTATGCTAGCACTTCATTTCATTCCTCAAATGATGCATATATGCATAACTTGAATGCCAAAGTTTTTCCAAAGTTTCAATATGTGTTTGGCAAGAAAGTTAAGCAAATGTGGGTTCCAAAGGGAACCAAGATTCTTGATGCTAACCTCCTAGGACCCAAAAGAAATTGGGTACCTAAAGCGAATTGAACTAATGTAGGTGTTCTTGAAAATCAAAAGTTCTAAGGCTTCCAAATGGTACTTGGATAGTGGTTGCTCAAGACACATGACCGGGAACTCAAGTTCTTTTTCTTCTCTCAAGAAGTTCTCTAATGGTGGTCATGTGACTTTTGGTGACAACAAGAAGGGTAGGATCCTTGGTCAAGGATCCATAGGTGATGTATCATCTTTCTCTATCTCTAATGTGCAATTAGTTGATGGATTATCTTTTAACCTTCTTAGTATTTCTCAATTGTGTGATGGTGGCTTGCGCATATGTTTTGATGATTCAAAGTGTGAGTTTTTAAATGCCATGAATGAATGTGTGCTTGTAGGAAAAAGAGATGGTAATGTGTATTCTATTAATTTGAAAGACTTGAATGATTGCAAACTTAAATGCTTGATTTCCAATGTTAGTGATGTGAATATATGGCATAAAAGATTAGGACATATAGGAATTTCTACAATTGAAAAATTGGTTAGAAATAATCTTGTTAGAGGTATACCTTCTTTGAACTTTGACATGTATGATGCTTGTGAGCCATGCATTAGAGGAAAACACACTAGAGAGTCTTTCAAGTCTAAAAACCAGATTTCAACTACTAAGGTTTTAGAACTTTTGCATCTTGATTTGTTTGGTCCAAGTAGAGTTAAAAGTGTAGGTGGTAGATCCTATGCCTTTGTAATTGTTGATGATTATTCTAGATATACTTGGGTGATTTTCCTTGCACATAAACATGAGACCATTCATGAGTTTTCAAAACTAATCAAGAGGCTTCAAAATGAAAAGAACATAAGCATTAGCAAGATTAGGAGTGATCATGGAGGAGAATTTGATAATCATGCATTTATTGATCTATGTGATGAATATGACATTAGACATGATTTCTCTTCACCTAGGACACCCCAACAAAATGGGGTGGTAGAAAGGAAAAATAGAACTTTACAAGAAATTGCTAGGACTATGCTTTGTGAACATGATTTGCCTAAGTTCTTGTGGGCCGAGGCCATTAATTGTGCATGCTATGTTACAAATAGGTTATCTATTAGAAAGAAGATAAATAAGACACCTTATGAGATTTGGAATGATAGAAAACCTAAGGTTGACTACTTTAGAGTTTTTGGTTGCAAATGTTATGTACTAAACACTAAGGATGACTTAGATAAATTTGATGCAAAATCTACTCCTTGTGTATTTGTTGGCTATGCTTTAAATTCTAGAGCTTATAGAGTTTACAATCCAAAGTCTAGGAGAATAGAAGAGTCCATTCATGTTAAATTTATTGAAACTCTTGCATTTGACCCTTTGCTTGAGAATGATGACATTGAGTTAGGTTTGGAGAAGTTGAGCTTAAAAGATGATAAAGATGACTCTCCTACACCTAAAGATGATGGACCAAGCAAAGAGGGAGGAAATGAGCACGAGGAGACACAAAATAGTGATGCACCCGTGGGCTTGGAAGAAAGTGAGGTTGCACCCGTGGCCTCCAATAGTGAAACTATAGCTCCTACATCATGGCTGCAAGTGAAGGACAAACACAAGCATCCCAAACAACTCATAATTGGCGATTTGCATCAAGGGGTAAGGACTCGTAGATCTCACTTAGCTCCTAATGATAATGATATGCATGCTAATGTGGTAGATAATGTGACTGCAAATTTAATGAATACTGCTTTAATTGTTGATGTGCATGGTTCTTATGCCTTAATTTCTCAAATAGAACCTAGAAACATTGATGATGCTTTGCTTGATGATAAATGGATTATTGCTATGCAAGATGAGTTGAATCAATTCACTAGGAATGAAGTTTGGCATTTAGTTCCAAGACCTAAAGACCAAACCATAATTGGAACTAAATGGGTGTTTAAGAACAAAATGAATGAAGATGGTGAAGTTATTAGAAACAAGGCTAGGTTGGTTGCACAAGGGTACAACCAAGAAGAAGGGATTGACTATGAAGAAACATTTGCCCCCGTAGCTAGGTTAGAAGCTATTAGGTTGCTTATGGCATTTGCATGTTTCAAAGGTTTTAAACTTTATCAAATGGATGTCAAAAGTGCATTTTTGAATGGTTTTATCAATGAGAATGTGTATGTAAAGCAACCACCCGGATTTGAAGATCCTAACTTTCCAAACCATGTTTATAAATTGACAAAAGCCTTGTATGGTTTGAAACAAGCACCTAGGGCATGGTATGATAGACTTTCCTCATTCTTAATTCAAAATGGTTTTAAAAGAGGAAGAATTGATAGCACTTTGTTCTTAAAGGAAAAAGGTCATGACATGCTTATTGTTCAAATATATGTAGATGACATTATATTTGGTGCTACTAATGAGGCTATGTGCAAAGAATTTGAGTTGTGCATGAAAAGTGAATTTGAGATGTCTATGATGGGTGAACTTACCTTCTTTTTAGGACTACAAGTTAAACAAACTAAGGGAGGTATACATATTAGTCAAACTAAATATATTCATGATATGCTTAGAAAGTTTGGTTTTGATTCCTTGAACCCTTCTCCTACTCCTATGAGTGTGTCAACTAAACTTGAAAAAGATGAAGATGGACAACCTTATGATTCTAAAATGTATAGGTCCATGATTGGTTCACTTTTGTATTTGACCTCTAGTAGACCCGACATTATGTTTAGTGTATGCATGTGTGCTAGATTTCAAAGTCAGCCTATGCATTCTCATTTCCTAGCGGTTAAGAGAATATTTAGGTATCTTAGGCATACATCAACTATTGGCTTATGGTATGACAAAAATTCATTGTTTGATTTACATGCATATAGTGATGCCGACTTTGCTGGATGTAAGATAAATAGGAAGAGTACTTCGGGTACATGCCAATTCCTAGGGAGTATGCTTATCTCTTGGTTCTCCAAGAAACAACCTTGTGTTGCCCTATCTACCACCGAAGCCGAATATATGGCTATAGGGAGTTGTTGTGCTCAACTCTTATGGATTAGACAACAACTAAATGATTTTGGACTTAAATTAAAAGATATTCCTATATATTGTGATAATACTAGTGCCATTAGCCTTTCTAAAAATCCGGTGCATCATTCTAAGGCTAAACATATTGAAATTAGGCATCATTTTATTAGAGACCATGTGACTCAAGGGACAATTAAATTAGATTATGTGGACACAATGAACCAACTTGCGGACATACTAACGAAACCTCTAAACCAAGAGAGATTTGAATTTTTAAGAGGTAATCTTGGCATGAGAATGAGTCCTTGATATGTGTATGAATTTTATGCATTGCTTATATTGAACACCTTTTGGATGCATTTACAAAATAAAGGGGGAGAAATATACTTTGAACTTTAAAGTTTGGTATGCATAGGTTAAGGGGGAGGAACTTGAATGTCATATTGTATAGACCTTGCCTATTGATACTTTACTTGTCTTGAATTGCAATTCCCTTGTGTTTATTGAAACATATGCTTATAGGAAGTTTATTTGTGTGAAGCATAATGTAAGGGGGAGAGTTTCTCATGTGAATTAAAGAAAATAGCTCAAAGTTACATAAGTTATTTTGTAATCATCAAAAGGGGGAGAATGTTGAATATATGTTTGAGTGATTACAACGGCATGTTTTGATTGAACTTTGATCTATTGATTGTATTGAGAAACCTAGCTGCATATGCCTACTTGATTAGTTTAGGAATTCAAGACTTATATTAAACTAGTTCAATTGTGCTTATTTGATGATTTGATTATTGAACTAACGTGGACTAATTGCAAGAAATCCTAAAAGGGTTTACATAGCATGTCTTGAGTATGATTTGTGTGTAGGGTGACCAAAACGTAAATTGGTCCTAATGTCATCCTTGACCAACATTAGTGAAGGCTTAATCAGTGTCAAACATGATTAAGAAAGTCAATTTCGTGGTCAACATAAGTCAAGTTTTGCCAAAGATGTCTTGGAGCTTAATTGGGATCAATTGAAGTAAAATTAACTTTCTAGACAAAGTCAGAATCGACGGACGTGACGTGGCAGCTGACATGGCATTGTTGACATGGCATTGTTGACATGGCATTAATGACATGGCAAAGAAGACAAGTTAACCATAGTTACATCTTAACTAGAAGACTTGGAGCCAAAAAGAGAAGAGAAGGAAAAGTTAATTTGAAAGGAGGAGACAAGAGGTACAACAAGTCTTATGACAAGTTTTTCTCTTCACATGTGTGGGAAGCTTTATTTCAAAACCATTTCTCTTTCCCACCAAGACACTCCACATCCAATGGATCATATTCTCTCTACATCAAAATCACATTTTAATCCAATGGCCAAAGATTCAAGCTTTATTCTTATCTCTCCTACTTTACATCCTATGGCCAAAATTGAATCTTCACTTGATCCAAAGGCCATGATTTACTCCACCTAAGAGACAAACTTTTCTCAAGTCAATTGTTGTATCTTTCAAGGTGGCCTCCAAAGTCTATATCCATCCAAAAGCCATTATTTCTTCCTACCAAAAAAGACTTGTTGTAATCATTTTCACACTTCTCTAAGCCTTCTAACGTCTATAATGATCCAAGGGTCCATATCTTTCATATCAATCCAATGGCCCTCATTTCATGAGCTTACACTCCACAATTTTCTATATAAACTAACTCTTTGTCTATGGTGCATATACTTGGCCGAAAATTACACTCTCTCTCTCTAGTGTTCTTCATCTTCTAAGCTTTCATTCTTTCACTCATTCATTCCTTGATTACATACTTGATTTTGAAGAGAGATCATACATACTAGCCAAGTAAAGCTTTATTGTTACTCTTGAGCCTTTCTTACCAGATTCTTATCATTTCCTCAAGAGCCATTCTACTTGCTTGAGCAATCTGAATTCCAGCTTTTCAAGAGCTTCATTTGAGCCTTAGACACTTACAAATCCAGCTACTAAAGAGCCAGCCTTTGAGCCTAAACTTATCTCATACCCGGCTATTCTTAGAGCCATTTTTGAGCTTGTATTTTGTTGATTAAGTTAGTGTGGTGAGCTACAAACCACACGGTGTGTAGAGTTTTGTGTGGTGAGCTATAAACCACACGGTGTGTAAAGTTTGGTGTTTGAGCTACAAAAACACTGGTTGTATGAGTTCCGCTTGACTCGGTTGAACAAGCTATAGTGGAGTGTTTGAAATTCCCAAGTGGGACTTGGGGAGTGGAGTAGGCTTGGGTTAAGCCGAACCACTATAAATCTCTTGCCTCTTTTACTTTCCAGTAATTTCAATTAGCATTGCATTCTCATATCATACATACTTGAAATTGATCATTTAGGTTGCTAGAGTCAAGCTTGTTCAATTAATTGTCAAATCTGATTTTGTGCCCTAATTACATTTGTTTTACAAGTGACATATACATACTTGATCATCTTGCTTGGTTCTTGATCTTAAAGTTATCTATCTTGCTTATATCAATTGTCCTTGACTTGCTTGAGCTTGTTTAATTGCTTTGTGCTCAAATCTGCCATTAGGAGACCATACAATCATATTAGGATTTTATATGTGATTTGTTCGAATTGATTGTTCTACTTGATTTATATACATCTACACTAGTACTCAATTTGGTATTTAGCTTCCGCTTAGGGTGAAACTAAAAAAGAGGTGACCTAGTCTAAAATTGACTAAGGACACAATTCACCCCCCCTCTTGTGGTGCCATCCGATCCAACAAGTCTGACTTGCTAGTTTAGCTTTCGTATAACGTTTCGTTAGATAAAGATGCGAATAGACCAAGTTATCTTTCAAATTGCACAAGAACATGAAAAGCACATCTATGGAGAGAGTTGAGCAATTCCAAAGCTTCAAAGTGGACCGTTATACTCCATTGAGTGTTCTTAGAAGTGTAACTAGCTGGTTTAGCTTTCGTACAACGTTTCGTTAGACAAAGATGCGAATAGACCAAGTTATATTTCAAATTGCACAAAAATGAGAAAAGCACATCTATGGAGAGAGTTGAGCAATTCCAAAGCATCAAAGTGGACCGTTACACTCCATTTATTGTTCTTAGAAGTCTAAAATGCAAATTTAGCTTTCGTACAAGGTTTCAATGGATAAAGAAGCGAATAGACCGAGTTATGTTTCAAATTGCACAAAAACGTGAAAAGCACGTCTATGGAGAGAGTTGAGCAATTCCAAAGCTTTAAAGTGGACCGTTGTACTCCATTTATTGCCCTTAGAAGTCTAACTTGCTAATTTAGCTTTCGTACACGGTTTCAATGGATAAAGAAGCGAATAGACCGAGTTATGTTTCAAATTGCACAAAAACTTGAAAAGCACGTCTATGGAGAGAGTTGAGCAATTCCAAAGTTTCAAAGTGGATCATTATACTCCATTGAGTGTTCTTAGAAGTCTGACTTGCTAGTTTAGCTTTCGTATAACGTTTCGTTAGATAAAGATGCGAATAGACCAAGTTATCTTTCAAATTACACAAGAACGTGACAAGCACATCTATGGAGAGGGTTGAGCAATTCCAAAGCTTCAAAGTGGACCGTTATACTCCATTCAGTGTTCTTAGAAGTGTAACTAGCTGGTTTAGCTTCCGTACAACGTTTCGTTAGATAAAGATGCGAATAGACCAAGTTATGTTTCAAATTGTACAAAAACGAGAAAAGCACATCTATGGAGAGAGTTGAGCAATTCCAAAGCATCAAAGTGGACCGTTGCGCTCTATTTATTGTTCTTAGAAGTCTAAAATGCTAATTTAGCTTTTGTACAAGGTTTCAATAGATAAAGAAGCGAATAGACCGAGTTATGTTTCAAATTGCCCAAAAACGTGAAAAGCACGTCTATGGAGAGAGTTGAGCAATTCCAAAGCTTCAAAGTGGATCATTGTACTCCATTGAGTGTTCTTAGAAGTCTGACTTGCTAGTTTAGCTTTCGTATAACGTTTCGTTAGATAAAGATGCGAATAGACCAAGTTATCTTTGAAATTACACAAGAACGTGAAAAGCACATCTATGGAGAGAGTTGAGCAATTCCAAAGCTTGAAAGTGGACCGTTATACTCCATTCAGTGTTCTTAGAAGTGTAACTAGCTGGTTTAGCTTCCGTACAACGTTTCGTTAGATAAAGATGCGAATAGACCAAGTTATGTTTCAAATTGCACAAAAACGAGAAAAGCACTTCTATGGAGAGAGTTGAGCAATTCCAAAGCGTCAAAGTGGACCGTTGCGCTCTATTTATTGTTCTTAGAATTCTAAAATGCTAATTTAGCTTTTGTACAAGGTTTCAATAGATAAAGAAGCGAATAGACCGAGTTATGTTTCAAATTGCACAAAAACGTGAAAAGCACGTCTATGGAGAGAGTTGAGCAATTCCAAAGCTTCAAAGTGGATCATTGTACTCCATTGAGTGTTCTTAGAAGTCTGACTTGCTAGTTTAGCTTTCGTATAACGTTTCGTTAGATAAAGATGCGAATAGACCAAGTTATCTTTCGAATTGCACAAGAACGTGAAAAGCACATCTATGGAGAGAGTTGAGCAATTCCAAAGCTTCAAAGTGGACCGTTATACTCCATTGAGTGTTCTTAGAAGTGTAACTAGCTGGTTTAGCTTTCGTACAACGTTTCGTTAGACAAAGATGCGAATAGACCAAGTTATATTTCAAATTGCACAAAAATGAGAAAAGCACATCTATGGAGAGAGTTGAGCAATTCCAAAGCATCAAAGTGGACCGTTACACTCCATTTATTGTTCTTAGAAGTCTAAAATGCAAATTTAGCTTTCGTACAAGGTTTCAATGGATAAAGAAGCGAATAGACCGAGTTATGTTTCAAATTGCACAAAAACGTGAAAAGCACGTCTATGGAGAGAGTTGAGCAATTCCAAAGCTTTAAAGTGGACCGTTGTACTCCATTTATTGCCCTTAGAAGTCTAACTTGCTAATTTAGCTTTCGTACACGGTTTCAATGGATAAAGAAGCGAATAGACCGAGTTATGTTTCAAATTGCACAAAAACTTGAAAAGCACGTCTATGGAGAGAGTTGAGCAATTCCAAAGTTTCAAAGTGGATCATTATACTCCATTGAGTGTTCTTAGAAGTCTGACTTGCTAGTTTAGCTTTCGTATAACGTTTCGTTAGATAAAGATGCGAATAGACCAAGTTATCTTTCAAATTACACAAGAACGTGACAAGCACATCTATGGAGAGGGTTGAGCAATTCCAAAGCTTCAAAGTGGACCGTTATACTCCATTCAGTGTTCTTAGAAGTGTAACTAGCTGGTTTAGCTTCCGTACAATGTTTCGTTAGATAAAGATGCGAATAGACCAAGTTATGTTTCAAATTGCACAAAAACGAGAAAAGCACATCTATGGAGAGAGTTGAGCAATTCCAAAGCGTCAAAGTGGACCGTTGCGCTCTATTTATTGTTCTTAGAAGTCTAAAATGCTAATTTAGCTTTTGTACAAGGTTTCAATAGATAAAGAAGCGAATAGACCGAGTTATGTTTCAAATTGCCCAAAAACGTGAAAAGCACGTCTATGGAGAGAGTTGAGCAATTCCAAAGCTTCAAAGTGGATCATTGTACTCCATTGAGTGTTCTTAGAAGTCTGACTTGCTAGTTTAGCTTTCGTATAACGTTTCGTTAGATAAAGATGCGAATAGACCAAGTTATCTTTGAAATTACACAAGAACGTGAAAAGCACATCTATGGAGAGAGTTGAGCAATTCCAAAGCTTGAAAGTGGACCGTTATACTCCATTCAGTGTTCTTAGAAGTGTAACTAGCTGGTTTAGCTTTCGTACAACGTTTCGTTAGATAAAGATGCGAATAGACCAAGTTATGTTTCAAATTGCACAAAAACGAGAAAAGCACTTCTATGGAGAGAGTTGAGCAATTCCAAAGCGTCAAAGTGGACCGTTGCGCTCTATTTATTGTTCCTAGAATTCTAAAATGCTAATTTAGCTTTTGTACAAGGTTTCAATAGATAAAGAAGCGAATAGACCGAGTTATGTTTCAAATTGCATAAAAACGTGAAAAGCACGTCTATGGAGAGAGTTGAGCAATTCCAAAGCTTCAAAGTGGATCATTGTACTCCATTGAGTGTTCTTAGAAGTCTGACTTGCTAGTTTAGCTTTCGTATAACGTTTCGTTAGATAAAGATGCGAATAGACCAAGTTATCTTTCAAATTGCACAAGAACGTGAAAAGCACATCTATGGAGAGAGTTGAGCAATTCCAAAGCTTCAAAGTGGACCGTTATACTCCATTGAGTGTTCTTAGAAGTGTAACTAGCTGGTTTAGCTTTCGTACAACGTTTCGTTAGACAAAGATGCGAATAGACCAAGTTATATTTCAAATTGCACAAAAATGACAAAAGCACATCTATGGAGAGAGTTGAGCAATTCCAAAGCATCAAAGTGGGCCGTTACACTCCATTTATTGTTCTTAGAAGTCTAAAATGCAAATTTAGCTTTCGTACAAGGTTTCAATGGATAAAGAAGCGAATAGACTGAGTTATGTTTCAAATTGCACAAAAACATGAAAAGCACGTCTATGGAGAGAGTTGAGCAATTCCAAAGCTTTAAAGTGGACCGTTGTACTCCATTTATTGCCCTTAGAAGTCTAACTTGCTAATTTAGCTTTCGTACACGGTTTCAATGGATAAAGAAGCGAATAGACCGAGTTATGTTTCAAATTGCACAAAAACTTGAAAAGCACGTCTATGGAGAGAGTTGAGCAATTCCAAAGTTTCAAAGTGGATCATTATACTCCATTGAGTGTTCTTAGAAGTCTGACTTGCTAGTTTAGCTTTCGTATAATGTTTCGTTAGATAAAGATGCGAATAGACCAAGTTATCTTTCAAATTACACAAGAACGTGACAAGCACATCTATGGAGAGGGTTGAGCAATTCCAAAGCTTCAAAGTGGACCGTTATACTCCATTCAGTGTTCTTAGAAGTGTAACTAGCTGGTTTAGCTTCCGTACAACGTTTCGTTAGATAAAGATGCGAATAGACCAAGTTATGTTTCAAATTGCACAAAAACGAGAAAAGCACATCTATGGAGAGAGTTGAGCAATTCCAAAGCGTCAAAGTGGACCGTTGCGCTCTATTTATTGTTCTTAGAAGTCTAAAATGCTAATTTAGCTTTTGTACAAGGTTTCAATAGATAAAGAAGCGAATAGACCGAGTTATGTTTCAAATTGCCCAAAAACGTGAAAAGCACGTCTATGGAGAGAGTTGAGCAATTCCAAAGCTTCAAAGTGGATCATTGTACTCCATTGAGTGTTCTTAGAAGTCTGACTTGCTAGTTTAGCTTTCGTATAACGTTTCGTTAGATAAAGATGCGAATAGACCAAGTTATCTTTGAAATTACACAAGAACGTGAAAAGCACATCTATGGAGAGAGTTGAGCAATTCCAAAGCTTGAAAGTGGACCGTTATACTCCATTCAGTGTTCTTAGAAGTGTAACTAGCTGGTTTAGCTTCCGTACAACGTTTCGTTAGATAAAGATGCGAATAGACCAAGTTATGTTTCAAATTGCACAAAAACGAGAAAAGCACTTCTATGGAGAGAGTTGAGCAATTCCAAAGCGTCAAAGTGGACCGTTGCGCTCTATTTATTGTTCTTAGAATTCTAAAATGCTAATTTAGCTTTTGTACAAGGTTTCAATAGATAAAGAAGCGAATAGACCGAGTTATGTTTCAAATTGCACAAAAACGTGAAAAGCACGTCTATGGAGAGAGTTGAGCAATTCCAAAGCTTCAAAGTGGATCATTGTACTCCATTGAGTGTTCTTAGAAGTCTGACTTGCTAGTTTAGCTTTCGTATAACGTTTCGTTAGATAAAGATGCGAATAGACCAAGTTATCTTTCAAATTGCACAAGAACGTGAAAAGCACATCTATGGAGAGAGTTGAGCAATTCCAAAGCTTCAAAGTGGACCGTTATACTCCATTGAGTGTTCTTAGAAGTGTAACTAGCTGGTTTAGCTTTCGTACAACGTTTCGTTAGACAAAGATGCGAATAGACCAAGTTATATTTCAAATTGCACAAAAATGAGAAAAGCACATCTATGGAGAGAGTTGAGCAATTCCAAAGCATCAAAGTGGACCGTTACACTCCATTTATTGTTCTTTGAAGTCTAAAATGCAAATTTAGCTTTCGTACAAGGTTTCAATGGATAAAGAAGCGAATAGACCGAGTTATGTTTCAAATTGCACAAAAACGTGAAAAGCACGTCTATGGAGAGAGTTGAGCAATTCCAAAGCTTTAAAGTGGACCGTTGTACTCCATTTATTGCCCTTAGAAGTCTAACTTGCTAATTTAGCTTTCGTACACGGTTTCAATGGATAAAGAAGCGAATAGACCGAGTTATGTTTCAAATTGCACAAAAACTTGAAAAGCACGTCTATGGAGAGAGTTGAGCAATTCCAAAGTTTCAAAGTGGATCATTATACTCCATTGAGTGTTCTTAGAAGTCTGACTTGCTAGTTTAGCTTTCGTATAACGTTTCGTTAGATAAAGATGCGAATAGACCAAGTTATCTTTCAAATTACACAAGAACGTGACAAGCACATCTATGGAGAGGGTTGAGCAATTCCAAAGCTTCAAAGTGGACCGTTATACTCCATTCAGTGTTCTTAGAAGTGTAACTAGCTGGTTTAGCTTCCGTACAACGTTTCGTTAGATAAAGATGCGAATAGACCAAGTTATGTTTCAAATTGCACAAAAACGAGAAAAGCACTTCTATGGAGAGAGTTGAGCAATTCCAAAGCGTCAAAGTGGACCGTTGCGCTCTATTTATTGTTCTTAGAAGTCTAAAATGCTAATTTGTACAAGGTTTCAATAAATAAAGAAGCGAATAGACCGAGTTATGTTTCAAATTGCACAAAAACGTGAAAGCACGTCTATGGAGAGAGTTGAGCAATTCCAAAGCTTCAAAGTGGATCATTGTACTCCATTGAGTGTTCTTAGAAGTCTGACTTGCTAGTTTAGCTTTCGTATAACGTTTCGTTAGATAAAGATGCGAATAGACCAAGTTATGTTTCAAATTACACAAAAACGAGAAAAGCACATCTATGGAGAGAGTTGAGCAATTCCAAAGCGTCAAAGTGGACCGTTGCGCTCTATTTATTGTTCTTAGAAGTCTAAAATGCTAATTTAGCTTTTGTACAAGGTTTCAATAGATAAAGAAGCGAATAGACCGAGTTATGTTTCAAATTGCCCAAAAACGTGAAAAGCACGTCTATGGAGAGAGTTGAGCAATTCCAAAGCTTCAAAGTGGATCATTGTACTCCATTGAGTGTTCTTAGAAGTCTGACTTGCTAGTTTAGCTTTCGTATAACGTTTCGTTAGATAAAGATGCGAATAGACCAAGTTATCTTTGAAATTACACAAGAACGTGAAAAGCACATCTATGGAGAGAGTTGAGCAATTCCAAAGCTTGAAAGTGGACCATTATACTCCATTCAATGTTCTTAGAAGTGTAACTAGCTGGTTTAGCTTCCGTACAACGTTTCGTTAGATAAAGCTGCGAATAGACCAAGTTATGTTTCAAATTGCACAAAAACGAGAAAAGCACTTCTATGGAGAGAGTTGAGCAATTCCAAAGCGTCAAAGTGGACCGTTGCGCTCTATTTATTGTTCTTAGAATTCTAAAATGCTAATTTAGCTTTTGTTCAAGGTTTCAATAGATAAAGAAGCGAATAGACCGAGTTATGTTTCAAATTACACAAAAACGTGAAAAGCACGTCTATGGAGAGAGTTGAGCAATTCCAAAGCTTCAAAGTGGATCATTGTACTCCATTGAGTGTTCTTAGAAGTCTGACTTGCTAGTTTAGCTTTCGTATAACGTTTCATTAGATAAAGCTGCGAATAGACCAACTTATCGTTCAAGTTGCACAAAAACGTGAAAAGCCCATCTATGGAGAGAGTTGAGCAATTCCAAAGCTTCAAAGTGGACCGTTATACTCCACTGAGTGTTCTTAGAAGTGTAACTAGCTGGTTTAGCTTTCGTACAACGTTTCGTTAGATAAAGATGCGAATAGACCAAGTTATATTTCGAATTACACAAAAACGAGAAAAGCACATCTATGGAGAGAGTTGAGCAATTCCAAAGCATCAAAGTGGACCGTTGCACTACATTTATTGTTCTTAGAAGTCTAAAATGCTAATTTAGCTTTCGTACAAGGTTTCAATGGATAAAGAAGCGAATAGACCGAGTTATGTTTCAAATTGCACAAAAATGTGACAAGCACGTCTATGGAGAGAGTTGAGCAATTCCAAAGCTTCAAAGTGGACCGTTATACTCCATTCAGTGTTCTTAGAAGTGTAACTAGCTGGTTTAGCTTCCGTACAACGTTTCGTTAGATAAAGATGCGAATAGACCAAGTTATGTTTCAAATTGCACAAAAACGAGAAAAGCACATCTATGGAGAGAGTTGAGCAATTCCAAAGCGTCAAAGTGCACCATTGCGCTCTATTTATTGTTCTTAGAAGTCTAAAATGCAAATTTAGCTTTTGTACAAGGTTTCAATAGATAAAGAAGCGAATAGACCGAGTTATGTTTCAAATTGCCCAAAAACGTGAAAAGCACGTCTATGGAGAGAGTTGAGCAATTCCAAAGCTTCAAAGTGGATCATTGTACTCCATTGAGTGTTCTTAGAAGTCTGACTTGCTAGTTTAGCTTTCGTATAACGTTTCGTTAGATAATGATGCGAATAGACCAAGTTATCTTTGAAATTACACAAGAACGTGAAAAGCACATCTATGGAGAGAGTTGAGCAATTCCAAAGCTTCAAAGTGGACCGTTATACTCCATTCAGTGTTCTTAGAAGTGTAACTAGCTGGTTTAGCTTCCGTACAACGTTTCGTTAGATAAAGCTGCGAATAGACCAAGTTATGTTTCAAATTGCACAAAAACGAGAAAAGCACTTCTATGGAGAGAGTTGAGCAATTCCAAAGCGTCAAAGTGGACCGTTGCGCTCTATTTATTGTTCTTAGAAGTCTAAAATGCTAATTTAGCTTTTGTACAAGGTTTCAATAGATAAAGAAGCGAATAGACCGAGTTATGTTTCAAATTGCACAAAAACGTGAAAAGCACGTCTATGGAGAGAGTTGAGCAATTCCAAAGCTTTAAAGTGGACCGTTGTACTCCATTTATTGCCCTTAGAAGTCTAACTTGCTAATTTAGCTTTCGTACAAGGTTTCAATGGATGAAGAAGCGAATAGACCGAGTTCTGTTTCAAATTGCACAAAAACGTGAAAAGCACATCTATGGAGAGAGTTGAGCAATTCCAAAGCTTCAAAGTGGATCATTATACTCCATTGAGTGTTCTTAGAAGTCTGACTTGCTAGTTTAGCTTTCGTATAACGTTTCGTTAGATAAAGATGCGAATAGACCAAGTTATCTTTGAAATTACACAAGAACGTGAAAAGCACATCTATGGAGAGAGTTGAGCAATTCCAAAGCTTGAAAGTGGACCGTTATACTCCATTCAGTGTTCTTAGAAGTGTAACTAGCTGGTTTAGCTTCCGTACAACGTTTCATTAGATAAAGATGCGAATAGACCAAGTTATGTTTCAAATTGCACAAAAACGAGAAAAGCACTTCTATGGAGAGAGTTGAGCAATTCCAAAGCGTCAAAGTGGACCGTTGCGCTCTATTTATTGTTCTTAGAAGTCTAAAATGCTAATTTGTACAAGGTTTCAATAAATAAAGAAGCGAATAGACCGAGTTATGTTTCAAATTGCACAAAAACGTGAAAGCACGTCTATGGAGAGAGTTGAGCAATTCCAAAGCTTCAAAGTGGATCATTGTACTCCATTGAGTGTTCTTAGAAGTCTGACTTGCTAGTTTAGCTTTCGTATAACGTTTCGTTAGATAAAGATGCGAATAGACCAAGTTATGTTTCAAATTGCACAAAAATGAGAAAAGCACATCTATGGAGAGAGTTGAGCAATTCCAAAGCATCAAAGTGGACCGTTGCACTCCAATTATTGTTCTTAGAAGTCTAAAATGCAAATTTAGCTTTCGTACAAGGTTTCAATGGATAAAGAAGCGAATAGACCGAGTTATGTTTCAAATTGCACAAAAACGTGAAAAGCACGTCTATGGAGAGAGTTGAGCAATTCCAAAGCTTCAAAGTGGACTGTTGTACTCCAATTACTGTTCTAAGAAGTCTGACTAGCTAATTTAGCTTTCGTATAGGGTTTCAATGGATGAAGAAGCGAATAGACCGAGTTATGTTTCAAATTGCACAAAAACGTGAAAAGCACGCCTATAGAGAGAGTTGAGCAATTCCAAAGCTTCAAAGTGGATCATTGTACTCCATTGAGTGTTCTTAGAAGTCTGACTTGCTAGTTTAGCTTTCGTATAATGTTTAATTAGATAAAGCTGCGAATAGACCAAGTTATCTTTCAAGTTGCACAAGAACGTGAAAAGCCCATCTATGGAGAGAGTTGAGCAATTCCAAAGCTTCAAAGTGGACCGTTATACTCCACTGAGTGTTCTTAGAAGTGTAACTAGCTGGTTTAGCTTTCGTACAACGTTTCGTTAGATAAAGATGCGAATAGACCAAGTTATATTTCAAATTACACAAAAACGAGAAAAGCACATCTATGGAGAGAGTTGAGCAATTCCAAAGCATCAAAGTGGACCGTTGCACTACATTTATTGTTCTTAGAAGTCTAAAATGCTAATTTAGCTTTCGTACAAGGTTTCAATGGATAAAGAAGCGAATAGACCGAGTTATGTTTCAAATTGCACAAAAATGTGACAAGCACCTCTATGGAGATAGTTGAGCAATTCCAAAGCTTCAAAGTGGACCGTTGTACTCCATTTATTGTTCTAAGAAGTCTAACTTGCTAATTTAGCTTTCGTACAGGGTTTCAATGGATAAAGAAGCGAATAGACCGAGTTATGTTTCAAATTGCACAAAAACGTGAAAAGCACGTCTATGGAGAGAGTTGAGCAATTCCAAAGCTTTAAAGTGGACCGTTGTACTCCATTTATTGCCCTTAGAAGTCTAACTTGCTAATTTAGCTTTCGTACAAGGTTTCAATGGATGAAGAAGCGAATAGACCGAGTTCTGTTTCAAATTGCACAAAAACGTGAAAAGCACATCTATGGAGAGAGTTGAGCAATTCCAAAGCTTCAAAGTGGATCATTATACTCCATTGAGTGTTCTTAGAAGTCTGACTTGCTAGTTTAGCTTTCGTATAACGTTTCGTTAGATAAAGATGCGAATAGACCAAGTTATCTTTGAAATTACACAAGAACGTGAAAAGCACATCTATGGAGAGAGTTGAGCAATTCCAAAGCTTGAAAGTGGACCGTTATACTCCATTCAGTGTTCTTAGAAGTGTAACTAGCTGGTTTAGCTTCCGTACAACGTTTCGTTAGATAAAGATGCGAATAGACCAAGTTATGTTTCAAATTGCACAAAAACGAGAAAAGCACTTCTATGGAGAGAGTTGAGCAATTCCAAAGCGTCAAAGTGGACCGTTGCGCTCTATTTATTGTTCTTAGAAGTCTAAAATGCTAATTTAGCTTTTGTACAAGGTTTCAATAGATAAAGAAGCGAATAGACCGAGTTATGTTTCAAATTGCACAAAAACGTGAAAAGCAAGTCTATGGAGAGAGTTGAGCAATTCCAAAGCTTCAAAGTGGATCATTGTACTCCATTGAGTGTTCTTAGAAGTCTGACTTGCTAGTTTAGCTTTCGTATAACGTTTCGTTAGATAAAGATGCGAATAGACCAAGTTATGTTTCAAATTGCACAAAAATGAGAAAAGCACATCTATGGAGAGAGTTGAGCAATTCCAAAGCATCAAAGTGGATCGTTGCACTCCAATTATTGTTCTTAGAAGTCTAAAATGCAAATTTAGCTTTCGTACAAGGTTTCAATGGATAAAGAAGCGAATAGACCGAGTTATGTTTCAAATTGCACAAAAACGTGAAAAGCACGTCTATGGAGAGAGTTGAGCAATTCCAAAGCTTCAAAGTGGACCGTTGTACTCCAATTACTGTTCTAAGAAGCCTAACTTGCTAATTTAGCTTTCGTATAGGGTTTCAATGGATGAAGAAGCGAATAGACCGAGTCATGTTTCAAATTGCACAAAAACGTGAAAAGCACGTCTATGGAGAGCGTTGAGCAATTCCAAAGCTTCAAAGTGGACCGTTGTACTCCAATTACTGTTCTAAGAAGTCTGACTTGCTAATTTAGCTTTCGTACAGGGTTTCAATGGATAAAGAAGCGAATAGACCGAGTTATGTTTCAAATTGCACAAAAACGTGAAAAGCACGCCTATAGAGAGAGTTGAGCAATTCCAAAGCTTCAAAGTGGATCATTGTACTCCATTGAGTGTTCTTAGAAGTCTGACTTGCTAGTTTAGCTTTCGTATAATGTTTCATTAGATAAAGCTGCGAATAGACCAAGTTATCTTTCAAGTTGCACAAGAACGTGAAAAGCCCATCTATGGAGAGAGTTGAGCAATTCCAAAGCTTCAAAGTGGACCGTTATACTCCACTGAGTGTTCTTAGAAGTGTAACTAGCTGGTTTAGCTTTCGTACAACGTTTCGTTAGATAAAGATGCGAATAGACCAAGTTATATTTCAAATTACACAAAAACGAGAAAAGCACATCTATGGAGAGAGTTGAGCAATTCCAAAGCATCAAAGTGGACCGTTGCACTACATTTATTGTTCTTAGAAGTCTAAAATGCTAATTTAGCTTTCGTACAAGGTTTCAATGGATAAAGAAGCGAATAGACCGAGTTATGTTTCAAATTGCACAAAAATGTGACAAGCACGTCTATGGAGATAGTTGAGCAATTCCAAAGCTTCAAAGTGGATCATTGTACTCCATTGAGTGTTCTTAGAAGTCTGACTTGCTAGTTTAGCTTTCGTATAATGTTTCATTAGATAAAGCTGCGAATAGACCAAGTTATCTTTCAAGTTGCACAAGAACGTGAAAAGCCCATCTATGGAGAGAGTTGAGCAATTCCAAAGCTTCAAAGTGGACCGTTATACTCCACTGAGTGTTCTTAGAAGTGTAACTAGCTGGTTTAGCTTTCGTACAACGTTTCGTTAGATAAAGATGCGAATAGACCAAGTTATATTTCAAATTACACAAAAACGAGAAAAGCACATCTATGGAGAGAGTTGAGCAATTCCAAAGCATCAAAGTGGACCGTTGCACTACATTTATTGTTCTTAGAAGTCTAAAATGCTAATTTAGCTTTCGTACAAGGTTTCAATGGATAAAGAAGCGAATAGACCGAGTTATGTTTCAAATTGCACAAAAATGTGACAAGCACGTCTATGGAGATAGTTGAGCAATTCCAAGGCTTCAAAGTGGACCGTTGTACTCCATTTATTGTTCTAAGAAGTCTAACTTGCTAATTTAGCTTTCGTACAGGGTTTCAATGGATAAAGAAGCGAATAGACCGAATTATGTTTCAAATTGCACAAAAACGTGAAAAGCACGTCTATGGAGAGAGTTGAGCAATTCCAAAGCTTTAAAGTGGACCGTTGTACTCCATTTATTGCCCTTAGAAGTCTAACTTGCTAATTTAGCTTTCGTACAAGGTTTCAATGGATGAAGAAGCGAATAGACCGAGTTCTGTTTCAAATTGCACAAAAACGTGAAAAGCACATCTATGGAGAGAGTTGAGCAATTCCAAAGCTTCAAAGTGGATCATTATACTCCATTGAGTGTTCTTAGAAGTCTGACTTGCTAGTTTAGCTTTCGTATAACGTTTCGTTAGATAAAGATGCGAATAGACCAAGTTATCTTTGAAATTACACAAGAACGTGAAAAGCACATCTATGGAGAGAGTTGAGCAATTCCAAAGCTTGAAAGTGGACCGTTATACTCCATTCAGTGTTCTTAGAAGTGTAACTAGCTGGTTTAGCTTCCGTACAACGTTTCGTTAGATAAAGATGCGAATAGACCAAGTTATGTTTCAAATTGCACAAAAACGAGAAAAGCACTTCTATGGAGAGAGTTGAGCAATTCCAAAGCGTCAAAGTGGACCGTTGCGCTCTATTTATTGTTCTTAGAAGTCTAAAATGCTAATTTAGCTTTTGTACAAGGTTTCAATAGATAAAGAAGCGAATAGACCGAGTTATGTTTCAAATTGCACAAAAACGTGAAAAGCACGTCTATGGAGAGAGTTGAGCAATTCCAAAGCTTCAAAGTGGATCATTGTACTCCATTGAGTGTTCTTAGAAGTCTGACTTGCTAGTTTAGCTTTCGTATAACGTTTCGTTAGATAAAGATGCGAATAGACCAAGTTATGTTTCAAATTGCACAAAAATGAGAAAAGCACATCTATGGAGAGAGTTGAGCAATTCCAAAGCATCAAAGTGGACCGTTGCACTCCAATTATTGTTCTTAGAAGTCCAAAATGCAAATTTAGCTTTCGTACAAGGTTTCAATGGATAAAGAAGCGAATAGACCGAGTTATGTTTCAAATTGCACAAAAACGTGAAAAGCACGTTTATGGAGAGAGTTGAGCAATTCCAAAGCTTCAAAGTGGACCATTGTACTCCAATTACTGTTCTAAGAAGCCTAACTTGCTAATTTAGCTTTCGTACAGGGTTTCAATGGATGAAGAAGCGAATAGACCGAGTCATGTTTCAAATTGCACAAAAACGTGAAAAGCACGTCTATGGAGAGCGTTGAGCAATTCCAAAGCTTCAAAGTGGACCGTTGTACTCCAATTACTGTTCTAAGAAGTCTGACTTGCTAATTTAGCTTTCGTACAGGGTTTCAATGGATAAAGAAGCGAATAGACCGAGTTATGTTTCAAATTGCACAAAAACGTGAAAAGCACGCCTATAGAGAGAGTTGAGCAATTCCAAAGCTTCAAAGTGGATCATTGTACTCCATTGAGTGTTCTTAGATGTCTGACTTGCTAGTTTAGCTTTCGTATAATGTTTCATTAGATAAAGCTGCGAATAGACCAAGTTATCTTTCAAGTTGCACAAGAACGTGAAAAGCCCATCTATGGAGAGAGTTGAGCAATTCCAAAGCTTCAAAGTGGACCGTTATACTCCACTGAGTGTTCTTAGAAGTGTAACTAGCTGGTTTAGCTTTCGTACAACGTTTCGTTAGATAAAGATGCGAATAGACCAAGTTATATTTCAAATTACACAAAAACGAAAAAAGCACATCTATGGAGAGAGTTGAGCAATTCCAAAGCATCAAAGTGGACCGTTGCACTACATTTATTGTTCTTAGAAGTCTAAAATGCTAATTTAGCTTTCGTACAAGGTTTCAATGGATAAAGAAGCGAATAGACCGAGTTATGTTTCAAATTGCACAAAAATGTGACAAGCACGTCTATGGAGATAGTTGAGCAATTCCAAAGCTTCAAAGTGGACCGTTGTACTCCATTTATTGTTCTAAGAGGTCTAACTTGCTAATTTAGCTTTCGTATAGGGTTTCAATGGATAAAGAAGCGAATAGACCGAGTTATGTTTCAAATTGCACAAAAACGTGAAAAGCACGTCTATGGAGAGAGTTGAGCAATTCCAAAGCTTTAAAGTGGACCGTTGTACTCCATTTATTGCCCTTAGAAGTCTAACTTGCTAATTTAGCTTTCGTACAAGGTTTCAATGGATAAAGAAGCGAATAGACACCGAGTTCTGTTTCAAATTGCACAAAAACGTGAAAAGCACATCTATGGAGAGAGTTGAGCAATTCCAAAGCTTCAAAGTGGATCATTATACTCCATTGAGTGTTCTTAGAAGTCTGACTTGCTAGTTTAGCTTTCGTATAACGTTTCGTTAGATAAAGATGCGAATAGACCAAGTTATCTTTCAAATTACACAAGAACGTGAAAAGCACATCTATGGAGAGAGTTGAGCAATTCCAAAGCTTCAAAGTGGACCGTTATACTCCATTCAGTGTTCTTAGAAGTGTAACTAGCTGGTTTAGCTTCCGTACAACGTTTCGTTAGATAAAGATGCGAATAGACCAAGTTATGTTTCAAATTGCACAAAAACGAGAAAAGCACTTCTATGGAGAGAGTTGAGCAATTCCAAAGCGTCAAAGTGGACCGTTGCGCTCTATTTATTGTTCTTAGAAGTCTAAAATGCTAATTTAGCTCTTGTACAAGGTTTCAATAGATAAAGAAGCGAATAGACCGAGTTATGTTTCAAATTGCACAAAAACGTGAAAAGCACGTCTATGGAGAGAGTTGAGCAATTCCAAAGCTTCAAAGTGGATCATTGTACTCCATTGAGTGTTCTTAGAAGTCTGACTTGCTAGTTTAGCTTTCGTATAACGTTTCGTTAGATAAAGATGCGAATAGACCAAGTTATCTTTCAAATTGCACAAGAACGTGAAAAGCACATCTATGGAGAGAGTTGAGCAATTCCAAAGCTTCAAAGTGGACTGTTATACTCCATTGAGTGTTCTTAGAAGTGTAACTAGCTGGTTTAGCTTTCGTACAACGTTTCGTTAGACATAGATGCGAATAGACCAAGTTATATTTCAAATTGCACAAAAATGAGAAAAGCACATCTATGGAGAGTGTTGAGCAATTCCAAAGCATCAAAGTGGACCGTTGCACTCCATTTATTGTTCTTAGAAGTCTAAAATGCTAATTTAGCTTTCGTACAAGGTTTCAACGGATAAAGAAGCGTATAGACCGAGTTATGTTTCAATTTGCACAAAAACGTGAAAAGCACGTCTATGGAGAGAGTTGACCGATTCCAAAGCTTCAAAGTGGACCGTTGTACTCCAATTACAGTTCTAAGAAGTCTGACTTGCTAATTTAGCTTTCGTACAGGGTTTCAATGGATAAAGAAGCGAATAGACCGAGTTATGTTTCAAATTGCACAAAAATGTGAAAAGCACGCCTATAGAGAGAGTTGAGCAATTCCAAAGCTTCAAAGTGGATCATTGTACTCCATTGAGTGTTCTTAGAAGTCTGACTTGCTTGTTTAGCTTTCGTATAATGTTTCATTAGATAAAGCTGCGAATAGACCAAGTTATCTTTCAAGTTGCACAAGAACGTGAAAAGCCCATCTATGGAGAGAGTTGAGCAATTCCAAAGCTTCAAAGTGGACCGTTATACTCCACTGAGTGTTCTTAGAAGTGTAAGTAGCTGGTTTAGCTTTCGTACAACGTTTCGTTAGATAAAGATGCGAATAGACCAAGTTATATTTCAAATTACACAAAAACGAGAAAAGCACATCTATGGAGAGAGTTGAGCAATTCCAAAGCATCAAAGTGGACCGTTGCACTACATTTATTGTTCTTAGAAGTCTAAAATGCTAATTTAGCTTTCGTACAAGGTTTCAATGGATAAAGAAGCGAATAGACCGAGTTATGTTTCAAATTGCACAAAAATGTGACAAGCACGTCTATGGAGATAGTTGAGCAATTCCAAAGCTTCAAAGTGGACCGTTGTACTCCATTTATTGTTCTAAGAAGTCTAACTTGCTAATTTAGCTTTCGTACAGGGTTTCAATGGATAAAGAAGCGAATAGACCGAGTTATGTTTCAAATTGCACAAAAATGTGAAAAGCACGTCTATGGAGAGAGTTGAGCAATTCCAAAGCTTTAAAGTGGACCGTTGTACTCCATTTATTGCCCTTAGAAGTCTAACTTGCTAATTTAGCTTTCGTACAAGGTTTCAATGGATAAAGAAGCGAATAGACACCGAGTTCTGTTTCAAATTGCACAAAAACGTGAAAAGCACATCTATGGAGAGAGTTGAGCAATTCCAAAGCTTCAAAGTGGATCATTATACTCCATTGAGTGTTCTTAGAAGTCTGACTTGCTAGTTTAGCTTTCGTATAACGTTTCGTTAGATAAAGATGCGAATAGACCAAGTTATCTTTCAAATTACACAAGAACGTGAAAAGCACATCTATGGAGAGAGTTGAGCAATTCCAAAGCTTCAAAGTGGACCGTTATACTCCATTCAGTGTTCTTAGAAGTGTAACTAGCTGGTTTAGCTTCCGTACAACGTTTCGTTAGATAAAGATGCGAATAGACCAAGTTATGTTTCAAATTGCACAAAAACGAGAAAAGCACTTCTATGGAGAGAGTTGAGCAATTCCAAAGCGTCAAAGTGGACCGTTGCGCTCTATTTATTGTTCTTAGAAGTCTAAAATGCTAATTTAGCTCTTGTACAAGGTTTCAATAGATAAAGAAGCGAATAGGCCGAGTTATGTTTCAAATTGCACAAAAACGTGAAAAGCACGTCTATGGAGAGAGTTGAGCAATTCCAAAGCTTCAAAGTGGATCATTGTACTCCATTGAGTGTTCTTAGAAGTCTGACTTGCTAGTTTAGCTTTCGTATAACGTTTCGTTAGATAAAGATGCGAATAGACCAAGTTATCTTTCAAATTGCACAAGAACGTGAAAAGCACATCTATGGAGAGAGTTGAGCAATTCCAAAGCTTCAAAGTGGACCGTTATACTCCATTGAGTGTTCTTAGAAGTGTAACTAGCTGGTTTAGCTTTCGTACAACGTTTCGTTAGACATAGATGCGAATAGACCAAGTTATATTTCAAATTGCACAAAAATGAGAAAAGCACATCTATGGAGAGAGTTGAGCAATTCCAAAGCATCAAAGTGGACCGTTGCACTCCATTTATTGTTCTTAGAAGTTTAAAATGCTAATTTAGCTTTCGTACAAGGTTTCAACGGATAAAGAAGCGTATAGACCGAGTTATGTTTCAAATTGCACAAAAACGTGAAAAGCACGTCTATGGAGAGAGTTGACCGATTCCAAAGCTTCAAAGTGGACCGTTGTACTCCAATTACAGTTCTAAGAAGTCTGACTTGCTAATTTAGCTTTCGTACAGGGTTTCAATGGATAAAGAAGCGAATAGACCGAGTTATGTTTCAAATTGCACAAAAATGTGAAAAGCACGCCTATAGAGAGAGTTGAGCAATTCCAAAGCTTCAAAGTGGATCATTGTACTCCATTGAGTGTTCTTAGAAGTCTGACTTGCTAGTTTAGCTTTCGTATAATGTTTCATTAGATAAAGCTGCGAATAGACCAAGTTATCTTTCAAGTTGCACAAGAACGTGAAAAGCCCATCTATGGAGAGAGTTGAGCAATTCCAAAGCTTCAAAGTGGACCGTTATACTCCACTGAGTGTTCTTAGAAGTGTAAGTAGCTGGTTTAGCTTTCGTACAACGTTTCGTTAGATAAAGATGCGAATAGACCAAGTTATATTTCAAATTACACAAAAACGAGAAAAGCACATCTATGGAGAGAGTTGAGCAATTCCAAAGCATCAAAGTGGACCGTTGCACTACATTTATTGTTCTTAGAAGTCTAAAATGCTAATTTAGCTTTCGTACAAGGTTTCAATGGATAAAGAAGCGAATAGACCGAGTTATGTTTCAAATTGCACAAAAATGTGACAAGCACGTCTATGGAGATAGTTGAGCAATTCCAAAGCTTCAAAGTGGACCGTTGTACTCCATTTATTGTTCTAAGAAGTCTAACTTGCTAATTTAGCTTTCGTACAGGGTTTCAATGGATAAAGAAGCGAGTAGACCGAGTTAAGTTTCAAATTGCACAAAAACGTGAAAAGCACGTCTATGGAGAGAGTTGAGCAATTCCAAAGCTTTAAAGTGGACCGTTGTACTCCATTTATTGCCCTTAGAAGTCTAACTTGCTAATTTAGCTTTCGTACAAGGTTTCAATGGATAAAGAAGCGAATAGACCGAGTTCTGTTTCAAATTGCACAAAAACGTGAAAAGCACATCTATGGAGAGAGTTGAGCAATTCCAAAGCTTCAAAGTGGATCATTATACTCCATTGAGTGTTCTTAGAAGTCTGACTTGCTAGTTTAGCTTTCGTAAAACGTTTCGTTAGATAAAGATGCAAATAGACCAAGTTATCTTTCAAATTACACAAGAACGTGAAAAGCACATCTATGGAGAGAGTTGAGCAATTCCAAAGCTTCAAAGTGGACCGTTATACTCCATTCAGTGTTCTTAGAAGTGTAACTAGCTGGTTTAGCTTCCGTACAACGTTTCGTTAGATAAAGATGCGAATAGACCAAGTTATGTTTCAAATTGCACAAAAACGAGAAAAGCACTTCTATGGAGAGAGTTGAGCAATTCCAAAGCGTCAAAGTGGACCGTTGCGCTCTATTTATTGTTCTTAGAAGTCTAAAATGCTAATTTAGCTCTTGTACAAGGTTTCAATAGATAAAGAAGCGAATAGACCGAGTTATGTTTCAAATTGCACAAAAACTTGAAAAGCACGTCTATGGAGAGAGTTGAGCAATTCCAAAGCTTCAAAGTGGATCATTGTACTCCATTTAGTGTTCTTAGAAGTCTGACTTGCTAGTTTAGCTTTCGTATAACGTTTCGTTAGATAAAGATGCGAATAGACCAAGTTATCTTTCAAATTGCACAAGAACGTGAAAAGCACATCTATGGAGAGAGTTGAGCAATTCCAAAGCTTCAAAGTGGACCGTTATACTCCATTGAGTGTTGTTAGAAGTGTAACTAGCTGGTTTAGCTTTCGTACAACGTTTTGTTAGATAAAGATGCGAATAGACCAAGTTATGTTTCAAATTGCACAAAAACGAGAAAAGCACATCTAGGGAGAGAGTTGAGCAATTCCAAAGCATCAAAGTGGACCGTTGCGCTTTATTTATTGTTCTTAGAAGTCTAAAATGCTAATTTAGCTTTCATACAATGTTTCAATAGATAAAGAAGCGAATAGACTGAGTTATGTTTCAAATTGCATAAAAACGTGAAAAGCACGTCTATGGAGAGAGTTGACCAATTCCAAAGCTTCAAAGTGGACCGTTGTACTCCATTGAGTGTTCTTAGAAGTCTGACTTGCTAGTTTAGCTTTCGTATAACGTTTCATTAGATAAAGATGCGAATAGACCAAGTTATCTTTCAAATTGCACAAGAACGTGACAAGCACATCTATGGAGAGAGTTGAGCAATTCCAAAGCTTCAAAGTGGACCGTTATACTCCATTCAGTGTTCTTAGAAGTGTAACTAGCTGGTTTAGCTTTCGTACAGTGTTTCGTTAGATAATGATGCGAATAGACCAAGTTATGTTTCAAATTGCACAAAAACGAGAAAAGCACATCTATGGAGAGAGTTGAGCAATTCCAAAGCGTCAAAGTGGACCGTTGCGCTCTATTTATTGTTCTTAGAAGTCTAAAATGCTAATTTAGCTTTCGTACAAGGTTTCAATGGATAAAGAAGCGAATAGACCGAGTTATGTTTCAAATTGCACAAAAATGTGACAAGCACGTCTATGGAGATAGTTGAGCAATTCCAAAGCTTCAAAGTGGACCGTTGTACTCCATTTATTGTTCTAAGAAGTCTAACTTGCTAATTTAGCTTTCGTACAGGGTTTCAATGGATAAAGAAGCGAGTAGACCGAGTTAAGTTTCAAATTGCACAAAAACGTGAAAAGCACGTCTATGGAGAGAGTTGAGCAATTCCAAAGCTTTAAAGTGGACCGTTGTACTCCATTTATTGCCCTTAGAAGTCTAACTTGCTAATTTAGCTTTCGTACAAGGTTTCAATGGATAAAGAAGCGAATAGACCGAGTTCTGTTTCAAATTGCACAAAAACGTGAAAAGCACATCTATGGAGAGAGTTGAGCAATTCCAAAGCTTCAAAGTGGATCATTATACTCCATTGAGTGTTCTTAGAAGTCTGACTTGCTAGTTTAGCTTTCGTAAAACGTTTCGTTAGATAAAGATGCAAATAGACCAAGTTATCTTTCAAATTACACAAGAACGTGAAAAGCACATCTATGGAGAGAGTTGAGCAATTCCAAAGCTTCAAAGTGGACCGTTATACTCCATTCAGTGTTCTTAGAAGTGTAACTAGCTGGTTTAGCTTCCGTACAACGTTTCGTTAGATAAAGATGCGAATAGACCAAGTTATGTTTCAAATTGCACAAAAACGAGAAAAGCACTTCTATGGAGAGAGTTGAGCAATTCCAAAGCGTCAAAGTGGACCGTTGCGCTCTATTTATTGTTCTTAGAAGTCTAAAATGCTAATTTAGCTCTTGTACAAGGTTTCAATAGATAAAGAAGCGAATAGACCGAGTTATGTTTCAAATTGCACAAAAACTTGAAAAGCACGTCTATGGAGAGAGTTGAGCAATTCCAAAGCTTCAAAGTGGATCATTGTACTCCATTTAGTGTTCTTAGAAGTCTGACTTGCTAGTTTAGCTTTCGTATAACGTTTCGTTAGATAAAGATGCGAATAGACCAAGTTATCTTTCAAATTGCACAAGAACGTGAAAAGCACATCTATGGAGAGAGTTGAGCAATTCCAAAGCTTCAAAGTGGACCGTTATACTCCATTGAGTGTTGTTAGAAGTGTAACTAGCTGGTTTAGCTTTCGTACAACGTTTTGTTAGATAAAGATGCGAATAGACCAAGTTATGTTTCAAATTGCACAAAAACGAGAAAAGCACATCTAGGGAGAGAGTTGAGCAATTCCAAAGCATCAAAGTGGACCGTTGCGCTTTATTTATTGTTCTTAGAAGTCTAAAATGCTAATTTAGCTTTCATACAATGTTTCAATAGATAAAGAAGCGAATAGACTGAGTTATGTTTCAAATTGCATAAAAACGTGAAAAGCACGTCTATGGAGAGAGTTGACCAATTCCAAAGCTTCAAAGTGGACCGTTGTACTCCATTGAGTGTTCTTAGAAGTCTGACTTGCTAGTTTAGCTTTCGTATAACGTTTCATTAGATAAAGATGCGAATAGACCAAGTTATCTTTCAAATTGCACAAGAACGTGACAAGCACATCTATGGAGAGAGTTGAGCAATTCCAAAGCTTCAAAGTGGACCGTTATACTCCATTCAGTGTTCTTAGAAGTGTAACTAGCTGGTTTAGCTTTCGTACAGTGTTTCGTTAGATAATGATGCGAATAGACCAAGTTATGTTTCAAATTGCACAAAAACGAGAAAAGCACATCTATGGAGAGAGTTGAGCAATTCCAAAGCGTCAAAGTGGACCGTTGCGCTCTATTTATTGTTCTTAGAAGTCTAAAATGCTAATTTAGCTTTTGTACAAGGTTTCAATAGAGAAAGAATCGAATAGACCGAGTTATGTTTCAAATTGCACAAAAACGTGAAAAGCACGTCTATGGAGAGAGTTGAGCAATTCCAAAGCTTCAAAGTGGATCATTGTACTCCATTGAGTGTTCTTAGAAGTATGACTTGCTAGTTTAGCTTTCGTATAACGTTTCGTTAGATAAAGATGCGAATAGACCAAGTTATCTTTCAAATTGCACAAGAACGTGAAAAGCACAACTATGGAGAGAGTTGAGCAATTCCAAAGCTTCAAAGTGGACCGTTATACTCCATTCAGTGTTCTTAGAAGTGTAACTAGCTGGTTTAGCTTTCGTACAACATTTCGTTAGATAAAGATGCGAATAGACCAAGTTATCTTTCAAATTGCACAAAAACGTGAAAAGCACGTCTATGGAGAGAGTTGAGCAATTCCAAAGCTTCAAAGTGGACCGTTATACTCCATTGAGTGTTCTTAGAAGTGTAACTAGCTGGTTTAGCTTTCGTACAACGTTTCGTTAGATAAAGATGTCAGACGAAGTTATGTTTCAAATTGCACAAAAACGTAAAAAAACACGTCTATGGAGAGAGTTGAGGAATTCCAAAACTTCAAAGTGGACCATTGTAATCCATTGAGTGTTCTTAGAAGTCTAACTTACTAGTTTAGCTTTCGTATAACGTTTCGTTAGATAAAGATGCGAATAGACCAATTTATCTTTCAAATTGCACCAGAACGTGAAAAGCACATCTATGGAGAGAGTTGAGCAATTCCAAAGCTTCAAAGTGGACCGTTATACTCCATTCAGTGTTCTTAGAAGTGTAACTAGCTGGTTTAGCATTCGTACAACGTTTCGTTTGATAAAGATGCGAATAGACGAAGTTATGTTTCAAATTGCACAAAAACGTGAAAAGCACGTCTATGGAGAGAGTTGAGCAATTCCAAAGCTTCAAAGTGGATCATTGTACTCCATTGCGTGTTCTTAGAAGTGTAACTAGCTGGTTTAGCTTTCGTACAACGTTTCGTTAGACATAGATGCGAATAGACCAAGTTATATTTCAAATTGCACAAAAATGAGAAAAGCACATCTATGGAGAGAGTTGAGCAATTCTAAAGCATCAAAGTGGACCGTTGCACTCCATTTATTGTTCTTAGAAGTCTAAAATGCTAATTTAGCTTTCGTACAAGGTTTCAATGGATAAAGAAGCGAATAGACCGAGTTATGTTTCAAATTGCACAAAAACTTGAAAAGCACGTCTATGGAGAGAGTTGAGCAATTCCAAAGCTTCAAAGTGGATCATTGTACTCCATTGAGTGTTCTTAGAAGTCTGACTTGCTAGTTTAGCTTTCGTATAACGTTTCGTTAGATAAAGATGCGAATAGACCAAGTTATCTTTCAAATTGCACAAGAACGTGAAAAGCACATCTATGGAGAGAGTTGAGCAATTCCAAAGCTTCAAAGTGGACCGTTATACTCCATTGAGTGTTGTTAGAAGTGTAACTAGCTGGTTTAGCTTTCGTACAACGTTTTGTTAGATAAAGATGCGAATAGACCAAGTTATGTTTCAAATTGCACAAAAACGAGAAAAGCACATCTAGGGAGAGAGTTGAGCAATTCCAAAGCATCAAAGTGGACCGTTGCGCTTTATTTATTGTTCTTAGAAGTCTAAAATGCTAATTTAGCTTTCATACAATGTTTCAATAGATAAAGAAGCGAATAGACTGAGTTATGTTTCAAATTGCATAAAAACGTGAAAAGCACGTCTATGGAGAGAGTTGACCAATTCCAAAGCTTCAAAGTGGACCGTTGTACTCCATTGAGTGTTCTTAGAAGTCTGACTTGCTAGTTTAGCTTTCGTATAACGTTTCATTAGATAAAGATGCGAATAGACCAAGTTATCTTTCAAATTGCACAAGAACGTGACAAGCACATCTATGGAGAGAGTTGAGCAATTCCAAAGCTTCAAAGTGGACCGTTATACTCCATTCAGTGTTCTTAGAAGTGTAACTAGCTGGTTTAGCTTTCGTACAGTGTTTCGTTAGATAATGATGCGAATAGACCAAGTTATGTTTCAAATTGCACAAAAACGAGAAAAGCACATCTATGGAGAGAGTTGAGCAATTCCAAAGCGTCAAAGTGGACCGTTGCGCTCTATTTATTGTTCTTAGAAGTCTAAAATGCTAATTTAGCTTTTGTACAAGGTTTCAATAGAGAAAGAATCGAATAGACCGAGTTATGTTTCAAATTGCACAAAAACGTGAAAAGCACGTCTATGGAGAGAGTTGAGCAATTCCAAAGCTTCAAAGTGGATCATTGTACTCCATTGAGTGTTCTTAGAAGTATGACTTGCTAGTTTAGCTTTCGTATAACGTTTCGTTAGATAAAGATGCGAATAGACCAAGTTATCTTTCAAATTGCACAAGAACGTGAAAAGCACAACTATGGAGAGAGTTGAGCAATTCCAAAGCTTCAAAGTGGACCGTTATACTCCATTCAGTGTTCTTAGAAGTGTAACTAGCTGGTTTAGCTTTCGTACAACATTTCGTTAGATAAAGATGCGAATAGACCAAGTTATCTTTCAAATTGCACAAAAACGTGAAAAGCACGTCTATGGAGAGAGTTGAGCAATTCCAAAGCTTCAAAGTGGACCGTTATACTCCATTGAGTGTTCTTAGAAGTGTAACTAGCTGGTTTAGCTTTCGTACAACGTTTTGTTAGATAAAGATGTCAGACGAAGTTATGTTTCAAATTGCACAAAAACGTAAAAAACACGTCTATGGAGAGAGTTGAGGAATTCCAAAACTTCAAAGTGGACCATTGTAATCCATTGAGTGTTCTTAGAAGTCTAACTTACTAGTTTAGCTTTCGTATATCGTTTCGTTAGATAAAGATGCGAATAGACCAATTTATCTTTCAAATTGCACCAGAACGTGAAAAGCACATCTATGGAGAGAGTTGAGCAATTCCAAAGCTTCAAAGTGGACCGTTATACTCCATTCAGTGTTCTTAGAAGTGTAACTAGCTGGTTTAGCATTCGTACAACGTTTCGTTTGATAAAGATGCGAATAGACGAAGTTATGTTTCAAATTGCACAAAAACGTGAAAAGCACGTCTATGGAGAGAGTTGAGCAATTCCAAAGCTTCAAAGTGGATCATTGTACTCCATTACGTGTTCTTAGAAGTGTAACTAGCTGGTTTAGCTTTCGTACAACGTTTCGTTAGACATAGATGCGAATAGACCAAGTTATATTTCAAATTGCACAAAAATGAGAAAAGCACATCTATGGAGAGAGTTGAGCAATTCTAAAGCATCAAAGTGGACCGTTGCACTCCATTTATTGTTCTTAGAAGTCTAAAATGCTAATTTAGCTTTCGTACAAGGTTTCAATGGATAAAGAAGCGAATAGACCGAGTTATGTTTCAAATTGCACAAAAACTTGAAAAGCACGTCTATGGAGAGAGTTGAGCAATTCCAAAGCTTCAAAGTGGATCATTGTACTCCATTGAGTGTTCTTAGAAGTCTGACTTGCTAGTTTAGCTTTCGTATAATGTTTCGTTAGATAAAGATGCGAATAGACCAAGTTATCTTTCAAATTGCACAAGAACGTGAAAAGCACATCTATGGAGAGAGTTGAGCAATTCCAAAGCTTCAAAGTGGACCGTTATACTCCATTGAGTGTTGTTAGAAGTGTAACTAGCTGGTTTAGCTTTCGTACAACGTTTTGTTAGATAAAGATGCGAATAGACCAAGTTATGTTTCAAATTGCACAAAAACGAGAAAAGCACATCTAGGGAGAGAGTTGAGCAATTCCAAAGCATCAAAGTGGACCGTTGCGCTTTATTTATTGTTCTTAGAAGTCTAAAATGCTAATTTAGCTTTCATACAATGTTTCAATAGATAAAGAAGCGAATAGACTGAGTTATGTTTCAAATTGCATAAAAACGTGAAAAGCACGTCTATGGAGAGAGTTGACCAATTCCAAAGCTTCAAAGTGGACCGTTGTACTCCATTGAGTGTTCTTAGAAGTCTGACTTGCTAGTTTAGCTTTCGTATAACGTTTCATTAGATAAAGATGCGAATAGACCAAGTTATCTTTCAAATTGCACAAGAACGTGACAAGCACATCTATGGAGAGAGTTGAGCAATTCCAAAGCTTCAAAGTGGACCGTTATACTCCATTCAGTGTTCTTAGAAGTGTAACTAGCTGGTTTAGCTTTCGTACAGTGTTTCGTTAGATAATGATGCGAATAGACCAAGTTATGTTTCAAATTGCACAAAAACGAGAAAAGCACATCTATGGAGAGAGTTGAGCAATTCCAAAGCGTCAAAGTGGACCGTTGCGCTCTATTTATTGTTCTTAGAAGTCTAAAATGCTAATTTAGCTTTTGTACAAGGTTTCAATAGAGAAAGAATCGAATAGACCGAGTTATGTTTCAAATTGCACAAAAACGTGAAAAGCACGTCTATGGAGAGAGTTGAGCAATTCCAAAGCTTCAAAGTGGATCATTGTACTCCATTGAGTGTTCTTAGAAGTATGACTTGCTAGTTTAGCTTTCGTATAACGTTTCGTTAGATAAAGATGCGAATAGACCAAGTTATCTTTCAAATTGCACAAGAACGTGAAAAGCACAACTATGGAGAGAGTTGAGCAATTCCAAAGCTTCAAAGTGGACCGTTATACTCCATTCAGTGTTCTTAGAAGTGTAACTAGCTGGTTTAGCTTTCGTACAACATTTCGTTAGATAAAGATGCGAATAGACCAAGTTATCTTTCAAATTGCACAAAAACGTGAAAAGCACGTCTATGGAGAGAGTTGAGCAATTCCAAAGCTTCAAAGTGGACCGTTATACTCCATTGAGTGTTCTTAGAAGTGTAACTAGCTGGTTTAGCTTTCGTACAACGTTTCGTTAGATAAAGATGTCAGACGAAGTTATGTTTCAAATTGCACAAAAACGTAAAAAACACGTCTATGGAGAGAGTTGAGGAATTCCAAAACTTCAAAGTGGACCATTGTAATCCATTGAGTGTTCTTAGAAGTCTATCTTACTAGTTTAGCTTTCGTATAACGTTTCGTTAGATAAAGATGCGAATAGACCAATTTATCTTTCAAATTGCACCAGAACGTGAAAAGCACATCTATGGAGAGAGTTGAGCAATTCCAAAGCTTCAAAGTGGACCGTTATACTCCATTCAGTGTTCTTAGAAGTGTAACTAGCTGGTTTAGCATTCGTACAACGTTTCGTTTGATAAAGATGCGAATAGACGAAGTTATGTTTCAAATTGCACAAAAACGTGAAAAGCACGTCTATGGAGAGAGTTGAGCAATTCCAAAGCTTCAAAGTGGATCATTGTACTCCATTGCGTGTTCTTAGAAGTGTAACTAGCTGGTTTAGCTTTCGTACAACGTTTCGTTAGACATAGATGCGAATAGACCAAGTTATATTTCAAATTGCACAAAAATGAGAAAAGCACATCTATGGAGAGAGTTGAGCAATTCTAAAGCATCAAAGTGGACCGTTGCACTCCATTTATTGTTCTTAGAAGTCTAAAATGCTAATTTAGCTTTCGTACAAGGTTTCAATGGATAAAGAAGCGTATAGACCGAGTTATGTTTCAAATTGCACAAAAACATGAAAAGCACGTCTATGGAGAGAGTTGAGCAATTCCAAAGCTTCAAAGTGGACCGTTATACTCCAATTACTGTTCTAAGAAGTCTGACTTGCTAATTTAGCTTTCGTACAGGGTTTCAATGGATAAAGAAGCGAATAGACCGAGTTGTGTTTCAAATTGCATAAAAACGTGAAAAGCACGTCTATGGAGAGAGTTGACCAATTCCAAAGCTTCAAAGTGGACCGTTGTACTCCATTGAGTGTTCTTAGAAGTCTGACTTGCTAGTTTAGCTTTCGTATAACGTTTCATTAGATAAAGATGCGAATAGACCAAGTTATCTTTCAAATTGCACAAGAACGTGACAAGCACATCTATGGAGAGAGTTGAGCAATTCCAAAGCTTCAAAGTGGACCGTTATACTCCATTCAGTGTTCTTAGAAGTGTAACTAGCTGGTTTAGCTTTCGTACAATGTTTCATTAGATAAAGATGCGAATAGACCAAGTTATGTTTCAAATTGCACAAAAACGAGAAAAGCACATCTATGGAGAGAGTTGAGCAATTCCAAAGCGTCAAAGTGGACCGTTGCGCTCTATTTATTGTTCTTAGAAGTCTAAAATGCTAATTTAGCTTTTGTACAAGGTTTCAATAGATAAAGAAGCGAATGGATCGAGTTATGTTTCAAATTGCACAAAAACGTGAAAAGCACGTCTATGGAGAGAGTTGAGCAATTCCAAAGCTTCAAAGTGGATCATTGTACTCCATTGAGTGTTCTTAGAAGTCTGACTTGCTAGTTTAGCTTTCGTATAATGTTTCGTTAGATAAAGATGCGAATAGACCAAGTTATCTTTCAAATTGCACAAGAACGTGAAAAGCACATCTATGGAGAGAGTTGAGCAATTCCAAAGCTTCAAAGTGGACCGTTATACTCCATTGAGTGTTCTTAGAAGTGTAACTAGCTGGTTTAGCTTTCGTACAACATTTCGTTAGATAAAGATGCGAATAGACCAAGTTATCTTTCAAATTGCACAAAAACGTGAAAAGCACGTCTATGGAGAGAGTTGAGCAATTCCAATGCTTCAAAGTGGACCGTTATACTCCATTGAGTGTTCTTAGAAGTGTAACTAGCTAGTTTAGCTTTCGTACAACGTTTCGTTAGATAAAGATGTCAGACGAAGTTATGTTTCAAATTGCACAAAAACGTAAAAAACACGTCTATGGAGAGAGTTGAGGAATTCCAAAGCTTCAAAGTGGACCATTGTAATCCATTGAGTGTTCTTAGAAGTCTAACTTACTAGTTTAGCTTTCGTATAACGTTTCGTTAGATAAAGATGCGAATAGACCAATTTATCTTTCAAATTGCACCAGAACGTGAAAAGCACATCTATGGAGAGAGTTGAGCAATTCCAAAGCTTCAAAGTGGACCGTTATACTCCATTCAGTGTTCATAGAAGTGTAACTAGCTGGTTTAGCATTCGTACAACGTTTCGTTTGATAAAGATGCGAATAGACGAAGTTATGTTTCAAATTGCACAAAAACGTGAAAAGCACGTCTATGGAGAGAGTTGAGCAATTCCAAAGCTTCAAAGTGGATCATTGTACTCCATTGCGTGTTCTTAGAAGTGTAGCTAGCTGGTTTAGCTTTCGTACAACGTTTCGTTAGACATAGATGCGAATAGACCAAGTTAAATTTCAAATTGCACAAAAATGAGAAAAGCACATCTATGGAGAGAGTTGAGCAATTCCAAAGCATCAAAGTGGACCGTTGCACTCCATTTATTGTTCTTAGAAGTCTAAAATGCTAATTTAGCTTTCGTACAAGGTTTCAATGGATAAAGAAGCGAATAGACCGAGTTATGTTTCAAATTGCACAAAAACATGAAAAGCACGTCTATGGAGAGAGTTGAGCAATTCCAAAGCATCAAAGTGGACCGTTGTACTCCAATTACTGTTCTAAGAAGTCTGACTTGCTAATTTAGCTTTCGTACAGGGTTTCAATGGATAAAGAAGCGAATAGACCGAGTTGTGTTTCAAATTGCACAAAAACGTGAAAAGCACATCTATGGAGAGAGTTGAGCAATTCCAAAGCTTCAAAGTGGATCATTGTACTCCATTGAGTGTTCTTAGAAGTCTGACTTGCTAGTTTAGCTTTCGTATAACGTTTCATTAGATAAAGCTGCGAATAGACCAAGTTATCTTTCAAGTTGCACAAGAACGTGAAAAGCCCATCTATGGAGAGAGCTGAGCAATTCCAAAGCTTCAAAGTGGACCGTTATACTCCACTGAGTGTTCTTAGAAGTGTAACTAGCTGGTTTAGCTTTCGTACAACGTTTCGTTAGATAAAGATGCGAATAGACCAAGTTATATTTCAAATTGCACAAAAACGAGAAAAGCACATCTATGGAGAGAGTTGAGCAATTCCAAAGCATCAAAGCGGACCGTTGCACTCCATTTATTGTTCTTAGAAGTCTAAAATGCTAATTTAGCTTTCGTACAAGGTTTCAATGGATAAAGAAGCGAATAGACCGAGTTATGTTTCAAATTGCACAAAAAGGTGAAAAGCACGTCAATGGAGAGAGTTGAGCAATTCCAAAGCTTCAAAGTGGACCGTTGTACTCCATTTATTGTTCTAAGAAGTCTAACTTGCTAATTTAGCTTTCGTACAGGGTTTCAATGGATAAAGAAGCGAATAGACCGAGTTATGTTTCAAATTGCACAAAAACGTGAAAAGCACGTCTATGGAGAGAGTTGAGCAATTCCAAAGCTTTAAAGTGGACCGTTGTACTCCATTTATTGCCCTTAGAAGTCTAACTTGCTAATTTAGCTTTCGTACAAGGTTTCAATGGATAAAGAAGCGAATGGACCGAGCTATGTTTCAAATTGCACAAAAACGTGAAAAGCACGTCTATGGAGAGAGTTGAGCAATTCCAAAGCTTCAAAGTGGATCATTATACTCCATTGAGTGTTCTTAGAAGTCTGACTTGCTAGTTTAGCTTTCGTATAACGTTTCGTTAGATAAAGATGCGAATAGACCAAGTTATCTTTCAAATTACACAAGAACGTGAAAAGCACATCTATGGAGAGAGTTGAGCAATTCCAAAGCTTCAAAGTGGACCGTTATACTCCATTCAGTGTTCTTAGAAGTGTAACTAGCTGGTTTAGCTTTCGTACAATGTTTCGTTAGATAAAGATGCGAATAGACCAAGTTATGTTTCAAATTGCACAAAAACGAGAAAAGCACATCTATGGAGAGAGTTGAGCAATTCCAAAGCGTCAAAGTGGACCGTTGCGCGCTCTATTTATTGTTCTTAGAAGTCTAAAATGCTAATTTAGCTTTTGTACAAGGTTTCAATAGATAAAGAAGCGAATGGATCGAGTTATGTTTCAAATTGCACAAAAACGTGAAAAGCACGTCTATGGAGAGAGTTGAGCAATTCCAAAGCTTCAAAGTGGATCATTGTACTCCATTGAGTGTTCTTAGAAGTCTGACTTGCTAGTTTAGCTTTCGTATAATGTTTCGTTAGATAAAGATGCGAATAGACCAAGTTATCTTTCAAATTGCACAAGAACGTGAAAAGCACATCTATGGAGAGAGTTGAGCAATTCCAAAGCTTCAAAGTGGACCGTTATACTCCATTCAGTGTTCTTAGAAGTGTAACTAGCTGGTTTAGCATTCGTACAACGTTTCGTTTGATAAAGATGCGAATAGACGAAGTTATGTTTCAAATTGCACAAAAACGTGAAAAGCACGTCTATGGAGAGAGTTGAGCAATTCCAAAGCTTCAAAGTGGATCATTGTACTCCATTGCGTGTTCTTAGAAGTGTAACTAGCTGGTTTAGCTTTCGTACAACGTTTCGTTAGACATAGATGCGAATAGACCAAGTTAAATTTCAAATTGCACAAAAATGAGCAAAGCACATCTATGGAGAGAGTTGAGCAATTCCAAAGCATCAAAGTGGACCGTTGCACTCCATTTATTGTTCTTAGAAGTCTAAAATGCTAATTTAGCTTTCGTACAAGGTTTCAATGGATAAAGAAGCGAATAGACCGAGTTATGTTTCAAATTGCACAAAAACATGAAAAGCACGTCTATGGAGAGAGTTGAGCAATTCCAAAGCTTCAAAGTGGACCGTTGTACTCCAATTACTGTTCTAAGAAGTCTGACTTGCTAATTTAGCTTTCGTACAGGGTTTCAATGGATAAAGAAGCGAATAGACCGAGTTGTGTTTCAAATTGCACAAAAACGTGAAAAGCACATCTATGGAGAGAGTTGAGCAATTCCAAAGCTTCAAAGTGGATCATTGTACTCCATTGAGTGTTCTTAGAAGTCTGACTTGCTAGTTTAGCTTTCGTATAACGTTTCATTAGATAAAGCTGCGAATAGACCAAGTTATCTTTCAAGTTGCACAAGAACGTGAAAAGCCCATCTATGGAGAGAGTTGAGCAATTCCAAAGCTTCAAAGTGGACCGTTATACTCCACTGAGTGTTCTTAGAAGTGTAACTAGCTGGTTTAGCTTTCGTACAACGTTTCGTTAGATAAAGATGCGAATAGACCAAGTTATATTTCAAATTGCACAAAAACGAGAAAAGCACATCTATGGAGAGAGTTGAGCAATTCCAAAGCATCAAAGCGGACCGTTGCACTCCATTTATTGTTCTTAGAAGTCTAAAATGCTAATTTAGCTTTCGTACAAGGTTTCAATGGATAAAGAAGCGAATAGACCGAGTTATGTTTCAAATTGCACAAAAAGGTGAAAAGCACGTCAATGGAGAGAGTTGAGCAATTCCAAAGCTTCAAAGTGGACCGTTGTACTCCATTTATTGTTCTAAGAAGTCTAACTTGCTAATTTAGCTTTCGTACAGGGTTTCAATGGATAAAGAAGCGAATAGACCGAGTTATGTTTCAAATTACACAAAAACGTGAAAAGCACGTCTATGGAGAGAGTTGAGCAATTCCAAAGCTTTAAAGTGGACCGTTGTACTCCATTTATTGCCCTTAGAAGTCTAACTTGCTAATTTAGCTTTCGTACAAGGTTTCAATGGATAAAGAAGCGAATGGACCGAGCTATGTTTCAAATTGCACAAAAACGTGAAAAGCACGTCTATGGAGAGAGTTGAGCAATTCCAAAGCTTCAAAGTGGATCATTATACTCCATTGAGTGTTCTTAGAAGTCTGACTTGCTAGTTTAGCTTTCGTATAACGTTTCGTTAGATAAAGATGCGAATAGACCAAGTTATCTTTCAAATTACACAAGAACGTGAAAAGCACATCTATGGAGAAAGTTGAGCAATTCCAAAGCTTCAAAGTGGACCGTTATACTCCATTCAGTGTTCTTAGAAGTGTAACTAGCTGGTTTAGCTTTCGTACAATGTTTCGTTAGATAAAGATGCGAATAGACCAAGTTATGTTTCAAATTGCACAAAAACGAGAAAAGCACATCTATGGAGAGAGTTGAGCAATTCCAAAGCGTCAAAGTGGACCGTTGCGCGCTCTATTTATTGTTCTTAGAAGTCTAAAATGCTAATTTAGCTTTTGTACAAGGTTTCAATAGATAAAGAAGCGAATGGATCGAGTTATGTTTCAAATTGCACAAAAACGTGAAAAGCACGTCTATGGAGAGAGTTGAGCAATTCCAAAGCTTCAAAGTGGATCATTGTACTCCATTGACTGTTCTTAGAAGTCTGACTTGCTAGTTTAGCTTTCGTATAATGTTTCGTTAGATAAAGATGCGAATAGACCAAGTTATCTTTCAAATTGCACAAGAACGTGAAAAGCACATCTATGGAGAGAGTTGAGCAATTCCAAAGCTTCAAAGTGGACCGTTATACTCCATTGAGTGTTCTTAGAAGTGTAACTAGCTGGTTTAGCTTTCGTACAACATTTCGTTAGATAAAGATGCGAATAGACCAAGTTATCTTTCAAATTGCACAAAAACGTGAAAAGCACGTCTATGGAGAGAGTTGAGCAATTCCAAAGCTTCAAAGTGGACCGTTATACTCCATTGAGTGTTCTTAGAAGTGTAACTAGCTGGTTTAGCTTTCGTACAACGTTTCGTTAGATAAAGATGTCAGACGAAGTTATGTTTCAAATTGCACAAAAACGTCAAAAACACGTCTATGGAGAGAGTTGAGGAATTCCAAAGCTTCAAAGTGGACCATTGTAATCCATTGAGTGTTCTTAGAAGTCTAACTTACTAGTTTAGCTTTCGTATAACGTTTCGTTAGATAAAGATGCGAATAGACCAATTTATCTTTCAAAATGCACCAGAACGTGAAAAGCACATCTATGGAGAGAGTTGAGCAATTCCAAAGCTTCAAAGTGGACCGTTATACTCCATTCAGTGTTCTTAGAAGTGTAACTAGCTGGTTTAGCATTCGTACAACGTTTCGTTTGTTAAAGATGCGAATAGACGAAGTTATGTTTCAAATTGCACAAAAACGTGAAAAGCACGTCTATGGAGAGAGTTGAGCAATTCCAAAGCTTCAAAGTGGATCATTGTACTCCATTGAGTGTTCTTAGAAGTGTAACTAGCTGGTTTAGCTTTCGTACAACGTTTCGTTAGACATAGATGCGAATAGACCAAGTTATATTTCAAATTGCACAAAAATGAGAAAAGCACATCTATGGAGAGAGTTGAGCAATTCCAAAGCATCAAAGTGGACCGTTGCACTCCATTTATTGTTCTTAGAAGTCTAAAATGCTAATTTAGCTTTCGTACAAGGTTTCAATGGATAAAGAAGCGAATAGACCGAGTTATGTTTCAAATTGCACAAAAACGTGAAAAGCACGTCTATGGAGAGAGTTGAGCAATTCCAAAGCTTCAAAGTGGACCGTTGTACTCCAATTACAGTTCTAAGAAGTCTGACTTGCTAATTTAGCTTTCGTACAGGGTTTCAATGGATAAAGAAGCGAATAGACCGAGTTATGTTTCAAATTGCACAAAAACGTGAAAAGCACGTCTATGGAGAGAGTTGAGCAATTCCAAAGCTTCAAAGTGGATCATTGTACTCCATTGAGTGTTCTTAGAAGTCTGACTTGCTAGTATAGCTTTCGTATAACGTTTCATTAGATAAAGCTGCGAATAGACGAAGTTATCTTTCAAGTTGCGCAAGAACGTGAAAAGCCCATCTATGGGGAGAGTTGAGCAATTCCAAAGCTTCAAAGTGGACCGTTATACTCCACTTGGTGTTCTTAGAAGTGTAACTAGCTGGTTTAGCTTTCGTACAACGTTTCGTTAGATAAAGATGCGAATAGACCAAGTTATATTTCAAATTGCACAAAAACGAGAAAAGCACATCTATGGAGAGAGTTGAGCAATTCCAAAGCATCAAAGCGGACCGTTGCACTCCATTTATTGTTCTTAGAAGTCTAAAATGCTAATTTAGCTTTCGTACAAGGTTTCAATGGATAAAGAAGCGAATAGACCGAGTTATGTTTCAAATTGCACAAAAATGTGAAAAGCACGTCAATGGAGAGAGTTGAGCAATTCCAAAGCTTCAAAGTGGACCGTTGTACTCCATTTATTGTTCTAAGAAGTCTAACTTGCTAATTTAGCTTTCGTACAGGGTTTCAATGGATAAAGAAGCGAATAGACCGAGTTATGTTTCAAATTACACAAAAACGTGAAAAGCACGTCTATGGAGAGAGTTGAGCAATTCCAAAGCTTTAAAGTGGACCGTTTTACTCCATTTATTGCCCTTAGAAGCCTAACTTGCTAATTTAGCTTTCGTACAAGGTTTCAATGGATAAAGAAGCGAATGGACCGAGCTATGTTTCAAATTGCACAAAAACGTGAAAAGCACGTCTATGGAGAGAGTTGAGCAATTCCAAAGCTTCAAAGTGGATCATTATACTCCATTGAGTGTTCTTAGAAGTCTGACTTGCTAGTTTAGCTTTCGTATAACGTTTCGTTAGATAAAGATGCGAATAGACCAAGTTATCTTTCAAATTACACAAGAACGTGAAAAGCACATCTATGGAGAGAGTTGAGCAATTCCAAAGCTTCAAAGTGGACCGTTATACTCCATTCAGTGTTCTTAGAAGTGTAACTAGCTGGTTTAGCTTTCGTACAATGTTTCGTTAGATAAAGATGCGAATAGACCAAGTTATGTTTCAAATTGCACAAAAACGAGAAAAGCACATCTATGGAGAGAGTTGAGCAATTCCAAAGCGTCAAAGTGGACCGTTGCGCTCTATTTATTGTTCTTAGAAGTCTAAAATGCTAATTTAGCTTTTGTACAAGGTTTCAATAGATAAAGAAGCGAATAGACCGAGTTATGTTTCAAATTACACAAAAACGTGAAAAGCACGTCTATGGAGAGAGTTGAGCAATTCCAAAGCTTCAAAGTGGATCATTGTACTCCATTGACTGTTCTTAGAAGTCTGACTTGCTAGTTTAGCTTTCGTATAACGTTTCGTTAGATAAAGATGCGAATAGACCAAGTTATCTTTCAAATTGCACAAGAACGTGAAAAGCACATCTATGGAGAGAGTTGAGCAATTCCAAAGCTTCAAAGTGGACCGTTATACTCCATTGAGTGTTCTTAGAAGTGTAACTAGCTGGTTTAGCTTTCGTACAACGTTTCGTTAGATAAAGATGCGAATAGACCAAGTTATCTTTCAAATTGCACAAAAACGTGAAAAGCACGTCTATGGAGAGAGTTGAGCAATTCCAAAGCTTCAAAGTGGACCGTTATACTCCATTGAGTGTTCTTAGAAGTGTAACTAGCTGGTTTAGCTTTCGTACAACGTTTCGTTAGATAAAGATGTCAGACGAAGTTATGTTTCAAATTGCACAAAAACGTAAAAAACACGTCTATGGAGAGAGTTGAGGAATTCCAAAGCTTCAAAGTGGACCATTGTAATCCATTGAGTGTTCTTAGAAGTCTAACTTACTAGTTTAGCTTTCGTATAACGTTTCGTTAGATAAAGATGCGAATAGACCAATTTATATTTCAAATTGCACAAGAACGTGAAAAGCACATCTATGGAGAGAGTTGAGCAATTCCAAAGCTTCAAAGTGGACCGTTATACTCCATTCAGTGTTCTTAGAAGTGTAACTAGCCGGTTTAGCATTCGTACAACGTTTCGTTTGATAACGATGCGAATAGACGAAGTTATGTTTCAAATTGCACAAAAACGTGAAAAGCACGTCTATGGAGAGAGTTGAGCAATTCCAAAGCTTTAAAGTGGACCGTTGTACTCCATTTATTGCCCTTAGAAGTCTAACTTGCTAATTTAGCTTTCGTATAAGGTTTCAATGGATAAAGAGGCGAATGAACCGAGCTATGTTTCAAATTGCACAAAAACGTGAAAAGCATGTCTATGGAGAGAGTTGAGCAATTCCAAAGCTTCAAAGTGGATCATTGTACTCCATTGAGTGTTCTTAGAAGTCTGACTTGCTAGTTTAGCTTTCGTATAACGTTTCATTAGATAAAGCTGCGAATAGACCAAGTTATCTTTCAAGTTGCGCAAGAACGTGAAAAGCCCATCTATGGAGAGAGTTGAGCAATTCCAAAGCTTCAAAGTGGACCGTTATACTCCACTTGGTGTTCTTAGAAGTGTAACTAGCTGGTTTAGCTTTCGTACAACGTTTCGTTAGATAAAGATGCGAATAGACCAAGTTATATTTCAAATTGCACAAAAATGAGAAAAGCACATCTATGGAGAGAGTTGAGCAATTCCAAAGCATCAAAGCGGACCGTTGCACTCCATTTATTGTTCTTAGAAGTCTAAAATGCTAATTTAGCTTTCGTACAAGGTTTCAATGGATAAAGAAGCGAATAGACCGAGTTATGTTTCAAATTGCACAAAAATGTGAAAAGCACGTCTAATGGAGAGAGTTGAGCAATTCCAAAGCTTCAAAGTGGACCGTTGTACTCCATTTATTGTTCTTAGAAGTCTAACTTGCTAATTTAGCTTTCGTACAGGGTTTCAATGGATAAAGAAGCGAATAGATCGAGTTATGTTTCAAATTACACAAAAATGTGAAAAGCACGTCTATGGAGAGAGTTGAGCAATTCCAAAGCTTCAAAGTGGACCGTTGTACTCCATTTATTGCCCTTAGAAGTCTAACTTGCTAATTTAGCTTTCGTACAAGGTTTCAATGGATAAAGAAGCGAATAGGACCGAGTTATGTTTCAAATTGCACAAAAACGTGAAAAGCACGTCTATGGAGAGAGTTGAGCAATTCCAAAGCTTCAAAGTGGATCCGTTGATACTCCATTGAGTGTTCTTAGAAGTCTAACTTGCTAGTTTAGCTTTCGTATAACGTTTCAGTAGATAAAGATGCGAATAGACCAAGTTATCTTTCAAATTACACAAGGACGTGAAAAGCACATCTATGGAGAGAGTTGAGCAATTCCAAAGCTTCAAAGTGGACCGTTATACTCCAATCAGTGTTCTTAGAAGTGTAACTAGCTGGTTTAGCTTTCGTACAATGTTTCGTTAGATAAAGATGCGAATAGACCAAGTTATGTTTCAAATTGCACAAAAACGAGAAAAGCACATCTATGGAGAGAGTTGAGCAATTCCAAAGCGTCAAAGTGGACCGTTGCGCTCTATTTATTGTTCTTAGAAGTCTAAAATGCTAATTTAGCTTTTGTACAAGGTTTCAATAGATAAAGAAGCGAATAGACCGAGTTATGTTTCAAATTGCACAAAAACGTGAAAAGCACGTCTATGGAGAGAGTTGAGCAATTCCAAAGCTTCAAAGTGGATCATTGTACTCCATTGACTGTTCTTAGAAGTCTGACTTGCGAGTTTAGCTTTCGTATAACGTTTCGTTAGATAAAGATGCGAATAGACCAAGTTATCTTTCAAATTGCACAAGAACGTGAAAAGCACATCTATGGAGAGAGTTGAGCAATTCCAAAGCTTCAAAGTGGACCGTTATACTCCATTGAGTGTTCTTAGAAGTGTAACTAGCTGGTTTAGCTTTCGTACAACGTTTCGTTAGATAAAGATGCGAATAGACCAAGTTATCTTTCAAATTGCACAAAAACGTGAAAAGCACGTCTATGGAGAGAGTTGAGCAATTCCAAAGCTTCAAAGTGGACCGTTATACTCCATTGAGTGTTCTTAGAAGTGTAACTAGCTGGTTTAGCTTTCGTACAACGTTTCGTTAGATAAAGATGTCAGACGAAGTTATGTTTCAAATTGCACAAAAACGTAAAAAACACGTCTATGGAGAGAGTTGAGGAATTCCAAAGCTTCAAAGTGGACCATTGTAATCCATTGAGTGTTCTTAGAAGTCTAACTTACTAGTTTAGCTTTCGTATAACGTTTCGTTAGATAAAGATGCGAATAGACCAATTTATATTTCAAATTGCACAAGAACGTGAAAAGCACATCTATGGAGAGAGTTGAGCAATTCCAAAGCTTCAAAGTGGACCGTTATACTCCATTCAGTGTTCTTAGAAGTGTAACTAGCTGGTTTAGCATTCGTACAACGTTTCGTTTGATAAAGATGCGAATAGACGAAGTTATGTTTCAAATTGCACAAAAACGTGAAAAGCACGTCTATGGAGAGAGTTGAGCAATTCCAAAGCTTTAAAGTGGACCGTTGTACTCCATTTATTGCCCTTAGAAGTCTAACTTGCTAATTTAGCTTTCGTACAAGGTTTCAATGGATAAAGAAGCGAATGAACCGAGCTATGTTTCAAATTGCACAAAAACGTGAAAAGCATGTCTATGGAGAGAGTTGAGCAATTCCAAAGCTTCAAAGTGGATCATTATACTCCATTGAGTGTTCTTAGAAGTCTGACTTGCTAGTTTGGCTTTCGTATAACGTTTCGTTAGATAAAGATGCGAATAGACCAAGTTATCTTTCAAATTACACAAGAACGTGAAAAGCACATCTATGGAGAGAGTTGAGCAATTCCAAAGCTTCAAAGTGGACCGTTATACTCCATTCAGTGTTCTTAGAAGTGTAACTAGCTGGTTTAGCTTTCGTACAATGTTTCGTTAGATAAAGATGCGAATAGACGAAGTTATGTTTCAAATTGCACAAAAACGTGAAAAGCACGTCTATGGAGAGAGTTGAGCAATTCCAAAGCTTCAAAGTGGACCGTTATACTCCATTCAGTGTTCTTAGAAGTGTAACTAGCTGGTTTAGCATTCGTACAACGTTTCGTTTGATAAAGATGCGAATAGACGAAGTTATGTTTCAAATTGCACAAAAACGTGAAAAGCACGTCTATGGAGAGAGTTGAGCAATTCCAAAGCTTCAAAGTGGATCATTGTACTCCATTGAGTGTTCTTAGAAGTCTGACTTGCTAGTTTAGCTTTCGTATAACGTTTCATTAGATAAAGCTGCGAATAGACCAAGTTATCTTTCAAGTTGCACAAGAACGTGAAAAGCCCATCTATGGAGAGAGTTGAGCAATTCCAAAGCTTCAAAGTGGACCGTTATACTCCACTGGGTGTTCTTAGAAGTGTTCCTAGCTGGTTTAGCTTTCGTACAACGTTTCGTTAGATAAAGATGCGAATAGACCAAGTTATATTTGAAATTGCACAAAAACGAGAAAAGCACATCTATGGAGAGAGTTGAGCAATTCCAAAGCATCAAAGCGGACCGTTGCACTCCATTTATTGTTCTTAGAAGTCTAAAATGCTAATTTAGCTTTCGTACAAGGTTTCAATGGATAAAGAAGCGAATAGACCGAGTTATGTTTCAAATTGCACAAAAATGTGAAAAGTACGTCTATGGAGAGAGTTGAGCAATTCCAAAGCTTCAAAGTGGACCGTTGTACTCCATTTATTGTTCTAAGAAGTCTAACTTGCTAATTTAGCTTTCGTACAAGGTTTCAATGGATAAAGAAGCGAATGGACCGAGCTATGTTTCAAATTGCACAAAAACGTGAAAAGCACGTCTATGGAGAGAGTTGAGCAATTCCAAAGCTTCAAAGTGGATCATTATACTCCATTGAGTGTTCTTAGAAGTCTGACTTGCTATTTTAGCTTTCGTATAACGTTTCGTTAGATAAAGATGCGAATAGACCAAGTTATCTTTCAAATTACACAAGAACGTGAAAAGCACATCTATGGAGAGAGTTGAGCAATTCCAAAGCTTCAAAGTGGACCGTTATACTCCATTCAGTGTTCTTAGAAGTGTAACTAGCTGGTTTAGCTTTCGTACAATGTTTCGTTAGATAAAGATGCGAATAGACCAAGTTATGTTTCAAATTGCACAAAAACGAGAAAAACACATCTATGGAGAGAGTTGAGCAATTCCAAAGCGTCAAAGTGGACCGTTGCGCTCTATTTATTGTTCTTAGAAGTCTAAAATGCTAATTTAGCTTTTGTACAAGGTTTCAATAGATAAAGAAGCGAATAGATCGAGTTATGTTTCAAATTGCACAAAAACGTGAAAAGCACGTCTATGGAGAGAGTTGAGCAATTCCAAAGCTTCAAAGTGGATCATTGTACTCCATTGAGTGTTCTTAGAAGTCTGACTTGCTAGTTTAGCTTTCGTATAACGTTTCATTAGATAAAGATGCGAATAGACCAAGTTATCTTTCAAGTTGCACAAGAACGTGAAAAGCCCATCTATGGAGAGAGTTGAGCAATTCCAAAGCTTCAAAGTGGACCGTTATACTCCACTGAGTGTTCTTAGAAGTGTTCCTAGCTGGTTTAGCTTTCGTACAACGTTTCGTTAGATAAAGATGCGAATAGACCAAGTTATATTTGAAATTGCACAAAAACGAGAAAAGCACATCTATGGAGAGAGTTGAGCAATTCCAAAGCATCAAAGCGGACCGTTGCACTCCATTTATTGTTCTTAGAAGTCTAAAATGCTAATTTAGCTTTCGTACAAGGTTTCAATGGATAAAGAAGTGAATAGACCGAGTTATGTTTCAAATTGCACAAGAATGTGAAAAGGACGTCTATGGAGAGAGTTGAGCAATTCCAAAGCTTCAAAGTGGACCGTTGTACTCCATTTATTGTTCTAAGAAGTCTAACTTGCTAATTTAGCTTTCGTACAGGGTTTCAATGGATAAAGAAGCGAATAGGCCGAGTTATGTTTCAAATTGCACAAAAACGTGAAAAGCACGTCTATGGAGAGAGTTGAGCAATTCCAAAGCTTTAAAGTGGACCGTTGTACTCCATTTATTGTTCTTAGAAGTCTAACTTGCTAATTTAGCTTTCGTACAAGGTTTCAATGGATAAAGAAGCGAATGGACCGAGCTATGTTTCAAATTGCACAAAAACGTGAAAAGCACGTCTATGGAGAGAGTTGAGCAATTCCAAAGCTTCAAAGTGGATCATTATACTCCATTGAGTGTTCTTAGAAGTCTGACTTGCTAGTTTAGCTTTCGTATAACGTTTCGTTAGATAAAGATGCGAATAGACCAAGTTATCTTTCAAATTACACAAGAACGTGAAAAGCACATCTATGGAGAGAGTTGAGCAATTCCAAAGCTTCAAAGTGGACCGTTATACTCCATTCAGTGTTCTTAGAAGTGTAACTAGCTGGTTTAGCTTTCGTACAATGTTTCGTTAGATAAAGATGCGAATAGACCAAGTTATGTTTCAAATTGCACAAAAACGAGAAAAGCACATCTATGGAGAGAGTTGAGCAATTCCAAAGCGTCAAAGTGGACCGTTGCGCTCTATTTATTGTTCTTAGAAGTCTAAAATGCTAATTTAGCTTTTGTACAAGGTTTCAATAGATAAAGAAGCGAATAGATCGAGTTATGTTTCAAATTGCACAAAAACGTGAAAAGCACGTCTATGGAGAGAGTTGAGCAATTCCAAAGCTTCAAAGTGGATCATTGTACTCCATTGAGTGTTCTCAGAAGTCTGACTTGCTAGTTTAGCTTTCGTATAACGTTTCATTAGATAAAGCTGCGAATAGACCAAGTTATCTTTCAAGTTGCACAAGAACGTGAAAAGCCCATCTATGGAGAGAGTTGAGCAATTCCAAAGCTTCAAAGTGGACCGTTATACTCCACTGAGTGTTCTTAGAAGTGTTCCTAGCTGGTTTAGCTTTCGTACAACGTTTCGTTAGATAAAGATGCGAATAGACCAAGTTATATTTGAAATTGCACAAAAACGAGAAAAGCACATCTATGGAGAGAGTTGAGCAATTCCAAAGCATCAAAGCGGACCGTTGCACTCCATTTATTGTTCTTAGAAGTCTAAAATGCTAATTTAGCTTTCGTACAAGGTTTCAATGGATAAAGAAGCGAATAGACCGAGTTATGTTTCAAATTGCACAAAAATGTGAAAAGTACGTCTATGGAGAGAGTTGAGCAATTCCAAAGCTTCAAAGTGGACCGTTGTACTCCATTTATTGTTCTAAGAAGTCTAACTTGCTAATTTAGCTTTCGTACAGGGTTTCAATGGATAAAGAAGCGAATAGGCCGAGTTATGTTTCAAATTGCACAAAAACGTGAAAAGCACGTCTATGGAGAGAGTTGAGCAATTCCAAAGCTTTAAAGTGGACCGTTGTACTCCATTTATTGTTCTTAGAAGTCTAACTTGCTAATTTAGCTTTCGTACAAGGTTTCAATGGATAAAGAAGCGAATGGACCGAGCTATGTTTCAAATTGCACAAAAACGTGAAAAGCACGTCTATGGAGAGAGTTGAGCAATTCCAAAGCTTCAAAGTGGATCATTATACTCCATTGAGTGTTCTTAGAAGTCTGACTTGCTAGTTTAGCTTTCGTATAACGTTTCGTTAGATAAAGATGCGAATAGACCAAGTTATCTTTCAAATTACACAAGAACGTGAAAAGCACATCTATGGAGAGAGTTGAGCAATTCCAAAGCTTCAAAGTGGACCGTTATACTCCATTCAGTGTTCTTAGAAGTGTAACTAGCTGGTTTAGCTTTCGTACAATGTTTCGTTAGATAAAGATGCGAATAGACCAAGTTATGTTTCAAATTGCACAAAAACGAGAAAAGCACATCTATGGAGAGAGTTGAGCAATTCCAAAGCGTCAAAGTGGACCGTTGCGCTCTATTTATTGTTCTTAGAAGTCTAAAATGCTAATTTAGCTTTTGTACAAGGTTTCAATAGATAAAGAAGCGAATAGATCGAGTTATGTTTCAAATTGCACAAAAACGTGAAAAGCACGTCTATGGAGAGAGTTGAGCAATTCCAAAGCTTCAAAGTGGATCATTGTACTCCATTGAGTGTTCTTAGAAGTCTGACTTGCTAGTTTAGCTTTCGTATAACGTTTCGTTAGATAAAGATGCGAATAGACCAAGTTATCTTTCAAATTGCACAAGAACGTGAAAAGCACATCTATGGAGAGAGTTGAGCAATTCCAAAGCTTCAAAGTGGACCGTTATACTCCATTGAGTGTTCTTAGAAGTGTAACTAGCTGGTTTAGCTTTCGTACAACATTTCGTTTGATAAAGATGCGAATAGACCAAGTTATCTTTCAAATTGCACAAAAACGTGAAAAGCACGTCTATAGAGAGAGTTGAGCAATTCCAAAGCTTCAAAGTGGACCGTTATACTCCATTGAGTGTTCTTAGAAGTGTAACAAGCTGGTTTAGCTTTCGTACAACGTTTCGTTAGATAAAGATGTCAGACGAAGTTATGTTTCAAATTGCACAAAAACGTAAAAAACACGTCTATGGAGAGAGTTGAGCAATTCCAAAGCTTCAAAGTGGACCGCTATACTCCATTCAGTGTTCTTAGAAGTGTAACTAGCTGGTTTAGCATTCGTACAACGTTTCGTTTGATAAAGATGCGAATAGACGAAGTTATGTTTCAAATTGCACAAAAACGTGAAAAGCACGTCTATGGAGAGAGTTGAGCAATTCCAAAGCTTCAAAGTGGATCATTGTACTCCATTGAGTGTTCTTAGAAGTGTAACTAGCTGGTTTAGCTTTCGTACAACGTTTCGTTAGACATAGATGCGAATAGACCAAGTTATATTTCAAATTGCACAAAAATGAGAAAAGCACATCTATGGAGAGAGTTGAGCAATTCCAAAGCATCAAAGTGGACCGTTGCACTCCATTTATTGTTCTTAGAAGTCTAAAATGCTAATTTAGCTTTCGTACAAGGTTTCAATGGATAAAGGAGCGAATAGACCGAGTTATGTTTCAAATTGCACAAAAACGTGAAAAGCATGTCTATGGAGAGAGTTGAGCAATTCCAAAGCTTCAAAGTGGACCGTTGTACTCCAATTACTGTTCTAAGAAGTCTGACTTGCTAATTTAGCTTTCGTACAGGGTTTCAATGGATAAAGAAGCGAATAGACCGAGTTATGTTTCAAATTGCACAAAAACGTGAAAAGCACGTCTATGGAGAGAGTTGAGCAATTCCAAAGCTTCAAAGTGGATCATTGTACTCCATTGAGTGTTCTTAGAAGTCTGACTTGCTAGTTTAGCTTTCGTATAACGTTTCATTAGATAAAGCTGCGAATAGACCAAGTTATCTTTCAAGTTGCGCAAGAACGTGAAAAGCCCATCTATGGAGAGAGTTGAGCAATTCCAAAGCTTCAAAGTGGACCGTTATACTCCACTTGGTGTTCTTAGAAGTGTAACTAGCTGGTTTAGCTTTCGTACAACGTTTCGTTAGATAAAGATGCGAATAGACCAAGTTATATTTCAAATTGCACAAAAACGAGAAAAGCACATCTATGGAGAGAGTTGAGCAATTCCAAAGCATCAAAGCGGACCGTTGCACTCCATTTATTGTTCTTAGAAGTCTAAAATGCTAATTTAGCTTTCGTACAAGGTTTCAATGGATAAAGAAGCGAATAGACCGAGTTATGTTTCAAATTGCACAAAAATGTGAAAAGCACGTCAATGGAGAGAGTTGAGCAATTCCAAAGCTTCAAAGTGGACCGTTGTACTCCATTTATTGTTCTAAGAAGTCTAACTTGCTAATTTAGCTTTCGTACAGGGTTTCAATGGATAAAGAAGCGAATAGATCGAGTTATGTTTCAAATTACACAAAAATGTGAAAAGCACGTCTATGGAGAGAGTTGAGCAATTCCAAAGCTTTAAAGTGGACCGTTGTACTCCATTTATTGCCCTTAGAAGTCTAACTTGCTAATTTAGCTTTCGTACAAGGTTTCAATGGATAAAGAAGCGAATGGACCGAGCTATGTTTCAAATTGCACAAAAACGTGAAAAGCACGTCTATGGAGAGAGTTGAGCAATTCCAAAGCTTCAAAGTGGATCATTATACTCCATTGAGTGTTCTTAGAAGTCTGACTTGCTAGTTTAGCTTTCGTATAACGTTTCGTTAGATAAAGATGCGAATAGACCAAGTTATCTTTCAAATTACACAAGAACGTGAAAAGCACATCTATGGAGAGAGTTGAGCAATTCCAAAGCTTCAAAGTGGACCGTTGTACTCCATTTATTGTTCTAAGAAGTCTAACTTGCTAATTTAGCTGTCGTACAGGGTTTCAATGGATAAAGAAGCGAATAGGCCGAGTTATGTTTCAAATTACACAAAAACGTGAAAAGCACGTCTATGAAGAGAGTTGAGCAATTCCAAAGCTTTAAAGTGGACCGTTGTACTCCATTTATTGCCCTTAGAAGTCTAACTTGCTAATTTAGCTTTCGTACAAGGTTTCAATGGATAAAGAAGCGAATGGACCGAGCTATGTTTCAAATTGCACAAAAACGTGAAAAGCACGTCTATGGAGAGAGTTGAGCAATTCCAAAGCTTCAAAGTGGATCATTATACTCCATTGAGTGTTCTTAGAAGTCTGACTTGCTAGTTTAGCTTTCGTATAACGTTTCGTTAGATAAAGATGCGAATGGACCAAGTTATCTTTCAAATTACACAAGAACGTGAAAAGCACATCTATGGAGAGAGTTGAGCAATTCCAAAGCTTCAAAGTGGACCGTTATACTCCATTCAGTGTTCTTAGAAGTGTAACTAGCTGGTTTAGCTTTCGTACAATGTTTCGTTAGATAAAGATGCGAATAGACCAAGTTATGTTTCAAATTGCACAAAAACGAGAAAAGCACATCTATGGAGAGAGTTGAGCAATTCCAAAGCGTCAAAGTGGACCGTTGCGCTCTATTTATTGTTCTTAGAAGTCTAAAATGCTAATTTAGCTTTTGTACAAGGTTTCAATAGATAAAGAAGCGAATAGACCGAGTTATGTTTCAAATTGCACAAAAACGTGAAAAGCACGTCTATGGAGAGAGTTGAGCAATTCCAAAGCTTCAAAGTGGATCATTGTACTCCATTGACTGTTCTTAGAAGTCTGACTTGCTAGTTTAGCTTTCGTATAACGTTTCGTTAGATAACGATGCGAATAGACCAAGTTATCTTTCAAATTGCACAAGAACGTGAAAAGCACATCTATGGAGAGAGTTGAGCAATTCCAAAGCTTCAAAGTGGACAGTTATACTCCTTTGAGTGTTCTTAGAAGTGTAACTAACTGGTTTAGCTTTCGTACAACATTTTGTTAGATAAAGATGCGAATAGACCAAGTTATGTTTCAAATTGCACAAAAACGAGAAAAGCACATCTAGGGAGAGAGTTGAGCAATTCCAAAGCATCAAAGTGGACCGTTGCGCTTTATTTATTGTTCTTAGAAGTCTAAAATGCTAATTTAGCTTTCATACAAGGTTTCAATAGATAAAGAAGCGAATAGACCGGGTTATGTTTCAAATTGCACAAAAACGTGAAAAGCACGTCTATGGAGAGAGTTGAGCAATTCCAAAGCTTCAAAGTGGATCATTATACTCCATTGAGTGTTCTTAGAAGTCTGATTTGCTAGTTTAGCTTTCGTATAACGTTTCGTTAGCTAAAGATGCGAGTAGACCAAGTTATCTTTCAAATTACACAAGAACGTGAAAAGCACATCTATGGAGAGAGTTGAGCAATTCCAAAGCTTCAAAGTGGACCGTTATACTCCATTCAGTGTTCTTAGAAGTGTAACTAGCTGGTTTAGCTTTCGTACAATGTTTCGTTAGATAAAGATGCGAATAGACCAAGTTATGTTTCAAATTGCACAAAAACGAGAAAAGCACATCTATGGAGAGAGTTGAGCAATTCCAAAGCGTCAAAGTGGACCGTTGCGCTCTATTTATTGTTCTTAGAAGTCTAAAATGCTAATTTAGCTTTTGTACAAGGTTTCAATAAATAAAGAAGCGAATAGACCGAGTTATGTTTCAAATTCCACAAAAACGTGAAAAGCACGTCTATGGAGAGAGTTGAGCAATTCCAAAGCTTCAAAGTGGATCATTGTACTCCATTGACTGTTCTTAGAAGTCTGACTTGCTAGTTTAGCTTTCGTATAACGTTTCGTTAGATAAAGATGCGAATAGACCAAGTTATCTTTCAAATTGCACAAGAACGTGAAAAGCACATCTATGGAGAGAGTTGAGCAATTCCAAAGCTTCAAAGTGGACAGTTATACTCCTTTGAGTGTTCTTAGAAGTGTAACTAACTGGTTTAGCTTTCGTACAACATTTTGTTAGATAAAGATGCGAATAGACCAAGTTATGTTTCAAATTGCACAAAAACGAGAAAAGCACATCTAGGGAGAGAGTTGAGCAATTCCAAAGCATCAAAGTGGACCGTTGCGCTTTATTTATTGTTCTTAGAAGTCTAAAATGCTAATTTAGCTTTCATACAAGGTTTCAATAGATAAAGAAGCGAATAGACCGGGTTATGTTTCAAATTGCAAAAAAACGTGAAAAGCACGTCTATGGAGAGAGTTGAGCAATTCCAAAGCTTCAAAGTGGATCATTATACTCCATTGAGTGTTCTTAGAAGTCTGATTTGCTAGTTTAGCTTTCGTATAACGTTTCGTTAGCTAAAGATGCGAGTAGACCAAGTTATCTTTCAAATTACACAAGAACGTGAAAAGCACATCTATGGAGAGAGTTGAGCAATTCCGAAGCTTCAAAGTGGACCGTTATACTCCATTCAGTGTTCTTAGAAGTGTAACTAGCTGGTTTAGCTTTCGTACAATGTTTCGTTAGATAAAGATGCGAATAGACCAAGTTATGTTTCAAATTGCACAAAAACGAGAAAAGCACATCTATGGAGAGAGTTGAGCAATTCCAAAGCGTCAAAGTGGACCGTTGCGCTCTATTTATTGTTCTTAGAAGTCTAAAATGCTAATTTAGCTTTTGTACAAGGTTTCAATAGATAAAGAAGCGAATAGACCGAGTTATGTTTCAAATTGCACAAAAACGTGAAAAGCACGTCTATGGAGAGAGTTGAGCAATTCCAAAGCTTCAAAGTGGATCATTGTACTCCATTGAGTGTTCTTAGAAGTCTGACTTGCTAGTTTAGCTTTCGTATAACGTTTCGTTAGATAAAGATGCGAATAGACCAAGTTATCTTTCAAATTACATAAGAACGTGAAAAGCACATCTATGGAGAGAGTTGAGCAATTCCAAAGCTTCAAAGTGGACCGTTATACTCCATTGAGTGTTCTTAGATGTGTAACTAGCTGGTTTAGCTTTCTTACAACGTTTTGTTAGGTAAAGATGCGAATAGACCAAGTTATGTTTCAAATTGCACAAAAACAAGAAAAGCACATCTAGGGAGAGAGTTGAGCAATTCCAAAGCATCAAAGTGGACCGTTGCGCTTTATTTATTGTTCTTAGAAGTCTAAAACGCTAATTTAGCTTTCATACAACGCTTCAATAGATAAAGAAGCGAATAGACTGAGTTATGTTTCAAATTGCACAAAAACGTGAAAAGCACGTCTATGGAGAGAGTTGAGCAATTCCGAAGCTTCAAAGTGGATCATTATACTCCATTGAGTGTTCTTAGAAGTCTGACTTGCTAGTTTAGCTTTCGTATAACGTTTCATTAGATAAAGATGCGAATAGACCAAGTTATCTTTCAAATTACACAAGAACGTGAAAGGCACATCTATGGAGAGAGTTGAGCAATTCCAAAGCTTCAAAGTGGACCGTTATACTCCATTCAGTGTTCTTAGAAGTGTAACAAGCTGGTTTAGCTTTCGAACAATGTTTCGTTAGATAAAGATGCGAATAGACCAAGTTATGTTTCAAATTGCACAAAAATGAGAAAAGCACATCTATGGAGAGAGTTGAGCAATTCCAAAGCGTCAAAGTGGACCGTTGCGCTCTATTTATTGTTCTTAGAAGTCTAAAATGCTAATTTAGCTTTTGTACAAGGTTTCAATAGATAAAGAAGCGAATAGACCGAGTTATGTTTCAAATTGCACAAAAACATGAAAAGCACGTCTATGGAGAGAGTTAAGCAAATCCAAAGCTTCAAAGTGGACCGTTGTACTCCATTGAGTGTTCATAGAAGTGTAACTAGCTGGTTTAGCTTTCGTACAACGTTTCGTTAGATAAAGATGCGAATAGACGAAGTTATGTTTCAAATTGCACAAAAACGAGAAAAGCACATCTATGGAGAGAGTTGAGCAATTCCAAAGCGTCAAAGTGGACCGTTGCGCTCTATTTATTGTTCTTAGAAGTCTAAAATGCTAATTTAGCTTTTGTACAAGGTTTCAATAGATAAAGAAGCGAATAGACCGAGTTATGTTTCAAATTGGACAAAAACGTGAAAAGCACGTCTATGGAGAGAGTTGAGCAATTCCAAAGCTTCAAAGTGGATCATTGTACTCCATTGAGTGTTCTTAGAAGTCTGACTTGCTAGTTTAGCTTTCGTATAACGTTTCGTTAGATAAAGATGCGAATAGACCAAGTTATCTTTGAAATTGCACAAGAACGTGAAAAGCACATCTATGGAGAGAGTTGAGCAATTCCAAAGCATCAAAGTGGACAGTTATACTCCTTTGAGTGTTCTTAGAAGTGTAACTAACTGGTTTAGCTTTCGTACAACATTTTGTTAGATAAAGATGCGAATAGACCAAGTTATGTTTCAAATTGCACAAAAACGAGAAAAGCACATCTAGGGAGAGAGTTGAGCAATTCCAAAGCATCAAAGTGGACCGTTGCGCTTTATTTATTGTTCTTAGAAGTCTAAAATGCTAATTTAGCTTTCATACAAGGTTTCAATAGATAAAGAAGCGAATAGACCGGGTTATGTTTCAAATTGCACAAAAACGTGAAAAGCACGTCTATGGAGAGAGTTGAGCAATTCCAAAGCTTCAAAGTGGATCATTATACTCCATTGAGTGTTCTTAGAAGTCTGATTTGCTAGTTTAGCTTTCGTATAACGTTTCGTTAGCTAAAGATGCGAGTAGACCAAGTTATCTTTCAAATTACACAAGAACGTGAAAAGCACATCTATGGAGAGAGTTGAGCAATTCCAAAGCTTCAAAGTGGACCGTTATACTCCATTCAGTGTTCTTAGAAGTGTAACTAGCTGGTTTAGCTTTCGTACAATGTTTCGTTACATAAAGATGCGAATAGACCAAGTTATGTTTCAAATTGCACAAAAACGAGAAAAGCACATCTATGGAGAGAGTTGAGCAATTCCAAAGCGTCAAAGTGGACCGTTGCGCTCTATTTATTGTTCTTAGAAGTCTAAAATGCTAATTTAGCTTTTGTACAAGGTTTCAATAGATAAAGAAGCGAATAGACCGAGTTATGTTTCAAATTGTACAAAAACGTGAAAAGCACGTCTATGGAGAGAGTTGAGCAATTCCAAAGCTTCAAAGTGGATCATTGTACTCCATTGAGTGTTCTTAGAAGTCTGACTTGCTAGTTTAGCTTTCGTATAACGTTTCGTTAGATAAAGATGCGAATAGACCAAGTTATCTTTCAAATTGCATAAGAACGTGAAAAGCACATCTATGGAGAGAGTTGAGCAATTCCAAAGCTTCAAAGTGGACCGTTATACTCCATTGAGTGTTCTTAGAAGTGTAACTAGCTGGTTTAGCTTTCGTACAACGTTTTGTTAGATAAAGATGCGAATGGACCAAGTTATGTTTCAAATTGCACAAAAACGAGAAAAGCACATCTAGGGAGAGAGTTGAGCAATTCCAAAGCATCAAAGTGGACCGTTGCGTTTTATTTATTGTTCTTAGAAGTCTAAAACGCTAATTTAGCTTTCATAGAACGTTTCAATAGATAAAGAAGCGAATAGACTGAGTTATGTTTCAAATTGCACAAAAACGTGAAAAGCACGTCTATGGAGAGAGTTGAGCAATTCCGAAGCTTCAAAGTGGATCATTATACTCCATTGAGTGTTCTTAGAAGTCTGACTTGCTAGTTTAGCTTTCGTATAACGTTTCATTAGATAAAGATGCGAATAGACCAAGTTATCTTTCAAATTACACAAGAACGTGAAAGGCACATCTATGGAGAGAGTTGAGCAATTCCAAAGCTTCAAAGTGGACCGTGATACTCCATTCAGTGTTCTTAGAAGTGTAACAAGCTGGTTTAGCTTTCGAACAATGTTTCGTTAGATAAAGATGCGAATAGACCAAGTTATGTTTCAAATTGCACAAAAACGAGAAAAGCACATCTATGGAGAGAGTTGAGCAATTCCAAAGCGTCAAAGTGGACCGTTGCGCTCTATTTATTGTTCTTAGAAGTCTAAAATGCTAATTTAGCTTTTGTACAAGGTTTCAATAGATAAAGAAGCGAATAGACCGAGTTATGTTTCAAATTGCACAAAAATGTGAAAAGCACGTCTATGGAGAGGGTTGAGCAATTCCAAAGCTTCAAAGTGGATCATTGTACTCCATTGAGTGTTCTTAGAAGTATGACTTGCTAGTTTAGCTTTCGTATAACGTTTCGTTAGATAAAGATGCGAATAGACCAAGTTATCTTTGAAATTGCACAAGAACGTGAAAAGCACATCTATGGAGAGAGTTGAGCAATTCCAAAGCATCAAAGTGGACAGTTATACTCCTTTGAGTGTTCTTAGAAGTGTAACTAACTGGTTTAGCTTTCGTACAACATTTTGTTAGATAAAGATGCGAATAGACCAAGTTATGTTTCAAATTGCACAAAAACGAGAAAAGCACATCTAGGGAGAGAGTTGAGCAATTCCAAAGCATCAAAGTGGACTGTTGCGCTTTATTTATTGTTCTTAGAAGTCTAAAATGCTAATTTAGCTTTCATACAAGGTTTCAATAGATAAAGAAGCGAATAGACCGGGTTATGTTTCAAATTGCACAAAAACGTGAAAAGCACGTCTATGGAGAGAGTTGAGCAATTCCAAAGCTTCAAAGTGGATCATTATACTCCATTGAGTGTTCTTAGAAGTCTGATTTGCTAGTTTAGCTTTCGTATAACGTTTCGTTAGCTAAAGATGCGAGTAGACCAAGTTATCTTTCAAATTACACAAGAACGTGAAAAGCACATCTATGGAGAGAGTTGAGCAATTCCAAAGCTTCAAAGTGGACCGTTATACTCCATTCAGTGTTCTTAGAAGTGTAACTAGCTGGTTTAGCTTTCGTACAATGTTTCGTTAGATAAAGATGCGAATAGACCAAGTTATGTTTCAAATTGCACAAAAACGAGAAAAGCACATCTATGGAGAGAGTTGAGCAATTCCAAAGCGTCAAAGTGGACCGTTGCGCTCTATTTATTGTTCTTAGAAGTCTAAAATGCTAATTTAGCTTTTGTACAAGGTTTCAATAGATAAAGAAGCGAATAGACCGAGTTATGTTTCAAATTGTACAAAAACGTGAAAAGCACGTCTATGGAGAGAGTTGAGCAATTCCAAAGCTTCAAAGTGGATCATTGTACTCCATTGAGTGTTCTTAGAAGTCTGACTTGCTAGTTTAGCTTTCGTATAACGTTTCGTTAGATAAAGATGCGAATAGACCAAGTTATCTTTCAAATTGCATAAGAACGTGAAAAGCACATCTATGGAGAGAGTTGAGCAATTCCAAAGCTTCAAAGTGGACCGTTATACTCCATTGAGTGTTCTTAGAAGTGTAACTAGCTGGTTTAGCTTTCGTACAACGTTTTGTTAGATAAAGATGCGAATGGACCAAGTTATGTTTCAAATTGCACAAAAACGAGAAAAGCACATCTAGGGAGAGAGTTGAGCAATTCCAAAGCATCAAAGTGGACCGTTGCGTTTTATTTATTGTTCTTAGAAGTCTAAAACGCTAATTTAGCTTTCATACAACGTTTCAATAGATAAAGAAGCGAATAGACTGAGTTATGTTTCAAATTGCACAAAAACGTGAAAAGCACGTCTATGGAGAGAGTTGAGCAATTCCGAAGCTTCAAAGTGGATCATTATACTCCATTGAGTGTTCTTAGAAGTCTGACTTGCTAGTTTAGCTTTCGTATAACGTTTCATTAGATAAAGATGCGAATAGACCAAGTTATCTTTCAAATTACACAAGAACGTGAAAGGCACATCTATGGAGAGAGTTGAGCAATTCCAAAGCTTCAAAGTGGACCGTGATACTCCATTCAGTGTTCTTAGAAGTGTAACAAGCTGGTTTAGCTTTCGAACAATGTTTCGTTAGATAAAGATGCGAATAGACCAAGTTATGTTTCAAATTGCACAAAAACGAGAAAAGCACATCTATGGAGAGAGTTGAGCAATTCCAAAGCGTCAAAGTGGACCGTTGCGCTCTATTTATTGTTCTTAGAAGTCTAAAATGCTAATTTAGCTTTTGTACAAGGTTTCAATAGATAAAGAAGCGAATAGACCGAGTTATGTTTCAAATTGCACAAAAATGTGAAAAGCACGTCTATGGAGAGAGTTGAGCAATTCCAAAGCTTCAAAGTGGATCATTGTACTCCATTGAGTGTTCTTAGAAGTATGACTTGCTAGTTTAGCTTTCGTATAACGTTTCGTTAGATAAAGATGCGAATAGACCATGTTATCTTTCAAATTGCATAAGAACGTGAAAAGCACATCTATGGAGAGAGTTGAGCAATTCCAAAGCTTCAAAGTGGACCGTTATACTCCATTGAGTGTTCTTAGAAGTGTAACTAGCTGGTTTAGCTTTCTTACAACGTTTTGTTAGATAAAGATGCGAATAGACCAAGTTATGTTTCAAATTGCACAAAAACGAGAAAAGCACATCTAGGGAGAGAGTTGAGCAATTCCAAAGCATCAAAGTGGACCGTTGCGCTTTATTTATTGTTCTTAGAAGTCTAAAACGCTAATTTAGCTTTCATACAACGTTTCAATAGATAAAGAAGCGAATAGACTGAGTTATGTTTCAAATTGCACAAAAACGTGAAAAGCACGTCTATGGAGAGAGTTGAGCAATTCCGAAGCTTCAAAGTGGATCATTATACTCCATTGAGTGTTCTTAGAAGTCTGACTTGCTAGTTTAGCTTTCGTAAAACGTTTCATTAGATAAAGATGCGAATAGACCAAGTTATCTTTCAAATTACACAAGAACGTTAAAGGCACATCTATGGAGAGAGTTGAGCAATTCCAAAGCTTCAAAGTGGACCGTTATACTCCATTCAGTGTTCTTAGAAGTGTAACAAGCTGGTTTAGCTTTCGAACAATGTTTCGTTAGATAAAGATGCGAATAGACCAAGTTATGTTTCAAATTGCACAAAAACGAGAAAAGCACATCTATGGAGAGAGTTGAGCAATTCCAAAGCGTCAAAGTGGACCGTTGCGCTCTATTTATTGTTCTTAGAAGTCTAAAATGCTAATTTAGCTTTTGTACAAGGTTTCAATAGATAAAGAAGCGAATAGACCGAGTTATGTTTCAAATTGCACAAAAACGTGAAAAGCACGTCTATGGAGAGAGTTGAGCAATTCCAAAGCTTCAAAGTGGATCATTGTACTCCATTGAGTGTTCTTAGAAGTATGACTTGCTAGTTTAGCTTTCGTATAACGTTTCGTTAGATAAAGATGCGAATAGACCAAGTTATCTTTCAAATTGCACAAGAATGTGAAAAGCACAACTATGGAGAGAGTTGAGCAATTCCAAAGCTTCAAAGTGGACCGTTATACTCCATTCGGTGTTCTTAGAAGTGTAACTAGCTGGTTTAGCTTTCGTACAATGTTTCGTTAGATAAAGATGCGAATAGACCAAGTTATGTTTCAAATTGCACAAAAACGAGAAAAGCACATCTATGGAGAGAGTTGAGCAATTCCAAAGCGTCAAAGTGGACCGTTGCGCTCTATTTATTGTTCTTAGAAGTCTAAAATGCTAATTTAGCTTTTGTACAAGGTTTCAATAGATAAAGAAGCGAATAGACCGAGTTATGTTTCAAATTGCACAAAAACATGAAAAGCACGTCTATGTAGAGAGTTGAACAAATCCAAAGCTTGAAAGTGGACCGTTGTACTCCATTGAGTGTTCATAGAAGTGTAACTAGCTGGTTTAGCTTTCGTACAACGTTTCGTTAGATAAAGATGCGAATAGACCAAGTTATGTTTCAAATTGCACAAAAACGAGAAAAGCACATATATGGAGAGAGTTGAGCAATTCCAAAGCGTCAAAGTGGACCGTTGCGCTCTATTTATTGTTCTTAGAATTCCAAAATGCTAATTTAGCTTTTGTACAAGGTTTCAATAGATAAAGAAGCGAATAGACCGAGTTATGTTTCAAATTGGACAAAAACGTGAAAAGCACGTCTATGGAGAGAGTTGAGCAATTCCAAAGCTTCAAAGGGGATCATTGTACTCCATTGAGTGTTCTTAGAAGTCTGACTTGCTAGTTTAGCTTTCGTATAACGTTTCGTTAGATAAAGATGCGAATAGACCAAGTTATCTTTCAAATTGCACAAGAACGTGAAAAGCACATCTATGGAGAGAGTTGAGCAATTCCAAAGCTTCAAAGTGGACAGTTATACTCCATTGAGTGTTCTTAGAAGTGTAACTAACTGGTTTAGCTTTCGTACAACGTTTTGTTAGATAAAGATGCGAATAGACCAAGTTATGTTTCAAATTGCACAAAAACGAGAAAAGCACATCTAGGGAGAGAGTTGAGCAATTCCAAAGCATCAAAGTGGACCATTGCGCTTTATTTATTGTTCTTAGAAGTCTAAAATACTAATTTAGCTTTCGTACAAGGTTTCAATAGATAAAGAAGCGAATAGACCGAGTTATGTTTCAAATTGCACAAAAACGTGAAAAGCACGTCTATGGAGAGAGTTGAGCAATTCCAAAGCTTCAAAGTGGATCATTGTACTCCTTTGAGTGTTCTTAGAAGTCTGACTTGCTAGTTTAGCTTTCGTATAACGTTTCATTAGATAAAGCTGCGAATAGACCAAGTTATCTTTCAAGTTGCACAAGAACGTGAAAAGCCCATCTATGGAGAGAGTTGAGCAATTCCAAAGCTTCAAAGTGGACCGTTATACTCCGCTGAGTGTTCTTAGAAGTGGAACTAGCTGGTTTAGCTTTCGTACAACGTTTCATTAGATAAAGATGCGAATAGACCAAGTTATATTTCAAATTGCACAAAAACGAGAAAAGCACATCTATGGAGAGAGTTGAGCAATTCCAAAGCATCAAAGTGGACCGTTGCACTCCATTTATTGTTCTTAGAAGTCTAAAATGCTAATTTAGCTTTCGTACAAGGTTTCAATGGATAAAGAAGCGAATAGACCGAGTTATGTTTCAAATTGCACAAAAATGTGAAAAGCACGTCTATGGAGAAAGTTGAGCAATTCGAAAGCATCAAAGTGGACCGTTGTACTCCATTTATTGTTCTAAGAAGTCTGACTTGCTAATTTAGCTTTCGTACAAGGTTTCAATGGATAAAGAAGCGAATAGACCGAGTTATGTTTCAAATTGCACAAAAACGTGAAAAGCACGTCTATGGAGAGAGTTGAGCAATTCCAAAGCTTCAAAGTGGACCGTTGTACTCCATTTATTGCCCTTGGAAGTCTAACTTGCTAATTTAGCTTTCGTACAAGGTTTCAATGGATAAAGAAGCGAATAGACCGAGTTATGTTTCAAATTGCACAAAAACGTGAAAAGCACGTCTATGGAGAGAGTTGAGCAATTCCAAAGCTTCAAAGTGGATCATTATACTCCATTGAGTGTTCTTAGAAGTCTGACTTGCTAGTATAGCTTTCGTATAACGTTTCGTTAGATAAAGATGCGAGTAGACCAAGTTATCTTTCAAATTACACAAGAACGTGAAAAGCACATCCATGGAGAGAGTTGAGCAATTCCAAAGCTTCAAAGTGGACCGTTATACTCCATTCAGTGTTCTTAGAAGTGTAACTAGCTGGTTTAGCTTTCGTACAATGTTTCGTTAGATAAAGAAGCGAATAGACCAAGTTATGTTTCAAATTGCACAAAAACGAGAAAAGCACATCTATGGAGAGAGTTGAGCAATTCCAAAGCTTCAAAGTGGACCGTTATACTCCATTGAGTGTTCTTAGAAGTGTAACTAGCTGGTTTAGCTTTCGTACGACGTTTCGTTAGATAAAGATGCGAATAGACCAAGTTATGTTTCAAATTGCACAAAAATGAGAAAAGCACATCTAGGTAAAGCGTTGAGCAATTCCGAAGCATCAAAGTGGACCGTTGCGCTCTATTTATTCTTCTTAGAAGTCTAAAATGCTAATTTAGCTTTCTTACAAGGTTTCAATAGATAAAGAAGTGAATAGACCGAGTTATGTTTCAAATTGCACAAAAACGTGAAAAGCACGTGTATGGAGAGAGTTGAGCAAATCCAACGCTTCAAAGTGGACCGTTGTACTCCATTGAGTGTTCATAGAACTCTAACTTGCTAGTTTAGCTTTCGTATAACGTTTCGTTAGATATAGATGCGAATAGACCAAGTTATCTTTCAAATTGCACAAAAACTTGAAAAGCACGTCTATGGAGAGAGTTGAGCAATTCCAAAGCTTCAAAGTGGACCGTTGTACTCCATTGAGTGTTCGTAGAAGTGTAACTTGCTAGTTTAGCTTTCGTATAACGTTTCGTTAGATAAAGATGCGAATAGACCATGTTATCTTTCAAATTGCACAAAAACGTGAAAAGCACGTTTATGGAGAGAGTTAAAAAATTCCAAAGCTTCAAAGTGGACCATTGTACTCCATTGAGTGTTCTTAGAAGTATAACTTGCTAGTTTAGCTTTCGTATAACGTTTCGTTAGATAAAGATGCGAATAGACCATGTTATCTTTCAAATTGCACAAAAACGTGAAAAGCACGTCTATGGAGAGAGTTGAGCAATTCCAAAGCTTGAAAGTGGACCGTTGTACTCCATTGAGTTTTCTTAGAAGTGTAACTAGCTGGTTTAGCTTTCGTACAACGTTTCGTTAGATAAAGATGCCAGACGAAGTTATTTTTCAAATTGCACAAAAACGTGAAAAACACGTCTATGGAGAGAGTTGAGGAATTCCAAAGCTTCAAAGTGGACCATTGTACTCCATTGAGTGTTCTTAGAAGTCTAACTTGCTAGTTTAACTTTCGTATAACGTTTCGTTAGATAAAGATGCGAATAGACCAATTTATCTTTCAAATTGCACAAGAACGTGAAAAGCACATCTATGGAAAGAGTTGAGCAATTCCAAAGCTTCAAAGTGGACCGTTGTACTCCATTGAGTGTTCTTAGAAGTGTAACTAGCTTGTTTAGCTTTCGTACAACGTTTCGTTAGATGAAGATGCGAATAGACGAAGTTATGTTTCAAATTGCACAAAAAGTGAAAAGCACGTCTATGGAGAGAGTTGAGCAATTCCAAAGCTTCAAAGTGGACCGTTATACTCCATTGAGTGTTCTTGGAAGTGTAACTAGCTGGTTTAGCTTTCGTACAACATTTCGTTAGATAAAGATGCGAATAGACCAAGTTATATTTCAAATTGTACAAAAATGAGAAAAGCACATCTATGGAGAGAGTTGAGCAATTCCAAAGCATCAAAGTGGACCGTTGCACTCCATTGAGTGTTCTTTGAAGAGTAACTAGCTGGTTTAGCTTTCGTACAATGTTTCGTAAGATAAAGGTTCGAATAGACGAAGTTATGTTTCAAATTACACAACAACGAGAAAAGCACTTTTATGGAGAGAGTTGAGCAATCCCAAAGCATCAAAGTGGACCGTTGCACTCTATTTATTGTTCTTAGAAGTCTAACTTGCTAATTTAGCTTTCGTACAAGGTTTCAATGGATAAAGAAGCGAATAGACCGAGTTAAGTTTCATATCGCACAAAAACGTGAAAAGCACGTCTATGGAGAGAGTTGAGCAAATCCAAAGCTTCAAAGTGGACCGTTGTACTCCATTTATTGTTCTAAGAAGTCTAACTTGCTAATCTAGCTTTCGTACAGGGTTTCAATGGATAAAGAAGCGAATAGACCGAGTTATGTTTCAAATTGCACAAAAACGTGAAAAGCACGTCGGTGGAGAGAGTTGAGCAATTCCAAAGCTTGAAAGTGGACCGTTGTACTCCATTTATTGCCCTTAGAAGTCTAACTTGCTAATTTAGCTTTCGTACAAGGTTTCAATGAATAAAGAAGCGAATAGACCGAGTTATGTTTCAAATTGCACAAAAACGTGAAAAGCACGTCTATGGAGAGAGTTGAGCAATTCCAAAGCTTCAAAGTGGATCATTATACTCCATTGAGTGTTCTTAGAAGTCTGACTTGCTAGTATAGCTTTCGTATAACGTTTCGTTAGATAAAGATGCGAGTAGACCAAGTTATCTTTCAAATTACACAAGAACGTGAAAAGCACATCCATGGAGAGAGTTGAGCAATTCCAAAGCTTCAAAGTGGACCGTTATACTCCATTCAGTGTTCTTAGAAGTGTAACTAGCTGGTTTAGCTTTCGTACAATGTTTCGTTAGATAAAGAAGCGAATAGACCAAGTTATGTTTCAAATTGCACAAAAACGAGAAAAGCACATCTATGGAGAGAGTTGAGCAATTCCAAAGCTTCAAAGTGGACCGTTATACTCCATTGAGTGTTCTTAGAAGTGTAACTAGCTGGTTTAGCTTTCGTACGACGTTTCGTTAGATAAAGATGCGAATAGACCAAGTTATGTTTCAAATTGCACAAAAATGAGAAAAGCACATCTAGGGAAAGCGTTGAGCAATTCCGAAGCAACAAAGTGGACCGTTGCGCTCTATTTATTATTCTTAGAAGTCTAAAATGCTAATTTAGCTTTCTTACAAGGTTTCAATAGATAAAGAAGTGAATAGACCGAGTTATGTTTCAAATTGCACAAAAACGTGAAAAGCACGTGTATGGAGAGAGTTGAGCAAATCCAACGCTTCAAAGTGGACCGTTGTACTCCATTGAGTGTTCATAGAACTCTAACTTGCTAGTTTAGCTTTCGTATAACGTTTCGTTAGATATAGATGCGAATAGACCAAGTTATCTTTCAAATTGCACAAAAACGTGGAAAGCACGTCTATGGAGAGAGTTGAGCAATTCCAAAGCTTCAAAGTGGACCGTTGTACTCCATTGAGTGTTCGTAGAAGTGTAACTTGCTAGTTTAGCTTTCGTATAACGTTTCGTTAGATAAAGATGCGAATAGACCATGTTATCTTTCAAATTGCACAAAAACGTGAAAAGCACGTCTATGGAGAGAGTTAAAAAATTCCAAAGCTTCAAAGTGGACCATTGTACTCCATTGAGTGTTCTTAGAAGTATAACTTGCTAGTTTAGCTTTCGTATAACGTTTCGTTAGATAAAGAAGCGAATAGACCATGTTATCTTTCAAATTGCACAAAAACGTGAAAAGCACGTCTATGGAGAGAGTTGAGCAATTCCAAAGCTTGAAAGTGGACCGTTGTACTCCATTGAGTTTTCTTAGAAGTGTAACTAGCTGGTTTAGCTTTCGTACAACGTTTCGTTAGATAAAGATGCCAGACGAAGTTATTTTTCAAATTGCACAAAAACGTGAAAAGCACGTCTATGGAGAGAGTTGAGGAATTCCAAAGCTTCAAAGTGGACCATTGTACTCCATTGAGTGTTCTTAGAAGTCTAACTTGCTAGTTTAACTTTCGTATAACGTTTCGTTAGATAAAGATGCGAATAGACCAATTTATCTTTCAAATTGCACAAGAACGTGAAAAGCACATCTATGGAAAGAGTTGAGCAATTCCAAAGCTTCAAAGTCGACCGTTGTACTCCATTGAGTGTTCTTAGAAGTGTAACTAGCTTGTTTAGCTTTCGTACAACGTTTCGTTAGATGAAGATGCGAATAGACGAAGTTATGTTTCAAATTGCACAAAAAGTGAAAAGCACGTCTATGGAGAGAGTTGAGCAATTCCAAAGCTTCAAAGTGGACCGTTATACTCCATTGAGTGTTCTTGGAAGTGTAACTAGCTGGTTTAGCTTTCGTACAACATTTCGTTAGATAAAGATGCGAATAGACCAAGTTATATTTCAAATTGTACAAAAACGAGAAAAGCACATCTATGGAGAGAGTTGAGCAATTCCAAAGCTTCAAAGTGGACCGTTGCACTCCATTGAGTGTTCTTTGAAGAGTAACTAGCTGGTTTAGCTTTCGTACAATGTTTCGTAAGATAAAGGTTCGAATAGACGAAGTTATGTTTCAAATTACACAACAACGAGAAAAGCACTTTTATGGAGAGAGTTGAGCAATCCCAAAGCATCAAAGTGGACCGTTGCACTCTATTTATTGTTCTTAGAAGTCTAACTTGCTAATTTAGCTTTCGTACAAGGTTTCAATGGATAAAGAAGCGAATAGACCGAGTTAAGTTTCATATCGCACAAAAACGTGAAAAGCACGTCTATGGAGAGAGTTGAGCAAATCCAAAGCTTCAAAGTGGACCGTTGTACTCCATTTATTGTTCTAAGAAGTCTAACTTGCTAATCTAGCTTTCGTACAGGGTTTCAATGGATAAAGAAGCGAATAGACCGAGTTATGTTTCAAATAGCACAAAAACGTGAAAAGCACGTCTGTGGAGAGAGTTGAGCAATTCCAAAGCTTCAAAGTGGACCGTTGTACTCCATTTATTGCCCTTAGAAGTCTAACTTGCTAATTTAGCTTTCGTACAAGGTTTCAATGGATAAAGAAGCGAATAAACCGAGTTATGTTTCAAATTGCACAAAAACGTGAAAAGCACATCTATGGAGAGAGTTGAGCAATTCCAAAGCTTCAAAGTGGATCATTGTACTCCATTGACTGTTCTTAGAAGTCTGACTTGCTAGTTTAGCTTTCGTATAACGTTTCGTTAGATAAAGATGCGAATAGACCAAGTTATCTTTCAAATTGCACAAGAACGTGAAAAGCACATCTATGGAGAGAGTTGAGCAATTCCAAAGCTTCAAAGTGGACCGTTATACTCCATTTAGTGTTCTTAGAAGTGTAACTAGCTGGTTTAGCTTTCGTACAACGTTTCGTTAGATAATGACGCGAATAGACCAAGTTATGTTTCAAATTGCACAAAAATGAGAAAAGCACATCTGGGGAGAGAGTTGAGCAATTCCAAAGCATCAAAGTGGACCGTTGCACTCTATTTATTGTTCTTAGAAGTCTTAAATGCTAATTTAGCTTTCGTACAAGGTTTCAATAGATAAAGAAGCGAATAGACCGAGTTATGTTTCAAATTGCACAAAAACGTGAAAAGCACGTCTATGGAGAGAGTTGAGCAAATCCAAAGCTTCAAAGTGGACAGTTGTACTCCATTGAGTGTTCATAGAACTCTAACTTGCTAGTTTAGCTTTCGTATAACGTTTCGTTAGATAAAGATGCAAATAGACCAAGTTATCTTTCAAATTGCACAAAAACGTGAAAAGCACGTCTATGGAGAGAGTTGAGCAATTCCAAAGCTTCAAAGTGGACCGTTGTACTCCATTGAGTGTTCTTAGAAGTGTAACTAGCTGGTTTAGCTTTCGTACAACGTTTCGTTAGATAAAGATGCCAGACGAAGTTATTTTTCAAATTGCACAAAAACGTAAAAAGCACGTCTATGGAGAGAGTTGAGGAATTCCAAAGCTTCAAAGTGGACCATTGTACTCCATTGAGTGTTCTTAGAAATCTAGCTTGCTAGTTTAGCTTTCGTATAACGTTTCGTTAGATAAAGATGCGAATAGACCAATTTATCTTTCAAATTGCACAAGAACGTGAAAAGCACATCTATGGAAAGAGTTGAGCAATTCCAAAGCTTCAAAGTGGACCGTTGTACTCCATTGAGTGTTCTTAGAAGTGTAACTAGCTGGTTTAGCTTTCGTACAACGTTTCGTTAGATGAAGATGCGAATAGACGATGTTATTTTCAAATTGCACAAAAACGTGAAAAGCACGTCTGTGGAGAGATTTGAGCAATTCCAAAGCTTCAAAGTGGATCATTGTACTCCATTGAGTGTTCTTAGAAGTCTGACTTGCTAGTTTAGCGTTCGTATAACGTTTCGTTAGATAAAGCTGCTAATAGACCAAGTTATCTTTCAAATTACACAAGAACGTGAAAAGCACATCCATGGAGAGAGTTGAGCAATTCCAAAGCTTCAAAGTGGACCGTTATACTCCATTGAGTGTTCTTTGAAGAGTAACTAGCTGGTTTAGCTTTCGTACAATGTTTCGTTAGATAAAGGTTCGAATAGACGAAGTTATGTTTCAAATTGCACAACAACGAGAAAAGCACTTTTATGGAGAGAGTTGAGCAATCCCAAAGCATCAAAGTGGACCGTTGCACTCCATTTATTGTTCTTAGAAGTCTAACTTGCTAATTTAGCTTTCGTACAAGGTTTCAATGGATAAAGAAGCGAATAGACCGAGTTAAGTTTCATATCGCAAAAAAAGTGAAAAGCACGTCTATGGAGAGAGTTGAGCAAATCCAAAGCTTCAAAGTGGACCGTTGTACTCCATTTATTGTTCTAAGAAGTCTAACTTGCTAATCTAGCTTTCGTACAGGGTTTCAATGGATAAAGAAGCGACTAGACCGAGTTATGTTTCAAATTGCACAAAAACGTGAAAAGCACGTCTATGGAGAGAGTTGAGCAATTCCAAAGCTTCAAAGTGGATCATTGTACTCCATTGAGTGTTCTTAGAAGTCTGACTTGCTAGTTTAGCTTTCGTATAACGTTTCGTTAGATAAAGATGCGAATAGACCAAGTTATCTTTCAAATTGCACAAGAACGTGAAAAGCACATCAATGTAGAGAGTTGAGCAATTCCAACGCTTCAAAGTGGAACGTTATACTCCATTTAGTGTTCTTAGAAGTGTAACTAGCTGGTTTAGCTTTCGTACAATGTTTCGTTAGATAATGATGCGAATAGACCAAGTTATGTTTCAAATTGCATAAAAACGAGAAAAGCACATCTGGGGAGAGAGTTGAGCAATTCCAAAGCATCAAAGTGGACCGTTGCACTCTATTTATTGTTCTTAGAAGTCTAAAATGTTAATTTAGCTTTCGTACAAGGTTTCAATAGATAAAGAAGCGAATAGACCGAGTTATGTTTCAAATTGCACAACAACGTGAAAAGCACATCAATGGAGAGAGTTGAGCAATTCCAAAACTTCAAAGTGGACCTTTATACTCCATTGAGTGTTCTTTGAAGTGTAACTAGCTGGTTTAGCTTTCGTACAACGTTTCGTTAGATAATGATGCGAATAGACGAAGTTATGTTTCAAATTGCACAAGAACGTGAAAAGCACATCTATGGAGAGAGTTGAGCAATTCCAAAGCTTCAAAGTGGACCTTTATACTCCATTGAGTGTTCTTTGAAGAGTAACTAGCTGGTTTAGCTTTCGTATAACGTTTCGTTAGATAAAGATGCAAATAGACCAAGTTATCTTTCAAATTGCACAAAAACGTGAAAAGCGCGTCTATCGAGAGAGTTGAGCAATTCCAAAGCTTCAAAGTGGACCATTGTACTCCATTGAGTTTTCTTAGAAGTCTAACTTGCTAGTTTAGATTTCGTATAACGTTTCGTTAGATAAAGATGCGAATAGACCAATTTATCTTTCAAATTGCACAAGAACGTGAAAAGCACATCTATGGAGAGAGTTGAGGAATTCCAAAGCTTCAAAGTGGACCATTGTACTCCATTGAGTGTTCTTAGAAGTCTAACTTGCTAGTTTAGCTTTCGTATAACGTTTCGTTAGATAAAGATGCGAATAGACCAATTTATCTTTGAAATTGCACAAGAACGTGAAAAGCACATCTATGGAGAGAGTTGAGGAATTCCAAAGCTTCAAAGTGGACCATTGTACTCCATTGAGTGTTCTTAGAAGTCTAACTTGCTAGTTTAGCTTTTGTATAACGTTTCGTTAGATAAAGATGCGAATAGACCAATTTATCTTTCAAATTGCACAAGAACGTGAAAAGCACATCTATGGAAAGAGTTGAGCAATTCCAAAGCTTCAAAGTGGACCATTGTACTCCATTGAGTGTTCATAGAACTCTAACTTGCTAGTTTAGCTTTCGTATAACGTTTCGTTAGATAAAGATGCAAATAGACCAAGTTATTTTTCAAATTGCACAAAAACGTAAAAAGCACGTCTATGGAGAGAGTTGAGGAATTCCAAAGCTTCAAAGTGGACCATTGTACTCCATTGAGTGTTCTTAGAAGTCTAACTTGCTAGTTTAGCTTTCGTATAACGTTTCGTTAGATAAAGATGCGAATAGACCAATTTATCTTTCAAATTGCACAAGAACGTGAAAAGCACATCTATGGAAAGAGTTGAGCAATTCCAAAGCTTCAAAGTGGACCGTTGTACTCCATTGAGTGTTCTTAGAAGTGTAACTAGCTGGTTTAGCTTTCGTACAACGTTTCGTTAGATGAAGATGCGAATAGACGATGTTATTTTCAAATTGCACAAAAACGTGAAAAGCACGTCTGTGGAGAGATTTGAGCAATTCCAAAGCTTCAAAGTGGATCATTGTACTCCATTGAGTGTTCTTAGAAGTCTGACTTGCTAGTTTAGCGTTCGTATAACGTTTCGTTAGATAAAGCTGCTAATAGACCAAGTTATCTTTCAAATTACACGAGAACGTGAAAAGCACATCCATGGAGAGAGTTGAGCAATTCCAAAGCTTCAAAGTGGACCGTTATACTCCACTGAGTGTTCTTAGAAGTGTAACTAGCTGGTTTGGCTTTCGTATAACGTTTCGTTAGATAAAGATGCAAATAGACCAAGTTATTTTTCAAATTGCACAAAAACGTGAAAAGCACGTCTATGGAGAGAGTTGAGGAATTCCGAAGCTTCAAAGTGGACCATTGTACTCCATTGAGTGTTCTTAGAAGTCTAACTTGCTAGTTTAGCTTTCGTATAACGTTTCGTTAGATAAAGATGCGAATAGACCAATTTATCTTTCAAATTGCAGAAGAACGTGAAAAGCACATCTATGGAAAGAGTTGAGCAATTCCAAAGCTTCAAAGTGGACCGTTATACTCCATTGAGTGTTCTTAGAAGTGTAACTAGCTGGTTTAGCTTTTGTACAACGTTTCGTTCGATGAAGATGCGAATAGACGATATTATGTTTCAAATTGCACAAAAACGTGAAAAGCACGTCTATGGAGAGAGTTGAGCAATTCCAAAGCTTCAAAGTGGACCGTTATACTCCATTGAGTGTTCTTTGAAGAGTAACTAGCTGGTTTAGCTTTCGTACAATGTTTCGTTAGATAAAGGTTCGAATAGACGAAGTTATGTTTCAAATTATACAACAACGAGAAAAGCACTTTTATGGAGAGAGTTGAGCAATCCCAAAGCGTCAAAGTGGACCGTTGCACTCCATTTATTGTTCTTAGAAGTCTAACTTGCCAATTTAGCTTTCGTACAAGGTTTCAATGGATAAAGAAGCGAATAGACCGAGTTAAGTTTCATATCGCAAAAAAACGTGAAAAGCACGTCTATGGAGAGAGTTGAGCAAATCCAAAGCTTCAAAGTGGACCGTTGTACTCCATTGAGTGTTCTTAGAAGTCTGACTTGCTAGTTTAGCTTTCGTATAACGTTTCGTTAGATATAGATGCGAATAGACCAAGTTATCTTTCAAATTGCACAAGAACGTGAAAAGCACATCTATGGAGAGAGTTGAGCAATTCCAACGCTTCAAAGTGGACCGTTATACTCCATTTAGTGTTCTTAGCAGTGTAACTAGCTGGTTGAGCTTTCGTACAATGTTTCGTTAGATAATGATGCGAATAGACCAAGTTATGTTTCAAATTGCACAAAAACGAGAAAAGCACATCTGGGGAGAGAGTTGAGCAATTCCAAAGCATCAAAGTGCACCGTTGCACTCTATTTATTGTTCTTAGAAGTCTAAAATGTTAATTTAGCTTTCGTACAAGGTTTCAATAGATAAAGAAGCGAATAGACCGAGTTATGTTTCAAATTGCACAAAAACGTGAAAAGCACGTCTATGGAGAGAGTTCAGCAAATCCAAAGCTACAAAGTGGACAGTTGTACTCCATTGAGTGTTCATAGAACTCTAACTTGCTAGTTTAGCTTTCGTATAATGTTTCGTTAGATAAAGATGCAAATAAACCAAGTTATCTTTCAAATTGCACAAAAACGTGAAAAGCACGTCTATGGAGAGAGTTGAGCAATTCCAAAGCTTCAAAGTGGACCGTTGTACTCCATTGAGTGTTCTTAGAAGTGTAACTAGCTGGTTTAGCTTTCGTACAACGTTTCGTTAGATAAAGATGCCAGACGAAGTTATTTTTCAAATTGCACAAAAACGTGAAAAGCACGTCTATGGAGAGAGTTGAGGAATTCCAAAGCTTCAAAGTGGACCATTGTACTCCATTGAGTGTTCTTAGAAGTCTAACTTTCTAGTTTACCTTTCGTATAACGTTTCGTTAGATAAAGATGCGAATAGACCAATTTATCTTTCAAATTGCACAAGAACGTGAAAAGCACATCTATGGAGAGAGTTGAGCAATTCCAACGCTTCAAAGTGGACCGTTATACTCCATTTAGTGTTCTTAGAAGTGTAACTAGCTGGTTGAGCTTTCGTACAATGTTTCGTTAGATAATGATGCGAATAGACCAAGTTATGTTTCAAATTGCACAAAAACGAGAAAAGCACATCTGGGGAGAGAGTTGAGCAATTCCAAAGCATCAAAGTGCACCGTTGCACTCTATTTATTGTTCTTAGAAGTCTAAAATGTTAATTTAGCTTTCGTACAAGGTTTCAATAGATAAAGAAGCGAATAGACCGAGTTATGTTTCAAATTGCACAAAAACGTGAAAAGCACGTCTATGGAGAGAGTTCAGCAAATCCAAAGCTACAAAGTGGACAGTTGTACTCCATTGAGTGTTCATAGAACTCTAACTTGCTGGTTTAGCTTTCGTACAACGTTTCGTTAGATAAAGATGCGAATAGACCAAGTTATCTTTCAAATTGCACAAAAACGTGAAAAGCACGTCTATGGAGAGAGTTGAGCAATTCCAAAGCTTCAAAGTGGACCGTTGTACTCCGTTGAGTGTTCTTAGAAGTGTAACTAGCTGGTTTAGCTTTCGTACAACGTTTCGTTAGATAAAGTCGCCAGACGAAGTTATTTTTCAAATTGCACAAAAACGTGAAAAACACGTCTATGGAGAGAGTTGAGGAATTCCAAAGCTTCAAAGTGGACCATTGTACTCCATTGAGTGTTTTTAGAAGTCTAACTTGCTAGTTTAGCTTTCGTATAACGTTTCGTTAGATAAAGATGTCAATAGACCAATTTATCTTTCAAATTGCACAAGAACGTGAAAAGCACATCTATGGAGAGAGTTGAGCAATTGCAAAGCTTCAAAGTGGACCGTTATACTCCATTGAGTGTTCTTAGAAGTCTGACTTGCTAGTTTAGCTTTCGTATAACGTTTCGTTAGATAAAGCTGCTAATAGACCAAGTTATCTTTCAAATTGCACAAGAACGTGAAAAGCACATCTATGGAGAGAGTTGAGCAATTCCAAAGCTTCAAATTGGACCGTTATACTCCACTGAGTGTTCTTAGAAGTGTAACTAGCTGGTTTAGCTTTCGTACAACGTTTCGTTAGATAAAGATGCGAATAGACCAAGTTATCTTTCAAATTGCACAAAAACGTGAAAAGCACGTCTATGGAGAGAGTTGAGCAATTCCAAAGCTTCAAAGTGGACCGTTGTACTCCATTGAGTGTTCTTAGAAGTGTAACTAGCTGGTTTAGCTTTCGTACAACGTTTCATTAGATAAAGATGCCAGACGAAGTTATTTTTCAAATTGCACAAAAACGTGAAAAGCACGTCTATGGAGAGAGTTGAGGAATTCCAAAGCTTCAAAGTGGACCATTGTACTCCATTGAGTGTTCTTAGAAGTCTAACTTGCTAGTTTAGCTTTCGTATAACGTTTCGTTAGATAAAGATGCGAATAGACCAATTTATCTTTCAAATTGCACAAGAACGTGAAAAGCACATCTATGGAAAGAGTTGAGCAATTCCAAAGCTTCAAAGTGGACCGTTATACTCCATTGAGTGTTCTTAGAAGTGTAACTTGCTGGTTTAGCTTTCGTACATCGTTTCGTTAGATGAAGATGCGAATAGACGATGTTATGTTTCAAATTGCACAAAAACGTGAAAAGCACGTCTACGGAGAGAGTTGAGCAATTCCAAAGCTTCAAAGTGGATCATTGTACTCCATTGGGTGTTCTTAGAAGTCTGACTTGCTAGTTTAGCTTTCGTATAACGTTTCGTTAGATAAAGCTGCTAATAGACCAAGTTATCTTTCAAATTGCATAAGAACGTGAAAAGCACATCTATGGAGAGAGTTGAGCAATTCCAAAGCTTCAAAGTGGACCGTTATACTCCATTGAGTGTTCTTGGAAGTGTAACTAGCTGGTTTAGCTTTCGTACAATGTTTCGTTAAATAAAGATGCGAATAGACCAAGTTATATTTCAAATTGCACAAAAACCAAAAAAGCACATCTATGGAGAGAGTTGAGCAATTCCAAAGCATCAAAGTGGACCGTTGCACTCCATTTATTGTTCTTAGAAGTCTAAAATGCTAATTTAGCTTTCGTACAAGGTTTCAATAGATAAAGAAGCGAATAGACCGAGTTATGTTTCAAATTGCACAAAAACGTGGAAAACACGTCTATGGAGAGAGTTGAGCAAATCCAAAGCTTCAAAGTGGACCGTTGTACTCCATTGAGTGTTCATAGAACTCTAACTTGCTAGTTTAGCTTTCGTATAACGTTTCGTTTGATAAAGATGCGAATAGACCAAGTTATCTTTCAAATTGCACAAAAACGTGAAAAGCACGTCTATGGAGAGATTTGAGCAATTCCAAAGCTTCAAAGTGGACCGTTATACCCCATTGAGTGTTCTTAGATGTGTAACTAGCTGGTTTAGCTTTCGTACAACGTTTCGTTAGATAAAGATGCCAGACGAAGTTATGTTTCAAATTGCACAAAAAGTGAAAACCACGTCTATGGAGAGAGTTGAGGAATTCCAAAGCTTCAAAGTGGACCTTTGTAATCCATTGAGTGTTTTTAGAAGTCTAACTTGCTAGTTTAGCTTTCGTATAACGTTTCGTTAGATAAAGATGTGAATAGACCAATTTATCTTTCAAATTGCACAAGAACGTGAAAAGCACATCTATGGAGAGAGTTGAGCAATTCCAAAGCTTCAAAGTGGACCGTTATACTCCATTGAGTGTTCTTAGAAGTCTGACTTGCTAGTTTAGCTTTCGTATAACGTTTCGTTAGATAAAGCTGCTAATAGACCAAGTTATCTTTCAAATTGCACAAGAACGTGAAAAGCACATCTATGGAGAGAGTTGAGCAATTCCAAAGCTTCAAATTGGACCGTGATACTCCACTGAGTATTCTTAGAAGTGTAACTAGCTGGTTTAGCTTTCGTACAATGTTTCGTTAGATAAAGATGCGAATAGAGCAAATTATATTTCAAATTACGCAAAAACGTGAAAAGCACATCTATGGAGAGAGTTGAGCAATTCCAAAGCATCAAAGTGGACCGTTGCACTCCATTTATTGTTCTTAGAAGTCTAAAATGCTAATTTAGCTTTCGTACAAGGTTTCAATGGATAAAGAAGCGAATAGACCGATTTATGTTTTAAATTGCACAAAAATGTGAAAAGCACGTCTATGGAGAGAGTTGAGCAATTCCAAAACTTCAAAGTGGACCGTTATACTCCATTGAGTGTTCTTTGAAGTGTAACTAGCTGGTTTAGCTTTCGTACAATGTTTCGTTAGATAAAGGTTCGAATAGACGAAGTTATGTTTCAAATTACACAACAACGAGAAAAGCACTTCTATGGAGAGAGTTGAGCAATCCCAAAGCATCAAAGTGGACCGTTGCACTCCATTTATTGTTCTTAGAAGTCTAACTTGCTAATTTAGCTTTCGTACAAGGTTTCAATGGATAAAGAAGCGAATAGACCATGTTATGTTTCATATCGCATAAAAACGTGAAAAGCACGTCTATGGAGAGAGTTGAGCAAATCCAAAGCTTCAAAGTGGACCGTTGTACTCCATTTATTGTTCTAAGAAGTCTAACTTGCTAATCTAGCTTTCGTACAGGGTTTCAACGGATAAAGAAGCGAATAGACCGAGTTATGTTTCAAATTGCACAAAAACGTGAAAAGCACGTCTATGGAGAGAGTTGAGCAACTCCAAAGCTTCAAAGTGGACCGTTGTACTCCATTTATTGCCCTTAGAAGTCTAACTTGCTAATTTAGCTTTCGTACAAGGTTTCAATGGATAAAGAAGCGAATAGACCGAGTTATGTTTCAAATTGCACAAAAACGTGAAAAGAACGTCTATGGAGAGAGTTGAGCAATTCCAAAGCTTCAAAGTGGATCATTGTACTCCATTGAGTGTTCTTTGAAGTCTGACTTGCTAGTTTAGCTTTCGTATAACGTTTCGTTAGATAAAGCTGCGAATAGACCAAGTTATCTTTCAAATTGCACAAGAACGTGAAAAGCACATCTATGGAAAGAGTTGAGCAATTCCAAAGCTTCAAAGTGGACCGTTATTTTCCTCTGAGTGTTTTTAGAAGTGTAACTAGCAGGTTTAGCTTTTGTACAACGTTTCGTTAGATAAAGATGCGAATAGACCAAGTTATATTTCAAATTGCACAAAAATGAGAAAAGCATATCTATGGAGAGAGTTGAGCAATTCCAAAGCATCAAAGTGGACCGTTGCACTCCATTTGTTGTTCTTAGAAGTCTAAATTGCTAATTTAGCTTTCGTACAAGGTTTCAATGGATAAAGAAGCGAATAGACCGAGTTATGTTTCAAATTGCACAAAAATGTGAAAAGCACGTCTATGGAGAGAGTTGAGCAATTCCAAAGCTTCAAAGCGGACCGTTATACTCCATTGAGTGTTCTTTGAAGTGTAACTAGCTGGTATAGCTTTCGTACAATGCTTCGTTAGATAAAGGTTCGAATAGACGAAGTTATGTTTCAAATTACACAACAACGAGAAAAGCACTTCTATGGAGAAAGTTGAGCAATCCCAATGCATCAAAGTGGACCGTTGCACTCCATTTATTGTTCTTAGAAGTCTAACTTGCTAATTTAGCTTTCGTACAAGGTTTCAATGGATAAAGAAGCGAATAGACCATGTTATGTTTCATATCGCATAAAAACGTGAAAAGCACGTCTATGGAGAGAGTTGAGCAAATCCAAAGCTTCAAAGTGGACCGTTGTACTCCATTTATTGTTCTAAGAAGTCTAACTTGCTAATCTAGCTTTCGTACAGGGTTTCAACGGATAAAGAAGCGAATAGACCGAGTTATGTTTCAAATTGCACAAAAACGTGAAAAGCACGTCTATGGAGAGAGTTGAGCAACTCCAAAGCTTCAAAGTGGACCGTTGTACTCCATTTATTGCCCTTAGAAGTCTAACTTGCTAATTTAGCTTTCGTACAAGGTTTCAATGGATAAAGAAGCGAATAGACCGAGTTATGTTTCAAATTGCACAAAAACGTGAAAAGAACGTCTATGGAGAGAGTTGAGCAATTCCAAAGCTTCAAAGTGGATCATTGTACTCCATTGAGTGTTCTTTGAAGTCTGACTTGCTAGTTTAGCTTTCGTATAACGTTTCGTTAGATAAAGCTGCGAATAGACCAAGTTATCTTTCAAATTGCACAAGAACGTGAAAAGCACATCTATGGAAAGAGTTGAGCAATTCCAAAGCTTCAAAGTGGACCGTTATTTTCCTCTGAGTGTTTTTAGAAGTGTAACTAGCAGGTTTAGCTTTTGTACAACGTTTCGTTAGATAAAGATGCGAATAGACCAAGTTATATTTCAAATTGCACAAAAATGAGAAAAGCATATCTATGGAGAGAGTTGAGCAATTCCAAAGCATCAAAGTGGACCGTTGCACTCCATTTGTTGTTCTTAGAAGTCTAAATTGCTAATTTAGCTTTCGTACAAGGTTTCAATGGATAAAGAAGCGAATAGACCGAGTTATGTTTCAAATTGCACAAAAATGTGAAAAGCACGTCTATGGAGAGAGTTGAGCAATTCCAAAGCTTCAAAGCGGACCGTTATACTCCATTGAGTGTTCTTTGAAGTGTAACTAGCTGGTATAGCTTTCGTACAATGCTTCGTTAGATAAAGGTTCGAATAGACGAAGTTATGTTTCAAATTACACAACAACGAGAAAAGCACTTCTATGGAGAAAGTTGAGCAATCCCAATGCATCAAAGTGGACCGTTGCACTCCATTTATTGTTCTTAGAAGTCTAACTTGCTAATTTAGCTTTCGTACAAGGTTTCAATGGATAAAGAAGCGAATAGACCATGTTATGTTTCATATCGCATAAAAACGTGAAAAGCACGTCTATGGAGAGAGTTGAGCAAATCCAAAGCTTCAAAGTGGACCGTTGTACTCCATTTATTGTTCTAAGAAGTCTAACTTGCTAATCTAGCTTTCGTACAGGGTTTCAACGGATAAAGAAGCGAATAGACCGAGTTATGTTTCAAATTGCACAAAAACGTGAAAAGCACGTCTATGGAGAGAGTTGAGCAACTCCAAAGCTTCAAAGTGGACCGTTGTACTCCATTTATTGCCCTTAGAAGTCTAACTTGCTAATTTAGCTTTCGTACAAGGTTTCAATGGATAAAGAAGCGAATAGACCGAGTTATGTTTCAAATTGCACAAAAACGTGAAAAGAACGTCTATGGAGAGAGTTGAGCAATTCCAAAGCTTCAAAGTGGATCATTGTACTCCATTGAGTGTTCTTTGAAGTCTGACTTGCTAGTTTAGCTTTCGTATAACGTTTCGTTAGATAAAGCTGCGAATAGACCAAGTTATCTTTCAAATTGCACAAGAACGTGAAAAGCACATCTATGGAAAGAGTTGAGCAATTCCAAAGCTTCAAAGTGGACCGTTATTTTCCTCTGAGTGTTTTTAGAAGTGTAACTAGCAGGTTTAGCTTTTGTACAACGTTTCGTTAGATAAAGATGCGAATAGACCAAGTTATATTTCAAATTGCACAAAAATGAGAAAAGCATATCTATGGAGAGAGTTGAGCAATTCCAAAGCATCAAAGTGGACCGTTGCACTCCATTTGTTGTTCTTAGAAGTCTAAATTGCTAATTTAGCTTTCGTACAAGGTTTCAATGGATAAAGAAGCGAATAGACCGAGTTATGTTTCAAATTGCACAAAAATGTGAAAAGCACGTCTATGGAGAGAGTTGAGCAATTCCAAAGCTTCAAAGCGGACCGTTATACTCCATTGAGTGTTCTTTGAAGTGTAACTAGCTGGTATAGCTTTCGTACAATGCTTCGTTAGATAAAGGTTCGAATAGATGAAGTTATGTTTCAAATTACACAACAACGAGAAAAGCACTTCTATGGAGAAAGTTGAGCAATCCCAATGCATCAAAGTGGACCGTTGCACTCCATTTATTGTTCTTAGAAGTCTAACTTGCTAATTTAGCTTTCGTACAAGGTTTCAATGGATAAAGAAGCGAATAGACCGAGTTATGTTTCATATCGCACAAAAACGTGAAAAGCACGTCTATGGAGAGAGTTGAGCAAATCCAAAGCTTCAAAGTGGACAGTTGTACTCCATTTATTGTTCTAAGAAGTCTAACTTGCTAATCTAGCTTTCGTACAGGATTTCAATGGATAAAGAAGCGAATAGACCGAGTTATGTTTCAAATTGCACAAAAACGTGAAAAGCACGTCTATGGAGAGAGTTGAGCAATTCCAAAGCTTCAAAGTGGACCGTTGTACTCCATTTATTGCCCTTAGAAGTCTAACTTGCTAATTTAGCTTTCGTACATGGTTTCAAAGGATAAAGAAGCGAATAGATCGAGTTATGTTTCAAATTGCACAAAAACGTGAAAAGCACGTCTATGGAGAGAGTTGAGCAATTACAAAGCTTCAAAGTGGATCATTGTACGCCATTGAGTGTTCTTAGAAGTCTGACTTGCTAGTTTAGCTTTCGTATAACGTTTCGTTAGATAAAGCTGCGAATAGACCAAGTTATCTTTCAAATTGCACAAGAACGTGAAAAGCACATCTATGGAGAGAGTTGAGCAATTCCAAAGCTTCAAAGTGGACCGTTATACTCCACTGAGTGTTCTTAGAAGTGTAACTAGCTGGTTTGGCTTTCGTACAACGTTTCGTTAGATAAAGATGCGAATAGACCAAGTTATATTTCAAATTGCACAAAAATGAGAAAAGCACATCTATGGAGAGAGTTGAGCAATTCCAAAGCATCAAAGTGGACCGTTGCACTCCATTTATTGTTCTTAGAAGTCTAAAATGCTAATTTAGCTTTCGTACAAGGTTTCAATGGATAAAGAAGCGAATAGACCGATTTATGTTTTAAATTGCACAAAAATGTGAAAAGCACGTCTATGGAGAGAGTTGAGCAATTCCAAAACTTCAAAGTGGACCGTTATACTCCATTGAGTGTTCTTTGAAGTGTAACTAGCTGGTTTAACTTTCGTACAATGTTTCGTTAGATAAAGGTTCGAATAGACGAAGTTATGTTTCAAATTACACAACAACGAGAAAAGCACTTCTATGGAGAGAGTTGAGCAATCCCAAACCATCCAAGTGGACCGTTGCACTCCATTTATTGTTCTTAGAAGTCTAACTTGCTAATTTAGCTTTCGTACAAGGTTTCAATGGATAAAGAAGCGAATAGACCAAGTTATGTTTCATATCGCATAAAAAACGTGAAAAGCACGTCTATGGAGAGAGTTGAGCAAATCCAAAGCTTTAAAGTGGACCGTTGTACTCCATTTATTGTTCTAAGAAGTCTAACTTGCTAATCTAGCTTTCGTACAGGGTTTCAACGGATAAAGAAGCGAATAGACCGAGTTATGTTTCAAATTGCACAAAAAACGTGAAAAGCACGTCTATGGAGAGAGTTGACCAACTCCAAAGCTTCAAAGTGGACCGTTGTACTCCATTTATTGCCCTTAGAAGTCTAACTTGCTAATTTAGCTTTCGTACAAGGTTTCAATGGATAAAGAAGCGAATAGACCGAGTTATGTTTCAAATTGCACAAAAACGTGAAAAGCACGTCTATGGAGAGAGTTGAGCAATTCCAAAGCTTCAAAGTGGATCATTGTACTCCATTGAGTGTTCTTAGAAGTCTGACTTGCTAGTTTAGCTTTCGTATAACGTTTCGTTAGATAAAGCTGCGAATAGACCAAGTTATCTTTCAAATTGCACAAGAACGTGAAAAGCACATCTATGGAAAGAGTTGAGCAATTCCAAAGCTTCAAAGTGGACCGTTATTTTCCTCTGAGTGTTTTTAGAAGTGTAACTAGCAGGTTTAGCTTTTGTACAACGTTTCGTTAGATAAAGATGCGAATAGAGCAAATTATATTTCAAATTACGCAAAAACGTGAAAAGCACATCTATGGAGAGAGTTGAGCAATTCCAAAGCATCAAAGTGGACCGTTGCACTCCATTTATTGTTCTTAGAAGTCTAAAATGCTAATTTAGCTTTCGTACAAGGTTTCAATGGATAAAGAAGCGAATAGACCGATTTATGTTTTAAATTGCACAAAAATGTGAAAAGCACGTCTATGGAGAGAGTTGAGCAATTCCAAAACTTCAAAGTGGACCGTTATACTCCATTGAGTGTTCTTTGAAGTGTAACTAGCTGGTTTAGCTTTCGTACAATGTTTCGTTAGATAAAGGTTCGAATAGACGAAGTTATGTTTCAAATTACACAACAACGAGAAAAGCACTTCTATGGAGAGAGTTGAGCAATCCCAAAGCATCAAAGTGGACCGTTGCACTCCATTTATTGTTCTTAGAAGTCTAACTTGCTAATTTAGCTTTCGTACAAGGTTTCAATGGATAAAGAAGCGAATAGACCATGTTATGTTTCATATCGCATAAAAACGTGAAAAGCACGTCTATGGAGAGAGTTGAGCAAATCCAAAGCTTCAAAGTGGACCGTTGTACTCCATTTATTGTTCTAAGAAGTCTAACTTGCTAATCTAGCTTTCGTACAGGGTTTCAACGGATAAAGAAGCGAATAGACCGAGTTATGTTTCAAATTGCACAAAAACGTGAAAAGCACGTCTATGGAGAGAGTTGAGCAACTCCAAAGCTTCAAAGTGGACCGTTGTACTCCATTTATTGCCCTTAGAAGTCTAACTTGCTAATTTAGCTTTCGTACAAGGTTTCAATGGATAAAGAAGCGAATAGACCGAGTTATGTTTCAAATTGCACAAAAACGTGAAAAGAACGTCTATGGAGAGAGTTGAGCAATTCCAAAGCTTCAAAGTGGATCATTGTACTCCATTGAGTGTTCTTTGAAGTCTGACTTGCTAGTTTAGCTTTCGTATAACGTTTCGTTAGATAAAGCTGCGAATAGACCAAGTTATCTTTCAAATTGCACAAGAACGTGAAAAGCACATCTATGGAAAGAGTTGAGCAATTCCAAAGCTTCAAAGTGGACCGTTATTTTCCTCTGAGTGTTTTTAGAAGTGTAACTAGCAGGTTTAGCTTTTGTACAACGTTTCGTTAGATAAAGATGCGAATAGACCAAGTTATATTTCAAATTGCACAAAAATGAGAAAAGCATATCTATGGAGAGAGTTGAGCAATTCCAAAGCATCAAAGTGGACCGTTGCACTCCATTTGTTGTTCTTAGAAGTCTAAATTGCTAATTTAGCTTTCGTACAAGGTTTCAATGGATAAAGAAGCGAATAGACCGAGTTATGTTTCAAATTGCACAAAAATGTGAAAAGCACGTCTATGGAGAGAGTTGAGCAATTCCAAAGCTTCAAAGCGGACCGTTATACTCCATTGAGTGTTCTTTGAAGTGTAACTAGCTGGTATAGCTTTCGTACAATGCTTCGTTAGATAAAGGTTCGAATAGACGAAGTTATGTTTCAAATTACACAACAACGAGAAAAGCACTTCTATGGAGAAAGTTGAGCAATCCCAATGCATCAAAGTGGACCGTTGCACTCCATTTATTGTTCTTAGAAGTCTAACTTGCTAATTTAGCTTTCGTACAAGGTTTCAATGGATAAAGAAGCGAATAGACCATGTTATGTTTCATATCGCATAAAAACGTGAAAAGCACGTCTATGGAGAGAGTTGAGCAAATCCAAAGCTTCAAAGTGGACCGTTGTACTCCATTTATTGTTCTAAGAAGTCTAACTTGCTAATCTAGCTTTCGTACAGGGTTTCAACGGATAAAGAAGCGAATAGACCGAGTTATGTTTCAAATTGCACAAAAACGTGAAAAGCACGTCTATGGAGAGAGTTGAGCAACTCCAAAGCTTCAAAGTGGACCGTTGTACTCCATTTATTGCCCTTAGAAGTCTAACTTGCTAATTTAGCTTTCGTACAAGGTTTCAATGGATAAAGAAGCGAATAGACCGAGTTATGTTTCAAATTGCACAAAAACGTGAAAAGAACGTCTATGGAGAGAGTTGAGCAATTCCAAAGCTTCAAAGTGGATCATTGTACTCCATTGAGTGTTCTTTGAAGTCTGACTTGCTAGTTTAGCTTTCGTATAACGTTTCGTTAGATAAAGCTGCGAATAGACCAAGTTATCTTTCAAATTGCACAAGAACGTGAAAAGCACATCTATGGAAAGAGTTGAGCAATTCCAAAGCTTCAAAGTGGACCGTTATTTTCCTCTGAGTGTTTTTAGAAGTGTAACTAGCAGGTTTAGCTTTTGTACAACGTTTCGTTAGATAAAGATGCGAATAGACCAAGTTATATTTCAAATTGCACAAAAATGAGAAAAGCATATCTATGGAGAGAGTTGAGCAATTCCAAAGCATCAAAGTGGACCGTTGCACTCCATTTGTTGTTCTTAGAAGTCTAAATTGCTAATTTAGCTTTCGTACAAGGTTTCAATGGATAAAGAAGCGAATAGACCGAGTTATGTTTCAAATTGCACAAAAATGTGAAAAGCACGTCTATGGAGAGAGTTGAGCAATTCCAAAGCTTCAAAGCGGACCGTTATACTCCATTGAGTGTTCTTTGAAGTGTAACTAGCTGGTATAGCTTTCGTACAATGCTTCGTTAGATAAAGGTTCGAATAGATGAAGTTATGTTTCAAATTACACAACAACGAGAAAAGCACTTCTATGGAGAAAGTTGAGCAATCCCAATGCATCAAAGTGGACCGTTGCACTCCATTTATTGTTCTTAGAAGTCTAACTTGCTAATTTAGCTTTCGTACAAGGTTTCAATGGATAAAGAAGCGAATAGACCGAGTTATGTTTCATATCGCACAAAAACGTGAAAAGCACGTCTATGGAGAGAGTTGAGCAAATCCAAAGCTTCAAAGTGGACAGTTGTACTCCATTTATTGTTCTAAGAAGTCTAACTTGCTAATCTAGCTTTCGTACAGGATTTCAATGGATAAAGAAGCGAATAGACCGAGTTATGTTTCAAATTGCACAAAAACGTGAAAAGCACGTCTATGGAGAGAGTTGAGCAATTCCAAAGCTTCAAAGTGGACCGTTGTACTCCATTTATTGCCCTTAGAAGTCTAACTTGCTAATTTAGCTTTCGTACATGGTTTCAAAGGATAAAGAAGCGAATAGATCGAGTTATGTTTCAAATTGCACAAAAACGTGAAAAGCACGTCTATGGAGAGAGTTGAGCAATTACAAAGCTTCAAAGTGGATCATTGTACGCCATTGAGTGTTCTTAGAAGTCTGACTTGCTAGTTTAGCTTTCGTATAACGTTTCGTTAGATAAAGCTGCGAATAGACCAAGTTATCTTTCAAATTGCACAAGAACGTGAAAAGCACATCTATGGAGAGAGTTGAGCAATTCCAAAGCTTCAAAGTGGACCGTTATACTCCACTGAGTGTTCTTAGAAGTGTAACTAGCTGGTTTGGCTTTCGTACAACGTTTCGTTAGATAAAGATGCGAATAGACCAAGTTATATTTCAAATTGCACAAAAATGAGAAAAGCACATCTATGGAGAGAGTTGAGCAATTCCAAAGCATCAAAGTGGACCGTTGCACTCCATTTATTGTTCTTAGAAGTCTAAAATGCTAATTTAGCTTTCGTACAAGGTTTCAATGGATAAAGAAGCGAATAGACCGATTTATGTTTTAAATTGCACAAAAATGTGAAAAGCACGTCTATGGAGAGAGTTGAGCAATTCCAAAACTTCAAAGTGGACCGTTATACTCCATTGAGTGTTCTTTGAAGTGTAACTAGCTGGTTTAACTTTCGTACAATGTTTCGTTAGATAAAGGTTCGAATAGACGAAGTTATGTTTCAAATTACACAACAACGAGAAAAGCACTTCTATGGAGAGAGTTGAGCAATCCCAAAGCATCCAAGTGGACCGTTGCACTCCATTTATTGTTCTTAGAAGTCTAACTTGCTAATTTAGCTTTCGTACAAGGTTTCAATGGATAAAGAAGCGAATAGACCAAGTTATGTTTCATATCGCATAAAAACGTGAAAAGCACGTCTATGGAGAGAGTTGAGCAAATCCAAAGCTTTAAAGTGGACCGTTGTACTCCATTTATTGTTCTAAGAAGTCTAACTTGCTAATCTAGCTTTCGTACAGGGTTTCAACGGATAAAGAAGCGAATAGACCGAGTTATGTTTCAAATTGCACAAAAACGTGAAAAGCACGTCTATGGAGAGAGTTGACCAACTCCAAAGCTTCAAAGTGGACCGTTGTACTCCATTTATTGCCCTTAGAAGTCTAACTTGCTAATTTAGCTTTCGTACAAGGTTTCAATGGATAAAGAAGCGAATAGACCGAGTTATGTTTCAAATTGCACAAAAACGTGAAAAGCACGTCTATGGAGAGAGTTGAGCAATTCCAAAGCTTCAAAGTGGATCATTGTACTCCATTGAGTGTTCTTAGAAGTCTGACTTGCTAGTTTAGCTTTCGTATAACGTTTCGTTAGATAAAGCTGCGAATAGACCAAGTTATCTTTCAAATTGCACAAGAACGTGAAAAGCACATCTATGGAAAGAGTTGAGCAATTCCAAAGCTTCAAAAGTGGACCGTTATTTTCCTCTGAGTGTTTTTAGAAGTGTAACTAGCAGGTTTAGCTTTTGTACAACGTTTCGTTAGATAAAGATGCGAATAGACCAAGTTATATTTCAAATTGCACAAAAACGGGAAAAGCACATCTATGGAGAGAGTTGAGCAATTCCAAAGCATCAAAGTGGACCGTTGCACTCCATTTGTTGTTCTTAGAAGTCTAAATTGCTAATTTAGCTTTCGTACAAGGTTTCAATGGATTAAGAAGCGAATAGACCGAGTTATGTTTCAAATTGCACAAAAATGTGAAAAGCACGTCTATGGAGAGAGTTGAGCAATTCCAAAGCTTCAAAGCGGACCGTTATACTCCATTGAGTGTTCTTTGAAGTGTAACTAGCTGGTTTAGCTTTCGTACAATGTTTCGTTAGATAAAGGTTCGAATAGACGAAGTTATGTTTCAAATTACACAACAACGAGAAAAGCACTTCTATGGAGAGAGTTGAGCAATCCCAAAGCATCAAAGTGGACCGTTGCACTCCATTTATTGTTCTTAGAAGTCTAACTTGCTAATTTAGCTTTCGTACAAGGTTTCAATGGATAAAGAAGCGAATAGACCGAGTTATGTTTCATATCGCACAAAAACGTGAAAAGCACGTCTATGGAGAGAGTTGAGCAAATCCAAAGCTTCAAAGTGGACCGTTGTACTCCATTTATTGTTCTAAGAAGTCTAACTTGCTAATCTAGCTTTCGTACAGGGTTTCAATGGATAAAGAAGCAAATAGACCGAGTTATGTTTCAAATTGCACAAAAACGTGAAAAGCACATCTATGGAGAGAGTTGAGCAATTCCAAAGCTTCAAAGTGGACCGTTGTACTCCATTTATTGCCCTTAGAAGTCTAACTTGCTAATTTAGCTTTCGTACATGGTTTCAAAGGATAAAGAAGTGAATAGATCGAGTTATGTTTCAAATTGCACAAAAACGTGAAAAGCACGTCTATGGAGAGAGTTGAGCAATTACAAAGCTTCAAAGTGGATCATTGTACGCCATTGAGTGTTCTTAGAAGTCTGACTTGCTAGTTTAGCTTTCGTATAACGTTTCGTTAGATAAAGCTGCGAATAGACCAAGTTATCTTTCAAATTGCACAAGAACGTGAAAAGCACATCTATGGAGAGAGTTGAGCAATTCCAAAGCTTCAAAGTGGACCGTTATACTCCACTGAGTGTTCTTAGAAGTGTAACTAGCTGGTTTGGCTTTCGTACAACGTTTCGTTAGATAAAGATGCGAATAGACCAAGTTATATTTCAAATTGCACAAAAATGAGAAAAGCACATCTATGGAGAGAGTTGAGCAATTCCAAAGCATCAAAGTGGACCGTTGCACTCCATTTATTGTTCTTAGAAGTCTAAAATGCTAATTTAGCTTTCGTACAAGGTTTCAATGGATAAAGAAGCGAATAGACCGATTTATGTTTTAAATTGCACAAAAATGTGAAAAGCACGTCTATGGAGAGAGTTGAGCAATTCCAAAACTTCAAAGTGGACCGTTATACTCCATTGAGTGTTCTTTGAAGTGTAACTAGCTGGTTTAACTTTCGTACAATGTTTCGTTAGATAAAGGTTCGAATAGACGAAGTTATGTTTCAAATTACACAACAACGAGAAAAGCACTTCTATGGAGAGAGTTGAGCAATCCCAAACCATCCAAGTGGACCGTTGCACTCCATTTATTGTTCTTAGAAGTCTAACTTGCTAATTTAGCTTTCGTACAAGGTTTCAATGGATAAAGAAGCGAATAGACCAAGTTATGTTTCATATCGCATAAAAAACGTGAAAAGCACGTCTATGGAGAGAGTTGAGCAAATCCAAAGCTTTAAAGTGGACCGTTGTACTCCATTTATTGTTCTAAGAAGTCTAACTTGCTAATCTAGCTTTCGTACAGGGTTTCAACGGATAAAGAAGCGAATAGACCGAGTTATGTTTCAAATTGCACAAAAACGTGAAAAGCACGTCTATGGAGAGAGTTGACCAACTCCAAAGCTTCAAAGTGGACCGTTGTACTCCATTTATTGCCCTTAGAAGTCTAACTTGCTAATTTAGCTTTCGTACAAGGTTTCAATGGATAAAGAAGCGAATAGACCGAGTTATGTTTCAAATTGCACAAAAACGTGAAAAGCACGTCTATGGAGAGAGTTGAGCAATTCCAAAGCTTCAAAGTGGATCATTGTACTCCATTGAGTGTTCTTAGAAGTCTGACTTGCTAGTTTAGCTTTCGTATAACGTTTCGTTAGATAAAGCTGCGAATAGACCAAGTTATCTTTCAAATTGCACAAGAACGTGAAAAGCACATCTATGGAAAGAGTTGAGCAATTCCAAAGCTTCAAAGTGGACCGTTATTTTCCTCTGAGTGTTTTTAGAAGTGTAACTAGCAGGTTTAGCTTTTGTACAACGTTTCGTTAGATAAAGATGCGAATAGACCAAGTTATATTTCAAATTGCACAAAAACGGGAAAAGCACATCTATGGAGAGAGTTGAGCAATTCCAAAGCATCAAAGTGGACCGTTGCACTCCATTTGTTGTTCTTAGAAGTCTAAATTGCTAATTTAGCTTTCGTACAAGGTTTCAATGGATTAAGAAGCGAATAGACCGAGTTATGTTTCAAATTGCACAAAAATGTGAAAAGCACGTCTATGGAGAGAGTTGAGCAATTCCAAAGCTTCAAAGAGGACCGTTATACTCCATTGAGTGTTCTTTGAAGTGTAACTAGCTGGTTTAGCTTTCGTACAATGTTTCGTTAGATAAAGGTTCGAATAGACGAAGTTATGTTTCAAATTACACAACAACGAGAAAAGCACTTCTATGGAGAGAGTTGAGCAATCCCAAAGCATCAAAGTGGACCGTTGCACTCCATTTATTGTTCTTAGAAGTCTAACTTGGTAATTTAGCTTTCGTACAAGGTTTCAATGGATAAAGAAGCGAATAGACCGAGTTATGTTTCATATCGCACAAAAACGTGAAAAGCACGTCTATGGAGAGAGTTGAGCAAATCCAAAGCTTCAAAGTGGACCGTTGTACTCCATTTATTGTTCTAAGAAGTCTAACTTGCTAATCTAGCTTTCGTACAGGGTTTCAATGGATAAAGAAGCAAATAGACCGAGTTATGTTTCAAATTGCACAAAAACGTGAAAAGCACATCTATGGAGAGAGTTGAGCAATTCCAAAGCTTCAAAGTGGACCGTTGTACTCCATTTATTGCCCTTAGAAGTCTAACTTGCTAATTTAGCTTTCGTACATGGTTTCAAAGGATAAAGAAGTGAATAGATCGAGTTATGTTTCAAATTGCACAAAAACGTGAAAAGCACGTCTATGGAGAGAGTTGAGCAATTACAAAGCTTCAAAGTGGATCATTGTACGCCATTGAGTGTTCTTAGAAGTCTGACTTGCTAGTTTAGCTTTCGTATAACGTTTCGTTAGATAAAGCTGCGAATAGACCAAGTTATCTTTCAAATTGCACAAGAACGTGAAAAGCACATCTATGGAGAGAGTTGAGCAATTCCAAAGCTTCAAAGTGGACCGTTATACTCCACTGAGTGTTCTTAGAAGTGTAACTAGCTGGTTTGGCTTTCGTACAACGTTTCGTTAGATAAAGATGCGAATAGACCAAGTTATATTTCAAATTGCACAAAAACGAGAAAAGCACATCTATGGAGAGAGTTGAACAATTCCAAAGCATCAAAGTGGACCGTTGCACTCCATTTATTGTTCTTAGAAGTCTAAAATGCTAATTTAGCTTTCGTACAAGGTTTCAATGGATAAAGAAGCGAATAGACCGATTTATGTTTTAAATTGCATAAAAATGTGAAAAGCACGTTTATGGAGAGAGTTGAGCAATTCCAAAACTTCAAAGTGGACCGTTATACTCCATTGAGTGTTCTTTGAAGTGTAACTAGCTGGTTTAGCTTTCGTACAATGTTTCGTTAGATAAAGGTTCGAATAGACGAAGTTATGTTTCAAATTACACAACAACGAGAAAAGCACTTCTATGGAGAGAGTTGAGCAATCCCAAAGCATCAAAGTGGACCGTTGCACTCCATTTATTGTTCTTAGAAGTCTAACTTGCTAATTTAGCTTTCGTACAAGGTTTCAATGGATAAAGAAGCGAATAGACCATGTTATGTTTCATATCGCATAAAAACGTGGAAAGCACGTCTATGGAGAGAGTTGAGCAAATCCAAAGCTTCAAAGTGGACCGTTGTACTCCATTTATTGTTCTAAGAAGTCTAACTTGCTAATCTAGGTTTCGTACAGGGTTTCAACGGATAAAGAAGCGAATAGACCGAGTTATGTTCCAAATTGCACAAAAACGTGAAAAGCACGTCTATGGAGAGAGTTGAGCAACTCCAAAGCTTCAAAGTGGACCGTTGTACTCCATTTATTGCCCTTAGAAGTCTAACTTGCTAATTTAGCTTTCGTACAAGGTTTCAATGGATAAAGAAGCGAATAGACCGAGTTATGTTTCAAATTGCACAAAAACGTGAAAAGAACGTCTATGGAGAGAGTTGAGCAATTCCAAAGCTTCAAAGTGGATCATTGTACTCCATTGAGTGTTCTTAGAAGTCTGACTTGCTAGTTTAGCTTTCGTATAACGTTTCGTTAGATAAAGCTGCGAATAGACCAAGTTATCTTTCAAATTGCACAAGAACGTGAAAAGCACATCTATGGAGAGAGTTGAGCAATTCCAAAGCTTCAAAGTGGACCGTTATACTCCACTGAGTGTTCTTAGAAGTGTAACTAGCTGGTTTGGCTTTCGTACAACGTTTCGTTAGATAAAGATGCGAAGAGACCAAGTTATATTTCAAATTGCACAAAAATGAGAAAAGCACATCTATGGAGAGAGTTGAGCAATTCCAAAGCATCAAAGTGGACCGTTGCACTCCATTTATTGTTCTTAGAAGTCTAAAATGCTAATTTAGCTTTCGTACAAGGTTTCAATGGATAAAGAAGCGAATAGACCGATTTATGTTTTAAATTGCACAAAAATGTGAAAAGCACGTCTATGGAGAGAGTTGAGCAATTCCAAAACTTCAAAGTGGACCGTTATACTCCATTGAGTGTTCTTTGAAGTGTAACTAGCTGGTTTAGCTTTCGTACAATGTTTCGTTAGATAAAGGTTCGAATAGACGAAGTTATGTTTCAAATTACACAACAACGAGAAAAGCACTTCTATGGAGAGAGTTGAGCAATCCCAAAGCATCAAAGTGGACCGTTGCACTCCATTTATTGTTCTTAGAAGTCTAACTTGCTAATTTAGCTTTCGTACAAGGTTTCAATGGATAAAGAAGCGAATAGACCATGTTATGTTTCATATCGCATAAAAACGTGAAAAGCACGTCTATGGAGAGAGTTGAGCAAATCCAAAGCTTCAAAGTGGACCGTTGTACTCCATTTATTGTTCTAAGAAGTCTAACTTGCTAATCTAGCTTTCGTACAGGGTTTCAACGGATAAAGAAGCGAATAGACCGAGTTATGTTTCAAATTGCACAAAAACGTGAAAAGCACGTCTATGGAGAGAGTTGAGCAACTCCAAAGCTTCAAAGTGGACCGTTGTACTCCATTTATTGCCCTTCGAAGTCTAACTTGCTAATTTAGCTTTCGTACAAGGTTTTAATGGATAAAGAAGCGAATAGACCGAGTTATGTTTCAAATTGCACAAAAAGTGAAAAGCACGTCTATGGAGAGAGTTGAGCAATTCCAAAGCTTCAAAGTGGATCATTGTACTCCATTGAGTGTTCTTAGAAGTCTGACTTGCTAGTTTAGCTTTCGTATAACGTTTCGTTAGATAAAGCTGCGAATAGCCCAAGTTATCTTTCAAATTGCACAAGAACGTGAAAAGCACATCTATGGAAAGAGTTGAGCAATTCCAAAGCTTCAAAGTGGACCGTTATTTTCCTCTGAGTGTTTTTAGAAGTGTAACTAGCAGGTTTAGCTTTTGTACAACGTTTCGTTAGATAAAGATGCGAATAGACCAAGTTATATTTCAAATTGCACAAAAACGAGAAAAGCACATCTATGGAGAGAGTTGAGCAATTCCAAAGCATCAAAGTGGACCGTTGCACTCCATTTGTTGTTCTTAGAAGTCTAAAATGCTAATTTAGCTTTCGTACAAGGTTTCAATGGATAAAGAAGCGAATAGACCGATTTATGTTTTAAATTGCACAAAAATGTGAAAAGCACGTCTATGGAGAGAGTTGAGCAATTCCAAAACTTCAAAGTGGACCGTTATACTCCATTGAGTGTTCTTTGAAGTGTAACTAGCTGGTTTAGCCTTCGTACAATGTTTCGTTAGATAAAGGTTCGAATAGACGAAGTTATGTTTCAAATTACACAACAACGAGAAAAGCACTTCTATGGAGAGAGTTGAGCAATTCCCAAAGCATCAAAGTGGACCGTTGCACTCCATTTATTGTTCTTAGAAGTCTAACTTGCTAATTTAGCTTTCGTACAAGGTTTCAATGGATAAAGAAGCGAATAGACCATGTTATGTTTCAATATCGCATAAAAAACGTGAAAAGCACGTCTATGGAGAGAGTTGAGCAAATCCAAAGCTTCAAAGTGGACCGTTGTACTCCATTTATTGTTCTAAGAAGTCTAACTTGCTAATCTAGCTTTCGTACAGGGTTTCAACGGATAAAGAAGCGAATAGACCGAGTTATGTTTCAAATTGCACAAAAACGTGAAAAGCACGTCTATGGAGAGAGTTGAGCAACTCCAAAGCTTCAAAGTGGACCATTGTACTCCATTTATTGCCCTTAGAAGTCTAACTTGCTAATTTAGCTTTCGTACAAGGTTTTAATGGATAAAGAAGCGAATAGACCGAGTTATGTTTCAAATTACACAAAAACGTGAAAAGCACGTCTATGGAGAGAGTTGAGCAATTCCAAAGCTTCAAAGTGGATCATTGTACTCCATTGAGTATTCTTAGAAGTCTGACTTGCTAGTTTAGCTTTCGTATAACGTTTCGTTAGATAAAGCTGCGAATAGACCAAGTTATCTTTCAAATTGCACAAGAACGTGAAAAGCACATCTATGGAAAGAGTTGAGCAATTCCAAAGCTTCAAAGTGGACCGTTATTTTCCTCTGAGTGTTTTTAGAAGTGTAACTAGCAGGTTTAGGCTTTTGTACAACGTTTCGTTAGATAAAGATGCGAATAGACCAAGTTATATTTCAAATTGCACAAAAAAACGAGAAAAGCACATCTATGGAGAGAGTTGAGCAATTCCAAAGCATCAAAGTGGACCGTTGCACTCCATTTGTTGTTCTTAGAAGTCTAAATTGCTAATTTAGCTTTCGTACAAGGTTTCAATGGATAAAGAAGCGAATAGACCGAGTTATGTTTCAAATTGCACAAAAATGTGAAAAGCACGTCTATGGAGAGAGTTGAGCAATTCCAAAGCTTCAAAGTGGACCGTTATACTCCATTGAGTGTTCTTTGAAGTGTAACTAGCTGGTTTAGCTTTCGTACAATGTTTCGTTAGATAAAGGTTCGAATAGACGAAGTTATGTTTCAAATTACACAACAACGAGAAAAGCACTTCTATGGAGAGAGTTGAGCAATCCCAAAGCATCAAAGTGGACCGTTGCACTCCATTTATTGTTCTTAGAAGTCTAACTTGCTAATTTAGCTTTCGTACAAGGTTTCAATGGATAAAGAAGCGAATAGACCGAGTTATGTTTCATATCGCACAAAAACGTGAAAAGCACATCTATGGAGAGAGTTGAGCAAATCCAAAGCTTCAAAGTGGACCGTTGTACTCCATTTATTGTTCTAAGAAGTCTAACTTGCTAATCTAGCTTTCGTACAGGGTTTCAACGGATAAAGAAGCGAATAGACCGAGTTATGTTTCAAATTGCACAAAAACGTGAAAAGCACGTCTATGGAGAGAGTTGAGCAACTCCAAAGCTTCAAAGTGGACCGTTGTACTCCATTTATTGCCCTTAGAAGTCTAACTTGCTAATTTAGCTTTCGTACAAGGTTTTAATGGATAAAGAAGCGAATAGACCGAGTTATGTTTCAAATTGCACAAAAACGTGAAAAGCACGTCTATGGAGAGAGTTGAGCAATTCCAAAGCTTCAAAGTGGATCATTGTACTCCATTGAGTGTTCTTAGAAGTCTGACTTGCTAGTTTAGCTTTCGTATAACGTTTCGTTAGATAAAGCTGCGAATAGACCAAGTTATCTTTCAAATTGCACAAGAACGTGAAAAGCACATCTATGGAAAGAGTTGAGCAATTCCAAAGCTTCAAAGTGGACCGTTATTTTCCTCTGAGTGTTTTTAGAAGTGTAACTAGCAGGTTTAGCTTTTGTACAACGTTTCGTTAGATAAAGATGCGAATAGACCAAGTTATATTTCAAATTGCACAAAAACGAGGAAAAGCACATCTATGGAGAGAGTTGAGCAATTCCAAAGCATCAAAGTGGACCGTTGCACTCCATTTGTTGTTCTTAGAAGTCTAAATTGCTAATTTAGCTTTCGTACAAGGTTTCAATGGATAAAGAAGCGAATAGACCGAGTTATGTTTCAAATTGCACAAAAATGTGAAAAGCACGTCTATGGAGAGAGTTGAGCAATTCCAAAGCTTCAAAGTGGACCGTTATGCTCCATTGAGTGTTCTTTGAAGTGTAACTAGCTGGTTTAGCTTTCGTACAATGTTTCAGTTAGATAAAGGTTCGAATAGACCGAAGTTATGTTTCAAATTACACAACAACGAGAAAAGCACTTCTATGGAGAGAGTTGAGCAATCCCAAAGCATCAAAGTGGACCGTTGCACTCCATTTATTGTTCTTAGAAGTCTAACTTGCTAATTTAGCTTTCGTACAAGGTTTCAATGGATAAAGAAGCGAATAGACCGAGTTATGTTTCATATCGCACAAAAACGTGAAAAGCACGTCTATGGAGAGAGTTGAGCAAATTCCAAAGCTTCAAAGTGGACCGTTGTACTCCATTTATTGTTCTAAGAAGTCTAACTTGCTAATCTAGCTTTCGTACAGGGTTTCAATGGATAAAGAAGCGAATAGACCGAGTTATGTTTCAAATTGCACAAAAACGTGAAAAGCACAGTCTATGGAGAGAGTTGAGCAATTCCAAAGCTTCAAAGTGGACCGTTGTACTCCATTTATTGCCCTTAGAAGTCTAAATTGCTAATTTAGCTTTCGTACATGGTTTCAAATGGATAAAGAAGTGAATAGATCGAGTTATGTTTCAAATTGCACAAAAACGTGAAAAGCACGTCTATGGAGAGAGTTGAGCAATTACAAAGCTTCAAAGTGGATCATTGTACGCCATTGAGTGTTCTTAGAAGTCTGACTTGCTAGTTTAGCTTTCGTATAACGGTTTCAGTTAGATAAAGAATGCGAATAGACCAAGTTATGCTTTCAAATTGCACAAGAACGTGAAAAGCACATCTATGGAGAGAGTTGAGCAATTCCAAAGCTTCAAAGTGGACCGTTATACTCCACTGAGTGTTCTTAGAAGTGTAACTAGCTGGTTTGGCTTTCGTACAACGTTTCGTTAGATAAAATGCGAATAGACCAAGTTATATTTCAAATTGCACAAAAACGAGAAAAGCACATCTATGGAGAGAGTTGAGCAATTCCAAAGCATCAAAGTGGACCGTTGCACTCCATTTATTGTTCTTAGAAGTCTAAAATGCTAATTTAGCTTCGTACAAGGTTTCAATGGAATAAAGAAGCGAATAGACCGATTTATGTTTTAAATTGCACAAAAATGTGAAAAGCACGTCTATGGAGAGAGTTGAGCAATTCCAAAACTTCAAAGTGGACCGTTATACTCCATTGAGTGTTCTTTGAAGTGTAACTAGCTGGTTTAGCTTTCGTACAATGTTTCGTTAGATAAAGGTTCGAATAGACGAAGTTATGTTTCAAATTACACAACAACGAGAAAAGCACTTCTATGGAGAGAGTTGAGCAATCCCAAAGCATCAAAGTGGACCGTTGCACTCCATTTATTGTTCTTAGAAGTCTAACTTGCTAATTTAGCTTTCGTACAAGGTTTCAATGGATAAAGAAGCGAATAGACCGAGTTATGTTTCATATCGCACAAAAACGTGAAAAGCACGTCTATGGAGAGAGTTGAGCAAATCCAAAGCTTCAAAGTGGACCGTTGTACTCCATTTATTGTTCTAAGAAGTCTAACTTGCTAATCTAGCTTTCGTACAGGGTTTCAATGGATAAAGAAGCGAATAGACCGAGTTATGTTTCAAATTGCACAAAAACGTGAAAAGCACATCTGTGGAGAGAGTTGAGCAATTCCAAAGCTTCAAAGTGGACCGTTGTAGTCCATTTATTGCCCTTAGAAGTCTAACTTGCTAATTTAGCTTTCGTACATGGTTTCAAAGGATAAAGAAGTGAATAGATCGAGTTATGTTTCAAATTGCACAAAAACGTGAAAAGCACGTCTATGGAGAGAGTTGAGCAATTCCAAAGCTTCAAAGTGGACCGTTGTACTCCATTTATTGTCTTAGAAGTCTACTTGCTAGTTTAGCTTTCGTACAAGGTTTCAATGGATAAAGAAGCGAATAGACCGAGTTATGTTTCAAATTGCACAAAAACGTGAAAAGCACAGTCTATGGAGAGAGTTGAGCAATTCCAAAGCTTCAAAGTGGACCGTTGTACTCCATTTATTGTTCTTAAGAAGTCTAACTTGCTAATTTAGCTTTCGTACAAGGGTTCATTGATAAAGAAGCGAATAGACCAGAGTTATGATTTCAAATTGCACAAAAACGTGAAAAGCACGTCTATGGAGAGAGTTGAGCAATTCCAAAGCTTCAAAGTGGACCGTTGTACTCCATTTATTGTTCCTTAGAAGTCTAACTTGCTAATTTAAGCTTTCGTACAATGGTTTCAATGGATAAAGAAGCGAATAGACCGAGTTATGTTTCAAATTGCACAAAAACGTGAAAAGCACGTCTATGGAGAGAGTTGAGCAATTACAAAGCTTCAAAGTGGATCATTGTACGCCATTGAGTGTTCTTAGAAGTCTGACTTGCTAGTTTAGCTTTCGTATAACGTTTCGTTAGATAAAGCTGCGAATAGACCAAGTTATCTTTCAAATTGCACAAGAACGTGAAAAGCACATCTATGGAGAGAGTTGAGCAATTCCAAAGCTTCAAAGTGGACCGTTATACTCCACTGAGTGTTCTTAGAAGTGTAACTAGCTGGTTTGGCTTTCGTACAACGTTTCGTTAGATAAAGATGCGAATAGACCAAGTTATATTTCAAATTGCACAAAAACGAGAAAAGCACATCTATGGAGAGAGTTTGAGCAATTCCAAAGCATCAAAGTGGACCGTTGCACTCCATTTATTGTTCTTAGAAGTCTAAAATGCTAAATTTAGCTTTCGTACAAGGTTTCAATGGATAAAGAAGCGAATAGACCGATTTATGTTTCAAATTGCACAAAAACGTGAAAAGCACGTCTATGGAGAGAGTTGAGCAATTCCAAAGCTTCAAAGTGGACCGTTGTACTCCATTTAGTGTTCTTAGAAGTCTAACTTGCTAATTTAGCTTTCGTACAAGGTTTTAATGGATAAAGAATCGAATAGACCGAGTTATGTTTCAAATTGCACAAAAACGTGAAAAGCACGTCTATGGAGAGAGTTGAGCAATTCCAAAGCTATCAAAGTGGACCGTTGCACTCCATTTATTGTTCTTAGAAGTCTAACTTGCTAATTTAGCTTTCGTACAAGGTTTCAATGGATAAAGAAGCGAATAGACCGAGTTTATGTTTCAAATTGCACAAAAACGTGAAAAGCACGTCTATGGAGAGAGTTGAGCAATTCCAAAGCTTCAAAGTGGACCGTTGTACTCCATTTATTGTTCTTAGAAGTCTAACTTGCTAATTTAGCTTTCGTACAATGGTTTCAATGGATAAAGAAGTCGAATAGACCGAAGTTATGTTTCAAATTACACAAAAACGTGAAAAGCACTTCTATGGAGAGAGTTGAGCAATCCAATGCATCAAAGTGGACCGTTGCACTCCATTTATTGTTCTTAGAAGTCTAACTTGCTAATTTAGCTTTCGTACAAGGTTTCAATGGATAAAGAAGCGAATAGACCGAGTTATGTTTCAAATTGCGCAAAAACGTGAAAAAGCACGTCTATGGAGAGGAGTTTGAGCAATTCCAAAGCTTCAAAGTGAATCATTGTACTCCATTGAGTGTTCTTAGAAGTCTGACTTGCTAGTTTAGCTTTCGTATAACGTTTCGTTAGATAAAGCTGCGAATAGACCAAGTTATCTTTCAAATTGCACAAGAACGTGAAAAGCACATCTATGGAAAGAGTTGAGCAATTCCAAAGCTTCAAAGTGGACCGTTATTTTCCTCTGAGTGTTTTTAGAAGTGTAACTAGCAGGTTTAGCTTTTGTACAACATTTCGTTAGATAAAGATGCGAATAGACCAAGTTATATTTCAAATTGTACAAAAACGAGAAAAGCACATCTATGGAGAGAGTTGAGCAATTCCAAAGCATCAAAGTGGACCGTTGCACTCCATTTGTTGTTCTTAGAAGTCTAAATTGCTAATTTAGCTTTCGTACAAGGTTTCAATGGATAAAGAAGCGAATAGACCGAGTTATGTTTCAAATTGCACAAAAATGTGAAAAGCACGTCTATGGACAGAGTTGAGCAATTCCAAAGCTTCAAAGCGGACCGTTATACTCCATTGAGTGTTCTTTGAAGTGTAAATAGCTGGTTTAGCTTTCGTACAATGCTTCGTTAGATAAAGGTTCGAATAGACGAAGTTATGTTTCAAATTACACAACAACGAGAAAAGCACTTCTATGGAGAGAGTTGAGCAATCCCAATGCATCAAAGTGGACCGTTGCACTCCATTTATTGTTCTTAGAAGTCTAACTTGCTAATTTAGCTTTCGTACAAGGTTTCAATGGATAAAGAAGCGAATAGACCGAGTTATGTTTCATATCGCACAAAAACGTGAAAAGCACGTCTATGGAGAGAGTTGAGCAAATCCAAAGCTTCAAAGTGGACAGTTGTACTCCATTTATTGTTCTAAGAAGTCTAACTTGCTAATCTAGCTTTCGTACAAGGTTTCAATGGATAAAGAAGCGAATAGACCGAGTTATGTTTCAAATTGCACAAAAACGTGAAAAGCACGATCTATGGAGAGAGTTGAGCAATTCCAAAGCTTCAAAGTGGACCGTTGTACTCCATTTATTGCCCTTAGAAGTCTAACTTGCTAATTTAGCTTTCGTACATGGTTTCAAATGGATAAAGAAGCGAATAGATCCGAGTTATGTTTCAAATTGCACAAAAACGTGAAAAGCACGTCTATGGAGAGAGTTGAGCAATTCCAAAGCTTCAAAGTGGATCAGTTGTACGCCATTGAGTGTTCTTAGAAGTCTGACTTGCTAATTTAGCTTTCGTATAACGTTTCAGTTAGATAAAGAATGCGAATAGACCAAGTTATGTTTCAAATTGCACAAGAACGTGAAAAGCACGATCTATGGAGAGAGTTGAGCAATTCCAAAGCTTCAAAGTGGACCGTTGTACTCCATTTATTGTTCTTAGAAGTCTAACTTGCTAATTTAGCTTTCGTACAAGGTTTCAATGGATAAAGAAGCGAATAGACCGAGTTATGTTTCAAATTGCACAAAAACGTGAAAAAGCACGTCTATGGAGAGAGTTGAGCAATTCCAAAGCATCAAAGTGGACCGTTGCACTCCATTTATTGTTCTTAGAAGTCTAAATGCTAATTTAGCTTTCGTACAAGGTTTCAATGGATAAAGAAGCGAATAGACCGAGTTATGTTTCAAATTGCACAAAAACGTGAAAAGCACGTCTATGGAGAGAGTTGAGCAATTCCAAAAGCTTCAAAGTGGACCGTTGTACTCCATTGATTGTTCTTAGAAGTCTAACTTGCTAATTTAGCTTTCGTACAAGGTTTCAGTTAGATAAAGAAGCGAATAGACCGAAGTTATGTTTCAAATTGCACAAAAACGATGAAAAGCACGTCTATGGAGAGAGTTGAGCAATCCAAAGCATCAAAGTGGACCGTTGCACTCCATTTATTGTTCTTAGAAGTCTAACTTGCTAATTTAGCTTTCGTACAAGGTTTCAATGGATAAAGAAGCGAATAGACCATGTTATGTTTCATATTCGCATAAAAACGTGAAAAGCACGTCTATGGAGAGAGTTGAGCAATTCCAAAGCTTCAAAGTGGACCGTTGTACTCCATTTATTGTCCTAAGAAGTCTAACTTGCTAATTTAGCTTTCGTACAGGGTTTCAACTGGATAAAGAAGCGAATAGACCGAGTTATGTTTCAAATTGCACAAAAACGTGAAAAAGCACGTCTATGGAGAGAGTTGAGCAATTCCAAAGCTTCAAAGTGGACCGTTGTACTCCATTTATTGCCCTTAGAAGTCTAACTTGCTAATTTAGCTTTCGTACAAGGTTTCAATGGATAAAGAAGCGAATAGACCGAGTTATGTTTCAAATTGCACAAAAACGTGAAAAGCACGTCTATGGAGAGAGTTGAGCAATTCCAAAGCTTCAAAGTGGACTCGTTGTACTCCATTGAGTGTTCTTAGAAGTCTGACTTGCTAGTTTAGCTTTCGTATAACGGTTTCAGTTAGATAAAGATGCGAATAGACCAAGTTATGTTTCAAATTGCACAAGAAACGTGAAAAGCACATCTATGGAGAGAGTTGAGCAATTCCAAAGCTTCAAAGTGGATCGTTGTACTCCATTGATTGTTCTTAGAAGTCTAGACTTGCTAAGTTTAGCTTTCGTACAACGGTTTCGATTAGATAAAGATGCGAATAGACCGAGTTATATTTCAAATTGCACAAAAACGATGAAAAGCACATCTATGGAGAGAGTTGAGCAATTCCAAAGCATCAAAGTGGACCGTTGCACTCCATTTAGTTGTTCTTAGAAGTCTAAATTGCTAATTTAGCTTTCGTACAAGGTTTCAATGGATAAAGAAGCGAATAGACCGAGTTATGTTTCAAATTGCACAAAAATGTGAAAAGCACGTCTATGGAGAGAGTTGAGCAATTCCAAAGCTTCAAAGTGGACCGTTATACTCCAATGAGTGTTCTTTAGAAGTGTAACTAGCTGAGTTTAGCTTTCGTACAATGTTTCAGTGAGATAAAGGTTCGAATAGACGAAGTTATGTTTCAAATTACAAACAACGATGAAAAGCACTTCTATGGAGAGAGTTGAGCAATTCCCAAAGCATCAAAGTGGACCGTTGCACTCCATTTATTGTTCTTAGAAGTCTAACTTGCTAATTTAGCTTTCGTACAAGGTTTCAATGGATAAAGAAGCGAATAGACCGAGTTATGTTTCAATATGCGACAAAAACGTGAAAAGCACGTCTATGGAGAGAGTTGAGCAAATTCCAAAGCTTCAAAGTGGACCGTTGTACTCCATTTATTGTTCTAAGAAGTCTAACTTGCTAATCTTAGCTTTCGTACAGGGTTTCAATGGATAAAGAAGCGAATAGACCGAGTTATGTTTCAAATTGCATAAAAACGTGAAAAGCACGTCTATGGAGAGAGTTGAGCAATTCCAAAGCTTCAAAGTGGACCGTTGTACTCCATTTATTGCCCTTAGAAGTCTAACTTGCTAATTTAGCTTTCGTACAAGGTTTCAATGGATAAAGAAGCTGAATAGACCGAGTTATGTTTCAATTGCACAAAAACGTGAAAAGCACGTCTATGGAGAGAGTTGAGCAATTACAAAGCTTCAAAGTGGATCAGTTGTACTCCATTTATTGTTCTTAGAAGTCTAACTTGCTAATTTAGCTTTCGTACAGGTTTCAATGGATAAAGAAGCGAATAGACCGAGTTATGTTTCAAATTGCACAAGAACGTGAAAAGCACGTCTATGGAGAGAGTTGAGCAATTCCAAAGCTTCAAAGTGGACCGTTGTACTCCATTTAGTGTTCTTAGAAGTGTAACTATGCTAATTTAGCTTTCGTACAAGGTTTCAATGGATAAAGAAGCGAATAGACCAGAGTTATGTTTCAAATTGCACAAAAACGTGAAAAGCACGTCTATGGAGAGAGTTGAGCAATTCCAAAGCTTCAAAGTGGACCGTTGTACTCCATTTATTGTTCTTAGAAGTCTAACTTGCTAATTTAGCTTTCGTACAAGGTTTCAATGGATAAAGAAGCGAATAGACCGAGTTATGTTTCAAATTGCACAAAACGTGAAAAGCACGTCTATGGAGAGAGTTGAGCAATTCCAAAGCTTCAAAGTGGACCGTTGTACTCCATTTATTGTTCCTTAGAAGTCTAACTTGCTAATTTAGCTTTCGTACAAGGTTTCAATGGATAAAGAAGCGAATAGACCGAGTTATGTTTCAAATTGCACAAAAACGTGAAAAGCACGTCTATGGAGAGAGTTGAGCAATTCCAAAGCATCAAAGTGGACCGTTGTACTCCATTTATTGTTCTTAGAAGTCTAACTTGCTAATTTAGCTTTCGTACAAGGTTTCAATGGATAAAGAAGCGAATAGACCGAGTTATGTTTCAAATTGCACAAAAACGTGAAAAGCACGTCTATGGAGAGAGTTGAGCAATTCCAAAGCTTCAAAGTGGACCGTTGTACTCCATTTATTGTTCTTAAGAAGTCTAACTTGCTAATTTAGCTTTCGTACAAGGGTTTCAATGGATAAAGAAGCGAATAGACCGAGTTATGTTTCAAATTGCACAAAAACGTGAAAAGCACGTCTATGGAGAGAGTTGAGCAACTTCCAAAGCTTCAAAGTGGACCGTTGTACTCCATTTATTGCCCTTAGAAGTCTAACTTGCTAATTTAGCTTTCGTACAAGGTTTCAATGGATAAAGAAGCGAATAGACCGAGTTATGTTTCAAATTGCACAAAAACGTGAAAAGCACGTCTATGGAGAGAGTTGAGCAATTCCAAAGCTTCAAAGTGGACAGTTGTACTCCATTTATTGTTCTTAGAAGTCTGACTTGCTAGTTTAGCTTTCGTATAACGTTTCAATTAGATAAAGAATGCGAATAGACCAAGTTATCTTTCAAATTGCACAAGAACGTGAAAAGCACGTCTATGGAGAGAGTTGAGCAATTCCAAGCTTCAAAGTGGACCGTTGTACTCCATTTATTGCCCTTAGAAGTCTAACTTGCTAATTTAGCTTTCGTACAAGGTTTCAATGATAAAGAAGCGAATAGACCGAGTTATCTTTCAAAATGCACAAAAACGTTAAAAGCACATCTATGGAGAGAGTTAAGCAATTCCAAAGCTTCAAAGTGGACCGTTGTACTCCATTTATTGTTCCTAGAAGTCTAACTTGCTAATTTAGCTTTCGTACAAGGGTTTCAATGGATAAAGAAGCGAATAGACCGAGTTATGTTTCAAATTGCACAAAAAACGTGAAAAGCACGTCTATGGAGAGAGTTGAGCAATTCCAAAGCTTCAAAGTGGACCGTTGCTACTCCATTTATTGTCTTAGAAGTCTAACTGCTAATTTAGCTTTCGTACAAGGTTTCAATGGATAAAGAAGCGAATAGACCGAGTTATGTTTCAATTGCACAAAAACGTGAAAAGCACGTCTATGGAGAGAGTTGAGCAATTCCAAAGCATCAAAGTGGACCGTTGCACTCCATTTATTGTTCTTAGAAGTCTAACTTGCTAATTTAGCTTTCGTACAAGGTTTCAATGGATAAAGAAGCGAATAGACCGAGTTATGTTTCAAATTGCACAAAACTGTGAAAAGCACGTCTATGGAGAGAGTTGAGCAATTCCAAAGCTTCAAAGTGGACCGTTGTACTCCATTTATTGTTCTTAGAAGTCTAACTTGCTAATTTAGCTTTCGTACAAGGTTTCAATGGATAAAGAAGCGAATAGACCGAGTTATGTTTCAAATTGCACAAAAACGTGAAAAGCACGTCTATGGAGAGAGTTGAGCAATTCCAAAGCATCAAAGTGGACCGTTGTCACTCCATTTATTGTTCTTAGAAGTCTAACTTGCTAATTTAGCTTTCGTACAAGGTTTCAATGGATAAAGAAGCGAATAGACCGAGTTATGTTTCAAATTGCACAAAAACGTGAAAAGCACGTCTATGGAGAGAGTTGAGCAATTCCAAAGCTTCAAAGTGGACCGTTGTACTCCATTTATTGCCCTTAGAAGTCTAACTTGCTAATTTAGCTTTCGTACAAGGTTTCAATGGATAAAGAAGCGAATAGACCGAGTTATGTTTCAAATTGCACAAAAACGTGAAAAGCACGTCTATGGAGAGAGTTGAGCAATTCCAAAGCTTCAAAGTGGACCGTTGTACTCCATTTATTGCCCTTAGAAGTCTAACTTGCTAATTTAGCTTTCGTACAAGGTTTCAATGGATAAAGAAGCGAATAGACCGAGTTATGTTTCAAATTGCACAAAAACGTGAAAAGCACGTCTATGGAGAGAGTTGAGCAATTCCAAAGCTTCAAAGTGGACCGTTGTACTCCATTTATTGCCCTTAGAAGTCTAACTTGCTAATTTAGCTTTCGTACAAGGTTTCAATGGATAAAGAAGCGAATAGACCGAGTTATGTTTCAAATTGCACAAAAACGTGAAAAGCACGTCTATGGAGAGAGTTGAGCAATTCCAAAGCTTCAAAGTGGACCGTTGTACTCCATTTATTGTCTCTAGAAGTCTAACTTGCTAATTTAGCTTTCGTACAAGGTTTCAATGGATAAAGAAGCGAATAGACCGAGTTATGTTTCAAATTGCACAAAAACTGTGAAAAGCACGTCTATGGAGAGAGTTGAGCAATTCCAAAGCTTCAAAGTGGACCGTTGTACTCCATTTATTGTTCTTAGAAGTCTAACTATGCTAATTTAGCTTTCGTACAAGGTTTCAATGGATAAAGAAGCGAATAGACCGAGTTATGTTTCAAATTGCACAAAACGTGAAAAGCACGTCTATGGAGAGAGTTGAGCAATTCCCAAAGCTTCAAAGTGGACCGTTGTACTCCATTTATTGTTCTTAGAAGTCTAACTTGCTAATTTAGCTTTCGTACAAGGTTTCAATGGATAAAGAAGCGAATAGACCGAGTTATGTTTCAAATTGCACAAAAACGTGAAAAGCACGTCTATGGAGAGAGTTGAGCAATTCCAAAGCTTCAAAGTGGACCGTTGTACTCCATTTATTGTTCTTAGAAGTCTAACTTGCTAATTTAGCTTTCGTACAAGGTTTCAATGGATAAAGAAGCGAATAGACCGAGTTATGTTTCAAATTGCACAAAAACGTGAAAAGCACGTCTATGGAGAGAGTTGAGCAATTCCAAAGCTTCAAAGTGGACCGTTGTACTCCATTTATTGTTCTTAGAAGTCTAACTTGCTAATTTAGCTTTCGTACAAGGTTTCAATGGATAAAGAAGCGAATAGACCGAGTTATGTTTCAAATTGCACAAAAACGTGAAAAGCACGTCTATGGAGAGAGTTGAGCAATTCCAAAGCTTCAAAGTGGACCGTTGTACTCCATTTATTGTTCTTAAGAAGTCTAACTTGCTAATTTAGCTTTCGTACAAGGTTTCAATGGATAAAGAAGCGAATAGACCGAGTTATGTTTCAAATTGCACAAAAACGTGAAAAGCACGTCTATGGAGAGAGTTGAGCAATTCCAAAGCTTCAAAGTGGACCGTTGTACTCCATTTATTGTCCTTAGAAGTCTAACTTGCTAATTTAGCTTTCGTACAAGGGTTTCAATGGATAAAGAAGCGAATAGACCGAGTTATGTTTCAAATTGCACAAAAACGTGAAAAGCACGTCTATGGAGAGAGTTGAGCAATTCAAAGCTTCAAAGTGGACCGTTGTACTCCATTTATTGCCTTAGAAGTCTAACTTGCTAATTTAGCTTTCGTTACAAGGTTTCAATGGATAAAGAAGCGAATAGACCGAGTTATGTTTCAAATTGCACAAAAACGTGAAAAGCACGTCTATGGAGAGAGTTGAGCAATTCCAAAGCTTCAAAGTGGACCGTTGTACTCCATTTATTGTTCCTTAGAAGTCTAACTTGCTAATTTAGCTTTCGTACAAGGTTTCAATGGATAAAGAAGCGAATAGACCGAGTTATGTTTCAAATTGCACAAAACGTGAAAAGCACGTCTATGGAGAGAGTTGAGCAATTCCAAAGCTTCAAAGTGGACCGTTGCTACTCCATTTATTGCCTTAGAAGTCTAAATTGCTAATTTAGCTTTCGTACAAGGTTTCAATGGATAAAGAAGCGAATAGACCGAGTTATGTTTCAAATTGCACAAAAACGTGAAAAGCACGTCTATGGAGAGAGTTGAGCAATTCCAAAAGCTCAAAGTGGACCGTTGTACTCCATTTATTGTTCTTAGAAGTCTAACTTGCTAATTTAGCTTTCGTACAAGGTTTCAATGGATAAAGAAGCGAATAGACCGAGTTATGTTTCAAATTGCACAAAAACGTGAAAAGCACGTCTATGGAGAGAGTTGAGCAATTCCAAAGCTTCAAAGTGGACCGTTGTACTCCATTTATTGCCTTAGAAGTCTAACTTGCTAATTTAGCTTTCGTACAAGGTTTCAATGGATAAAGAAGCGAATAGACCGAGTTATGTTTCAAATTGCACAAAACGTGAAAAGCACGTCTATGGAGAGAGTTGAGCAATTCCAAAGCTTCAAAGTGGACCGTTGTACTCCATTTATTGCTCTTAGAAGTCTAACTTGCTAATTAGCTTTCGTACAAGGGTTTCAATGGATAAAGAAGCGAATAGACCAAGTTATGTTTCAAATTGCACAAAAACGAGAAAAGCACGTCTATGGAGAGAGTTGAGCAATTCCAAAGCTTCAAAGTGGACCGTTGTACTCCATTTATTGCCCTTAGAAGTCTCACTTGCTAATTTAGCTTTCGTACAGGGTTTCAATGGATAAAGAAGCGAATAGACCGAGTTATGTTTCAAATTGCACAAAAACGTGAAAAGCACGTCTATGGAGAGAGTTGAGCAATTCAAAAGCTTCAAAGTGGACCGTTGCACTCCGTTTATTGCTCTTAGAAGTCTAACTCGCTAATTTAGCTTTCGTACAAGGTTTCAATGGATAAAGAAGCGAATAGACCGAGTTATGTTTCAAATTGCACAAAAACGTGAAAAGCACGTCTATGGAGAGAGTTGAGCAATTCTAAAGCTTCAAAGTGGACCGTTGTACTCCATTTATTATTGCCATTAGAAGTCTAACTTGCTAATTTAGCTTTCGTACAAGGTTTCAATGGATAAAGAAGCGAATAGACCGAGTTATGTTTCAAATTGCACAAAAACGTGAAAAGCTCGTCTATGGAGAGAGTTGAGCAATTCCAAAGCTTCAAAGTGGACCGTTGTACTCCATTTATTGCCCTTAGAAGTCTAACTTGCTAATTTAGCTTTCGTACAAGGTTTCAATGGATAAAGAAGCGAATAGACCGAGTTATGTTTCAAATTGCACAAAAACGTGAAAAGCACGTCTATGGAGAGAGTTGAGCAATTCCAAAGCTTCAAAGTGGACCGTTGTACTCCATTTATTGCCCTTAGAAGTCTAACTTGCTAATTTAGCTTTCGTACAAGGTTTCAATGGATAAAGAAGCGAATAGACCGAGTTATGTTTCAAATTGCACAAAAACGTGAAAAGCACGACTATGGAGAGAGTTGAGCAATTCCAAAGCTTCAAAGTGGACCGTTGTACTCCATTTATTGCTCTTAGAAGTCTAACTTGCTAATTTAGCTTTCGTACAAGGTTTCAATGGATAAAGAAGCGAATAGACCGAGTTATGTTTCAAATTGCACAAAAACGTGAAAAGCACGTCTATGGAGAGAGTTGAGCAATTCCAAAGCTTCAAAGTGGACCGTTGTACTCCATTTATTGTTCTAAGAAGTCTAACTTGCTAATTTAGCTTTCGTACAGGGTTTCAATGGATAAAGAAGCGAATAGACCGAGTTATGTTTCAAATTGCACAAAAACGTGAAAAGCACGTCTATGGAGAGAGTTGAGCAATTCCAAAGCTTCAAAGTGGACCGTTGTACTCCATTTATTGTTCTTAAGAAGTCTAACTTGCTAATTTAGCTTTCGTACAGGTTTCAATGGATAAAGAAGCGAATAGACCGAGTTATGTTTCAAATTGCACAAAAACGTGAAAAGCACGTCTATGGAGAGAGTTGAGCAATTCCAAAGCTTCAAAGTGGACCGTTGTACTCCATTTATTGTTCTAAGAAGTCTAACTTGCTAATTTAGCTTTCGTACAAGGTTTCAATGGATAAAGAAGCGAATAGACCGAGTTATGTTTCAAATTGCACAAAAACGTGAAAAGCACGTCTATGGAGAGAGTTGAGCAATTCCAAAGCTTCAAAGTGGACCGTTGTACTCCATTTATTGCTTCTTAGAAGTCTAACTTGCTAATTTAGCTTTCGTACAAGGTTTCAATGGATAAAGAAGCGAATAGACCGAGTTATGTTTCAAATTGCACAAAAACGTGAAAAGCACGTCTATGGAGAGAGTTGAGCAATTCCAAAGCTTCAAAGTGGACCGTTGTACTCCATTTATTGTTCCTTAGAAGTCTAACTTGCTAATTTAGCTTTCGTACAAGGGTTTCAATGGATAAGAAGCGAATAGACCGAGTTATGTTTCAAATTGCACAAAAACGTGAAAAGCACGTCTATGGAGAGAGTTGAGCAATTCCAAAGCTTCAAAGTGGACCGTTGTACTCCATTTATTGTTCCTTAGAAGTCTAACTTGCTAATTTAGCTTTCGTACAAGGGTTTCAATGGATAAAGAAGCGAATAGACCGAGTTATGTTTCAAATTGCACAAAAACGTGAAAAGCACGTCTATGGAGAGAGTTGAGCAATTCCAAAGCTTCAAAGTGGACCGTTGTACTCCATTTATTGTTCTTAGAAGTCTAACTTGCTAATTTAGCTTTCGTACAAGGGTTTCAATGGATAAAGAAGCGAATAGACCGAGTTATGTTTCAAATTGCACAAAAACGTGAAAAGCACGTCTATGGAGAGAGTTGAGCAATTCCAAAGCTTCAAAGTGGACCGTTGTACTCCATTTATTGCTCTTAGAAGTCTAACTTGCTAATTTAGCTTTCGTACAAGGTTTCAATGGATAAAGAAGCGAATAGACCGAGTTATGTTTCAAATTGCACAAAAACGTGAAAAGCACGTCTATGGAGAGAGTTGAGCAATTCCAAAGCTTCAAAGTGGACCGTTGTACTCCATTTATTGTTCTTAAGAAGTCTAACTTGCTAATTTAGCTTTCGTACAAGGTTTCAATGATAAAGAAGCGAATAGACCGAGTTATGTTTCAATTGCACAAAAACGTGAAAAGCACGTCTATGGAGAGAGTTGAGCAATTCCAAAGCTTCAAAGTGGACCGTTGTACTCCATTTATTGTTCTAAGAAGTCTAACTTGCTAATTAGCTTTCGTACAGGGTTTCAATGGATAAAGAAGCGAATAGACCGAGTTATGTTTCAAATTGCACAAAAAACGTGAAAAGCACGTCTATGGAGAGAGTTGAGCAATTCCAAAGCTTCAAAGTGGACCGTTGTACTCCATTTATTGCCCTTAGAAGTCTAACTTGCTAATTTAGCTTTCGTACAAGGTTTCAATGGATAAAGAAGCGAATAGACCGAGTTATGTTTCAAATTGCACAAAAACGTGAAAAGCACGTCTATGGAGAGAGTTGAGCAATTCCAAAGCTTCAAAGTGTAACTAGCTGGTTTAGCTTCGTAAAGGGTTTCAATGGATAAAGAAGCGAATAGACCGAGTTATGTTTCAAATTGCACAACAACGTGAAAAGCACGTCTATGGAGAGAGTTGAGCAATTCCAAAGCTTCAAAGTGGACCGTTGTCACTCCATTTATTGTCCCTTAGAAGTCTAACTTGCTAATTTAGCTTTCGTACAAGGTTTCAATGGATAAAGAAGCGAATAGACCGAGTTATGTTTCAAATTGCACAAAAACGTGAAAAGCACGTCTATGGAGAGAGTTGAGCAATTCCAAAAGCTTCAAAGTGGACCGTTGTACTCCATTTATTGTCTAGAAGTCTAACTTGCTAATTTAGCTTTCGTACAAGGGTTTCAATGGATAAAGAAGCGAATAGACCGAGTTATGTTTCAAATTGCACAAAAACGTGAAAAGCACGTCTATGGAGAGAGTTGAGCAATTCCAAAGCTTCAAAAGTGGACCGTTGTACTCCATTTATTGTTCTAAGAAGTCTAACTTGCTAATTTAGCTTTCGTACAAGGGTTTCAATGGATAAAGAAGCGAATAGACCGAGTTATGTTTCAAATTGCACAAAAACGTGAAAAGCACGTCTATGGAGAGAGTTGAGCAATTCCAAAGCTTCAAAGTGGACCGTTGTACTCCATTTATTGTTCTTAGAAGTCTAACTTGCTAATTTAGCTTTCGTACAAGGTTTCAATGGATAAAGAAGCGAATAGACCGAGTTATGTTTCAAATTGCACAAAAACGTGAAAAGCACGTCTATGGAGAGAGTTGAGCAATTCCAAAGCTTCAAAGTGGACCGTTGTACTCCATTTATTGTTCTAAGAAGTCTAACTTGCTAATTTAGCTTTCGTACAAGGGTTTCAATGGATAAAGAAGCGAATAGACCGAGTTATGTTTCAAATTGCACAAAAACGTGAAAAGCACGTCTATGGAGAGAGTTGAGCAATTCCAAAGCTTCAAAGTGGACCGTTGTACTCCATTTATTGTCTTAAGAAGTCTAACTTGCTAATTTAGCTTTCGTACAAGGTTTCAATGGATAAAGAAGCGAATAGACCGAGTTATGTTTCAAATTGCACAAAAACGTGAAAAGCACGTCTATGGAGAGAGTTGAGCAATTCCAAAGCTTCAAAGTGGACCGTTGTACTCCATTTATTGTTCCTTAGAAGTCTAACTTGCTAATTTAGCTTTCGTACAAGGGTTTCAATGGATAAAGAAGCGAATAGACCGAGTTATGTTTCAAATTGCACAAAAACGTGAAAAGCACGTCTATGGAGAGAGTTGAGCAATTCCAAAGCTTCAAAGTGGACCGTTGTACTCCATTTATTGCCCTTAGAAGTCTAACTTGCTAATTTAGCTTTCGTACAAGGTTTCAATGGATAAAGAAGCGAATAGACCGAGTTATGTTTCAAATTGCACAAAAACGTGAAAAGCACGTCTATGGAGAGAGTTGAGCAATTCCAAAGCTTCAAAGTGGACAGTTGTACTCCATTTATTGTCCTTAGAAGTCTAACTTGCTAATTTAGCTTTCGTACAAGGTTTCAATGGATAAAGAAGCGAATAGACCGAGTTATGTTTCAAATTGCACAAAAACGTGAAAAGCACGTCTATGGAGAGAGTTGAGCAATTCCAAAGCTTCAAAGTGGACCGTTGTACTCCATTTATTGTCCCTTAGAAGTCTAACTTGCTAATTTAGCTTTCGTACAAGGTTTCAATGGATAAAGAAGCGAATAGACCGAGTTATGTTTCAAATTGCACAAAAACGTGAAAAGCACGTCTATGGAGAGAGTTGAGCAATTCCAAAGCTTCAAAGTGGACCGTTGTACTCCATTTATTGTCCTTAGAAGTCTAACTTGCTAATTTAGCTTTCGTACAAGGTTTCAATGGATAAAGAAGCGAATAGACCGAGTTATGTTTCAAATTGCACAAAAACGTGAAAAGCACGTCTATGGAGAGAGTTGAGCAATTCCAAAGCTTCAAAGTGGACCGTTGTACTCCATTTATTGCCCTTAGAAGTCTAACTTGCTAATTTAGCTTTCGTACAAGGTTTCAATGGATAAAGAAGCGAATAGACCGAGTTATGTTTCAAATTGCACAAAAAACGTGAAAAGCACGTCTATGGAGAGAGTTGAGCAATTCCAAAGCTTCAAAGTGGACCGTTGTACTCCATTTATTGTTCCTTAGAAGTCTAACTTGCTAATTTAGCTTTCGTACAAGGTTTCAATGGATAAAGAAGCGAATAGACCGAGTTATGTTTCAAATTGCACAAAAACGTGAAAAGCACGTCTATGGAGAGAGTTGAGCAATTCCAAAGCTTCAAAGTGGACCGTTGTACTCCATTTATTGCTCTTAGAAGTCTAACTTGCTAATTTAGCTTTCGTACAAGGTTTCAATGGATAAAGAAGCGAATAGACCGAGTTATGTTTCAAATTGCACAAAAACGTGAAAAGCACGTCTATGGAGAGAGTTGAGCAATTCCAAAGCTTCAAAGTGGACCGTTGTACTCCATTTATTGTTCTTAGAAGTCTAACTTGCTAATTTAGCTTTCGTACAAGGTTTCAATGGATAAAGAAGCGAATAGACCGAGTTATGTTTCAAATTGCACAAAAACGTGAAAAGCACGTCTATGGAGAGAGTTGAGCAATTCCAAAGCATTCAAAGTGGACCGTTGCTACTCCATTTATTGTTCTTAGAAGTCTAAAATGCTAATTTAGCTTTCGTACAAGTTTCAATGGATAAAGAAGCGAATAGACCGAGTTATGTTTCAAATTGCACAAAAACGATGAAAAGCACGTCTATGGAGAGAGTTGAGCAATTCCAAAGCTTCAAGTGGACCGTTGTACTCCATTTATTGCCCTTAGAAGTCTAACTTGCTAATTTAGCTTTCGTACAAGGTTTCAATGGATAAAGAAGCGAATAGACCGAGTTATGTTTCAAATTGCACAAAAACGTGAAAAGCACGTCTATGGAGAGAGTTGAGCAATTCCAAAGCTTCAAAGTGGACCGTTGTACTCCATTTATTGCTCTTAGAAGTCTAACTTGCTAATTTAGCTTTCGTACAGGTTTCAATGGATAAAGAAGCGAATAGACCGAGTTATGTTTCAAATTGCACAAAAACGTGAAAAGCACGTCTATGGAGAGAGTTGAGCAATTCCAAAGCTTCAAAGTGGACCGTTGTACTCCATTTATTGTTCCTTAGAAGTCTAACTTGCTAATTTAGCTTTCGTACAAGGGTTTCAATGGATAAAGAAGCGAATAGACCGAGTTATGTTTCAAATTGCACAAAAACGTGAAAAGCACGTCTATGGAGAGAGTTGAGCAATTCCAAAGCTTCAAAGTGGACGTTGTACTCCATTTATTGTTCTTAGAAGTCTAACTTGCTAATTTAGCTTTCGTATAAGGTTTCAATGGATAAGAAGCGAATAGACCGAGTTATGTTTCAAATTGCACAAAAACGTGAAAAGCACGTCTATGGAGAGAGTTGAGCAATTCCAAAGCTTCAAAGTGGACCGTTGTACTCCATTTATTGTTCTTAGAAGTCTAACTTGCTAATTTAGCTTTCGTACAAGGTTTCAATGGATAAAGAAGCGAATAGACCGAGTTATGTTTCAAATTGCACAAAAACGTGAAAAGCACGTCTATGGAGAGAGTTGAGCAATTCCAAAGCTTCAAAGTGGACCGTTGTCACTCCATTTATTGCTCTTAGAAGTCTAACTTGCTAATTTAGCTTTCGTACAGGTTTCAATGGATAAAGAAGCGAATAGACCGAGTTATGTTTCAAATTGCACACAAAAACGTGAAAAGCACGTCTATGGAGAGAGTTGAGCAATTCCAAAGCATTCAAAGTGGACCGTTGTACTCCATTTATTGTCTTAGAAGTCTAACTTGCTAATTTAGCTTTCGTACAAGGTTTCAATGGATAAAGAAGCGAATAGACCGAGTTATGTTTCAAATTGCACAAAAACGTGAAAAGCACGTCTATGGAGAGAGTTGAGCAATTCCAAAGCTTCAAAGTGGACCGTTGTACTCCATTTATTGTTCTAAGAAGTCTAACTTGCTAATTTAGCTTTCGTTACAGGGTTTCAATGATAAAGAAGCGAATAGACCGAGTTATGTTTCAAATTGCACAAAACGTGAAAAGCACGTCTATGGAGAGAGTTGAGCAATTCCAAAGCTTCAAAGTGGACCGTTGTACTCCATTTATTGCCTTAGAAGTCTAACTTGCTAATTTAGCTTTCGTACAAGGTTTCAATGGATAAAGAAGCGAATAGACCGAGTTATGTTTCAAATTGCACAAAAACGTGAAAAGCACGTCTATGGAGAGAGTTGAGCAATTCCAAAGCTTCAAAGTGGACCGTTGTACTCCATTTATTGTTCTTAAGAAGTCTAACTTGCTAATTTAGCTTTCGTACAGGGTTTCAATGGATAAAGAAGCGAATAGACCGAGTATGTTTCAAATTGCACAAAAACGTGAAAAGCACGTCTATGGAGAGAGTTGAGCAATTCCAAAGCTTCAAAGTGGACCGTTGTACTCCATTTATTGCCCTTAGAAGTCTAACTTGCTAATTTAGCTTTCGTACAAGGTTTCAATGGATAAAGAAGCGAATAGACCGAGTTATGTTTCAAATTGCACAAAAACGTGAAAAGCACGTCTATGGAGAGAGTTGAGCAATTCCAAAGCTTCAAAGTGGACCGTTGTACTCCATTTATTGTTCTTAGAAGTCTAACCTGCTAATTTAGCTTTCGTACAAGGTTTCAATGGATAAAGAAGCGAATAGACCGAGTTATGTTTCAAATTGCACAAAAACGTGAAAAGCACGTCTATGGAGAGAGTTGAGCAATTCCAAAGCTTCAAAGTGGACCGTTGTACTCCATTTATTGTTCTTAGAAGTCTAACTTGCTAATTTAGCTTTCGTACAGGTTTCAATGGATAAAGAAGCGAATAGACCGAGTTATGTTTCAAATTGCACAAAAACGTGAAAAGCACGTCTATGGAGAGAGTTGAGCAATTCCAAAGCATCAAAGTGGACCGTTGTCACTCCATTTATTGTTCTTAGAAGTCTAAATTGCTAATTTAGCTTTCGTACGAGGTTTCAATGGATAAAGAAGCGAATAGACCGAGTTATGTTTCAAATTGCACAAAAACGTGAAAAGCACGTCTATGGAGAGAGTTGCGCAATTCCAAAGCTTCAAAGAGGACCGTTGTACTCCATTTATTGCTCTTAGAAGTCTAACTTGCTAATTTAGCTTTCGTACAAGGTTTCAATGGATAAAGAAGCGAATAGACCGAGTTATGTTTCAAATTGCACAAAAACGTGAAAAGCACGTCTATGGAGAGAGTTGAGCAATTCCAAAGCTTCAAAGTGGACCGTTGTACTCCATTTATTGTTCTTAGAAGTCTAACTTGCTAATTTAGCTTTCGTACAAGGTTTCAATGGATAAAGAAGCGAATAGACCGAGTTATGTTTCAAATTGCACAAAAACGTGAAAAGCACGTCTATGGAGAGAGTTGAGCAATTCCAAAGCTTCAAAGTGGACCGTTGTACTCCATTTATTGTCCTTAGAAGTCTAACTTGCTAATTTAGCTTTCGTACAAGGTTTCAATGGATAAAGAAGCGAATAGACCGAGTTATGTTTCAAATTGCACAAAAACGTGAAAAGCACGTCTATGGAGAGAGTTGAGCAATTCCAAAGCTTCAAAGTGGACCGTTGTACTCCATTTATTGTCCTTAAGAAGTCTAACTTGCTAATTTAGCTTTCGTACAAGGTTTCAATGGATAAAGAAGCGAATAGACCGAGTTATGTTTCAAATTGCACAAAAACGTGAAAAGCACGTCTATGGAGAGAGTTGAGCAATTCCAAAGCTTCAAAGTGGACCGTTGTACTCCATTTATTGTTCTTAGAAGTCTAACTTGCTAATTTAGCTTTCGTACAAGGTTTCAATGGATAAAGAAGCGAATAGACCGAGTTATGTTTCAAATTGCACAAAAACGTGAAAAGCACGTCTATGGAGAGAGTTGAGCAATTCCAAAGCTTCAAAGTGGACCGTTGTACTCCATTTATTGTCCCTTAGAAGTCTAACTTGCTAATTTAGCTTTCGTACAAGGTTTCAATGGATAAAGAAGCGAATAGACCGAGTTATGTTTCAAATTGCACAAAAACGTGAAAAGCACGTCTATGGAGAGAGTTGAGCAATTCCAAAGCTTCAAAGTGGACCGTTGTACTCCATTTATTGTTCTTAGAAGTCTAACTTGCTAATTTAGCTTTCGTACAAGGTTTCAATGGATAAAGAAGCGAATAGACCGAGTTATGTTTCAAATTGCACAAAAACGTGAAAAGCACGTCTATGGAGAGAGTTGAGCAATTCCAAAGCTTCAAAGTGGACCGTTGTACTCCATTTATTGTCCTTAGAAGTCTAACTTGCTAATTTAGCTTTCGTACAGGGTTTCAATGGATAAAGAAGCGAATAGACCGAGTTATGTTTCAAATTGCACAAAAACGTGAAAAGCACGTCTATGGAGAGAGTTGAGCAATTCCAAAGCTTCAAAGTGGACCGTTGTACTCCATTTAGTTGCCCTTAGAAGTCTAACTTGCTAATTTAGCTTTCGTATAAGGTTTCAATGGATAAAGAAGCGAATAGACCGAGTTATGTTTCAAATTGCACAAAAACGTGAAAAGCACGTCTATGGAGAGAGTTGAGCAATTCCAAAGCTTCAAAGTGGACCGTTGTACTCCATTTATTGTTCTTAGAAGTCTAACTTGCTAATTTAGCTTTCGTACAAGGTTTCAATGGATAAAGAAGCGAATAGACCGAGTTATGTTTCAAATTGCACCAAAAACGTGAAAAGCACGTCTATGGAGAGAGTTGAGCAATTCCAAAGCTTCAAAGTGGACCGTTGTACTCCATTTATTGCCCTTAGAAGTCTAACTTGCTAATTTAGCTTTCGTACAAGGTTTCAATGGATAAAGAAGCGAATAGACCGAGTTATGTTTCAAATTGCACAAAAACGTTGAAAAGCACGTCTATGGAGAGAGTTGAGCAATTCCAAAGCTTCAAAGTGGACCGTTGTACTCATTTATTGCCCTTAAGAAGTCTAACTTGCTAATTTAGCTTTCGTACAAGGTTTCAATGGATAAAGAGCGAATAGACCGAGTTATGTTTCAAATTGCACAAAAACGTGAAAAGCACGTCTATGGAGAGAGTTGAGCAATTCCAAAGCTTCAAAGTGGACCGTTGTACTTCCATTATTGTTCTTAGAAAGTCTAACTTGCTAATTTAGCTTTCGTACAAGGTTTCAATGGATAAAGAAGCGAATAGACCGAGTTATGTTTCAAATTCGCACAAAAACGTGAAAAGCACGTCTATGGAGAGAGTTGAGCAATTCCAAAGCTTCAAAGTGGACCGTTGTACTCCATTTATTGTTCTAAGAAGTCTAACTTGCTAATTTAGCTTTCGTACAAGGGTTTCAATGGATAAAGAAGCGAATAGACCGAGTTATGTTTCAAATTGCACAAAAACGTGAAAAGCACGTCTAGTGGAGAGAGTTGAGCAATTCCAAAGCTTCAAAGTGGACCGTTGTACTCCATTTATTGCCTTAGAAGTCTAACTTGCTAATTTAGCTTTCGTACAGGGTTTCAATGGATAAAGAAGCGAATAGACCGAGTTATGTTTCAATTGCACAAAAACGTGAAAAGCACGTCTATGGAGAGAGTTGAGCAATTCCAAAGCTTCAAAGTGGACCGTTGTACTCCATTTATTGCTCTTAGAAGTCTAACTTGCTAATTTAGCTTTCGTACAAGGGTTTCAATGGATAAAGAAGCGAATAGACCGAGTTATGTTTCAAATTGCACAAAAAACGTGAAAAGCACGGTCTATGGAGAGAGTTGAGCAATTCCAAAGCTTCAAAGTGGACCGTTTACTCCATTTATTGTTCTTAAGAAGTCTAACTTGCTAATTTAGCTTTCGTACAAGGGTTTCAATGGATAAAGAAGCGAATAGACCGAGTTATGTTCAAATTGCACAAAAACGTGAAAAGCACGTCTATGGAGAGAGTTGAGCATTCCAAAGCATCAAAGTGGACCGTTGCACTCCATTTATTGTTCTTAGAAGTCTAAAATGCTAATTTAGCTTTCGTACAAGGTTTCAATGGATAAAGAAGCGAATAGACTGAGTTATGTTTCAAATTGCACAAAAATGTGAAAAGAACGTCTATGGAGAGAGTTGAGCAAATCCAAAGCTTCAAAGTGGACCGTTGTACTCCATTTATTTGCTCTTAGAAGTTCTAACTTGCTAATTTAGCTTTCGTACAAGGTTTCAATGGATAAAGAAGCGAATAGACCGAGTTATGTTTCAAATTGCACAAAAACGTGAAAAGCACGTCTATGGAGAGAGTTGAGCAATTCCAAAGCTTCAAAGTGGATCAGTTGTACTCCATTGAGTGTTCTTAGAAGTCTAACTTGCTAATTTAGCTTTCGTACAAGGTTTCAATGGATAAAGAAGCGAATAGACCGAGTTATGTTTCATAATCGCACAAAAAACGTGAAAAGCACGTCTATGGAGAGAGTTGAGCAAATCCAAAGCTTCAAAAGTGGACCTTTGTACTCCATTTATTGCCCTTAGAAGTCTAACTTGCTAATTTAGCTTTCGTACAAGGTTTCAATGGATAAAGAAGCGAATAGACCGAGTTATGTTTCAAAATTGCACAAAAACGTGAAAAGCACGTCTATGGAGAGAGTTGAGCAATTCCAAAGCTTCAAAGTGGACAGTTGTACTCCATTTATTGTTCCTTAGAAGTCTAACTTGCTAATTTAGCTTTCGTACAAGGTTTCAATGAGATAAGAAGCGAATAGACCGAGTTATGTTCAAATTGCACAAAAACGTGAAAAGCACGTCTATGGAGAGAGTTGAGCAATTCCAAAGCTTCAAAGTGGACCGTTGTACTCCATTTAGTGTTCTTAGAAGTCTAACTTGCTAGTTTAGCTTTCGTACAAGGTTTCATGGATAAAGAAGCGAATAGACCGAGTTATGTTTCAAATTGCACAAAAACGTGAAAAGCACGTCTATGGAGAGAGTTGAGCAATTCCAAAGCATCAAAGTGGACCGTTGCACTCCATTTATTGTTCTTAGAAGTCTAACATTGCTAATTTAGCTTTCGTACAAGGTTTCAATGGATAAAGAAGCGAATAGACCGAGTTATGTTTCAATTCGCACAAAAAACGTGAAAAGCACGTCTATGGAGAGAGTTGAGCAATTCCAAAGCTTCAAAGTGGACCGTTGTACTCCATTTATTGTTCTTAGAAGTCTAACTTGCTAATTTAGCTTTCGTACAAGGGTTTCAATGGATAAAGAAGCGAATAGACCGAGTTATGTTTCAAATTGCACAAAAACGTGAAAAGCACGTCTATGGAGAGAGTTGAGCAATTCCAAAGCTTCAAAGTGGACCGTTGTACTCCATTTATTGCCCTTAGAAGTCTAACTTGCTAATTTAGCTTTCGTACAAGGTTTCAATGGATAAAGAAGCGAATAGACCGAGTTTATGTTTCAAATTGCACAAAAACGTGAAAAGCACGTCTATGGAGAGAGTTGAGCAATTACAAAGCTTCAAAGTGGATCAGTTGTACTCCATTGAGTGTTCTTAAGAAGTCTACTTGCTAAGTTTAGCTTTCGTATAACGGTTTCAATGGAGATAAAGAATGCGAATAGGACCGAGTTATCTTTCAAATTGCACGAGAAACGTGAAAAGCACAGTCTATGGAGAGAGTTGAGCAATTCCAAAGCTATCAAAGTGGACCGTTATACTCCACTGAGTGTCTTAAGAATGTAACTAGCTAAGTTTAGCTTTCGTACAACGGTTTCAATGAGATAAAGAAGCGAATAGACCGAGTTATAGTTTCAAATTGCACAAAAACGTGAAAAGCACAGTCTATGGAGAGAGTTGAGCAATCCAAAGCTGCAATAAGTGGACCGTTGCTACTCCATTATTGTTCCTTAGAAGTCTAACTTGCTAATTTAGCTTCGTACAATGGTTTCAATGGATATAAGAAGCGAATAGACCGAGTTATGTTTCAATTGCACATAAAAACGTGAAAAGCACGTCTATGGAGAGAGTTGAGCAAATCCAAAGCTTTCAAAGTGGACCGTTGTACTCCATTTATTGTTCTAAGAAGTCTAACTTGCTAATTCTAGCTTTCGTACAGGGTTTCAATGGATAAAGAAGCGAATAGACCGAGTTATGTTTTCAACATTGTACAAAAACGTGAAAAGCACGTCTATGGGAGAGAGTTGAGGCAATTCAAGCTTCAAAGTGGAACCGTTGTACTCCATTTATGCCCTTAGAAGTCTAACTTGCTAATTTAGCTTTCGTACATGGTTTCAATGGATAAAGAAGCGAATAGATCGAGTTATGTTTCAATTGCACAAAAACGTGAAAAGCACGTCTATGGAGAGAGTTTGAGCAATTCCAAAGCTTCAAAAGTGGATCATTGTACTCCATTGAGTGTTCTTAGAAGTCTAACATGCTAGTTTAGCTTTCGTATAGACGTTTCAGTTAGATAAAGCTGCCAATAGACCCAAGTTATCTTTCAAAATTGCACAAGAACGTGAAAAGCACATCTATGGAGAGAGTTGAGCAATTCCAAAGCTTCAAAGTGGACCGTTATACTCCATTGAGTGTTTCTTAGAAGTGTGACTAGCTAGTTTAGCTTTCGTACAACGTTTCGTTAGATAAAGAATGCGATAGACCGAGTTATATTTCAAATTGCACAAAAAACGAGAAAAGCACATCTCTGGAGAGAGTTGAGCAATTCCAAAGCTTCAAAGTGGACCGTTATACTCCACTTGAGTGTTCTTAGAAGTGTGACTAGCTAGTTTAGCTTTCGTACAAACGTTTGCAGTTAGATAAAGAATGCGAATAGACCAGAGTTATATTTCAAATTGCACAAAAAACGAGAAAAGCACGTCGATGGAGAGAGTTGAGCAATTCCAAAGCATCAAAGTGGACCGTTGCACTCCATTTATTGTTCTTAGAAGTCTAAAATGCTAATTTAGCTTTCGTACAAGGTTTCAATGGATAAAGAAGCGAATAGACCGAGTTATTTTTCATATCGCACAAAAACGTGAAAAGCACGTCTATGGAGAGAGTTGAGCAAATCCAAAGCTTCAAAGTGGACCGTTGTACTCCATTTATTGTTCTAAGAAGTCTAACTTGCTAATCTAGCTTTCGTACAGGGTTTTCAATGGATAAAGAAGCGAATAGACCGAGTTATGTTTCAAATTGTACAAAACACGTGAAAAGCACGTCTATGGAGAGAGTTGAGCAATTCCAAAAGCTTCAAAGTGGACCATTGTACTCCATTTACTGCCCTTAGAAGTCTAACTTGCTAATTTAGCTTTCGTACATGGTTTCAATGGATAAAGAAGCGAATAGATCGAGGTTATGTTTCAAAATTGCACAAAAACGTGAAAAGCAACGTCTATGGAGAGAGTTGAGCAATATACAAAGCTTCAAAGTGGAGTCATTGTACTCCATTGAGTGTTCTTGAGAAGTCTGACTTGCTAGTTAGCTTTCGTATAACGTTTTCGTTAGATAAAGCTGCCAATAGACCAAGTTATCTTTCAATTGGCACAAGAACGTGAAAAAGCACATCTATGGAGAGAGGGGTTGAGCAAGTTCCAAAGCTTCAAAGTGGACCGTTATACCTCCACTGAGTGTTCTTAGAAGTGTGACTAGCTGGTTTAGAGCTTTCGTACAACGTTTCGTTAGATAAAGATGCGAATAGACCGAGTTATGTTTCAAATTGCACAAAAACGATGAAAAGCACGATCTATGGAGAGAGTTGAGCAATTCCAAAGCTTCAAAGTGGACCGTTGTACTCCACTTGAGTGTTCTTAGAAGTCGTGAACTTAGCTAATGTTAGCTTTCGTACAACGGTTTCAGCTTGATAAGAAGCGAATAGACCAAGTTATAGTTTCAAATTGCACAAAAAACGATGAAAAGCACAGTCGATGGAGAGAGTTGAGCAATTCCAAAGCATTCAAAGTGGACCGTTGAGCTCCATTTATTGTTCTTAGAAGTCTAAAATTGCTAAATTTAGCTTTCGTACAAGGTTTCAATGGATAAAGAAGCGAATAGACCGAGTTATGTTTTCAATATTCGCACAAAAACGTGAAAAGCACGTCTATGGAGAGAGTTGAGCAAATTCCAAAGCTTCAAAGTGGACCGTTAGTACTCCATTGAGTGTTCTATTAGAAGTCGTAACGTAGCTAGGTTAGGCTTTCGTAGCAACGGTTTCAATTAGGATAAAGATGCCAGACGAAGTTATGTTTCAAATTGCACAAAAACGTGAAAAACACGTCTATGGAGAGAGTTGAGGAATTCCAAAGCTTCAAAGTGGACCTTTGCAATCCATTGAGTGTTGTTAGAAGTCTAACTTGCTAGTTTAGCTTTCGTATAACGTTTCGTTAGATAAAGATGCTAATAGACCAATTTATCTTTCAAATTACACAAGAACGTGAAAAGCACATCTATGGAGAGAGTTGAGCAATTCCAAAGCTTCAACTCTCTCCATAGACGTGCTTTTCACGTTTTTGTGCGATATGAAAAATAACTCGGTCTATTCGCTTCTTTATCCATTGAAACCTTGTACGAAAGCTAAATTAGCAAGTTAGACTTCTAAGAACAATAAATGGAGTGCAACGGTCCACTTTGATGCTTTGGGATTGCTCAACTCTCTCCATAGAAGTGCTTTTCTCGTTGTTGTGTAATTTGAAACATAACTTCGTCTATTCGAAGCTTTATCTAACGAAACATTGTACGAAAGCTAAACCAGCTAGTTACACTTCAAAGAACACTCAATGGAGTATAACGGTCCACTTTGAGCTTTGGAATTGCTCACTCTCTCCATAGACGTGCTTTTCACATTTTTGTGCAATTTGAAACATAACTCGGTCTATTCGCTTCTTTATCCATTGAACATTGTACGAAAGCTAAATTAGCATTTTAGACTTCTAAGAACAACAAAATGGAGTGCAACGGTCCACTTTGATGCTTTGGAATTGCTCAACTCTCTCCATAGATGTGCTTTTCTCGTTTTGTGTGCAATTTGAAATATAACTTGTCTATTCGCATCTTTATCTAAACGAAACGTTGTACGAAAGCTAAACCAGCTAGTTACACTTCTAAGAACATCTTCAGTGGAGTATAACGGTCCACTTTAAGCTTTGGATATCGCCACTCTTTCCATAGATGTGCTTTTCACGTTCTTGTGCAATTTGAAAGATAACTTCGTCTATTAGAACCTTTATCTAAACGAAACATTTTACCAAGCTAAACCAGCTAGTTACACTTCAAAGAAACACTCAAATGGAGTATAACGGTCAACTTTGAAGCTTTGAATTGCTCAACTCTCTCCATAGACGGCTTTTCACGTTTTGGTGCAAGTTGAAACATAACTCGGTCTATTCGCTTCTTTATCCATTGAAACCCTGTACGAAAGCCTAGATTAGCAAGTTAGACTTCTTAGAACAATAATGGAGTACAACGGTCCACTTTGAAGCTTTGGATTGTGCTCAACTCTCTCCATAGACGTGTTTTCCACGTTTTTGTGCGATATGAAAACATAACTCGGCTATTCGCTTCTTTATCCATTGAAACCTTGTACGAAAGCTAAATTTGTAAGTTAGACTTCTAAGAACAATAAATGGAGGTGCAACGTCCCACTTTGATGCTTTGAGGATTGCTCACTCTCTCCAACAGAAGTGCTTTTCTCGTTGTTGTGTAATTGAAACATAACTTCGTCTATTCGAACCTTTATCTAACGAAACATTTTACCAAAGCTAAACCAGCTAGTTACACTTCAAAGAACACTCAATGGAGTATAACGGTCAACTTTGAAGCTTTGGAATTGCTCAACTCTCTCCATAGACGTGCTTTTCACGTTCTTGTGCAATTTGAAAGATAACTTGGTCTATTCGCAGCTTTATCTAACGAAACGTTATACGAAAGCTAAACTAGCAAGTCAGACTTCTAAGAACACTCAATGGAGTACAATGATCCACTTTGAAGCTTTGGAATTGCTCAACTCTCTCCATAGACGTGCTTTTCACGTTTTTGTGCAATTTGAAACATAACTCGGTCTATTCGCTTCTTTAACCATTGAAACCTTGTACGAAAGCTAAATTAGCAAGTTAGACTTCTAAGGGCAATAAATGGAGTACAACGGTCCACTTTGAAGCATTGGAATTGCTCAACTCTCTCCATAGACGTGCTTTTCACGTTTTTGTGCAATTTGAAACATAACTCGGTCTATTCGCTTCTTTATCCATTGAAACCCTATACGAAAGCTAGATTAGCAAGTTAGACTTCTTAGAACAATAAATGGAGTACAACGGTCCACTTTGAAGCTTTGGATTTGCTCAACTCTCTCCATAGACGTGCTTTCCACGTTTTTGTGCGATATGAAACATAACTCGGTCTATTCGCTTCTTTATCCATTGAAACCTTGTACGAAAGCTAAATTTGCAAGTTAGACTTCTAAGAACAATAAATGGAGTGCAACGGTCCACTTTGATGCTTTGGGATTGCTCAACTCTCTCCACAGAAGTGCTTTTCTCGTGGTTGTGTAATTTGAAACATAACTTCGTCTATTCGAACCTTTATCTAACGAAACATTTTACCAAAGCTAAACCAGCTAGTTACACTTCAAAGAACACTCAATGGAGTATAACGGTCAACTTTGAAGCTTTGGAATTGCTCAACTCTCTCCATAGACGTGCTTTTCACGTTTTTGTGCAATTTGAAACATAACTCGGTCTATTCGCTTCTTTATCCATTGAAACCCTGTACGAAAGCTAGATTAGCAAGTTAGACTTCTTAGAACAATAAATGGAGTACAACGGTCCACTTTGAAGCTTTGGATTTGCTCAACTCTCTCCATAGACGTGTTTTCCACGTTTTTGTGCGATATGAAACATAACTCGGTCTATTCGCTTCTTTATCCATTGAAACCTTGTACGAAAGCTAAATTTTCAAGTTAGACTTCTAAGAACAATAAATGGAGTGCAACGGTCCACTTTGATGCTTTGGGATTGCTCAACTCTCTCCACAGAAGTGCTTTTCTCGTTGTTGTGTAATTTGAAACATAACTTCGTCTATTCGAACCTTTATCTAACGAAACATTTTACCAAAGCTAAACCAGCTAGTTACACTTCAAAGAACACTCAATGGAGTATAACGGTCAACTTTGAAGCTTTGGAATTGCTCAACTCTCTCCATAGACGTGCTTTTCACGTTCTTGTGCAATTTGAAAGATAACTTGGTCTATTCGCAGCTTTATCTAACGAAACGTTATACGAAAGCTAAACTAGCAAGTCAGACTTCTAAGAACACTCAATGGAGTACAATGATCCACTTTGAAGCTTTGGAATTGCTCAACTCTCTCCATAGACGTGCTTTTCACGTTTTTGTGCAATTTGAAACATAACTCGGTCTATTCGCTTCTTTAACCATTGAAACCTTGTACGAAAGCTAAATTAGCAAGTTAGACTTCTAAGGGCAATAAATGGAGTACAACGGTCCACTTTGAAGCTTTGGAATTGCTCAACTCTCTCCATAGACGTGCTTTTCACGTTTTTGTGCAATTTGAAACATAACTCGGTCTATTAGCTTCTTTATCCATTGAAACCCTGTACGAAAGCTAGATTAGCAAGTTAGACTTCTTAGAACAATAAATGGAGTACAACGGTCCACTTTGAAGCTTTGGATTTGCTCAACTCTCTCCATAGACGTGCTTTCCACGTTTTTGTGCGATATGAAACATAACTCGGTCTATTCGCTTCTTTATCCATTGAAACCTTGTACGAAAGCTAAATTTGCAAGTTAGACTTCTAAGAACAATAAATGGAGTGCAACGGTCCACTTTGATGCTTTGGGATTGCTCAACTCTCTCCACAGAAGTGCTTTTCTCGTTGTTGTGTAATTTGAAACATAACTTCGTCTATTCGAACCTTTATCTAACGAAACATTTTACCAAAGCTAAACCAGCTAGTTACACTTCAAAGAACACTCAATGGAGTATAACGGTCAACTTTGAAGCTTTGGAATTGCTCAACTCTCTCCATAGACGTGCTTTTCACATTTTTGTGCAATTTGAAACATAACTCGGTCTATTCGCTTCTTTATCCATTGAAACCTTGTACGAAAGCTAAATTAGCAAGTTAGACTTCTAAGGGCAATAAATGGAGTACAACGGTCCACTTTGAAGCTTTGGAATTACTCAACTCTCTCCATAGACGTGCTTTTCACGTTTTTGTGCAATTTGAAACATAACTCGGTCTATTCGCTTCTTTATCCATTGAAACCCTGTACGAAAGCTAGATTAGCAAGTTAGACTTCTTAGAACAATAAATGGAGTACAACGGTCCACTTTGAAGCTTTGGATTTGCTCAACTCTCTCCATAGACGTGCTTTCCACGTTTTTGTGCGATATGAAACATAACTCGGTCTATTCGCTTCTTTATCCATTGAAACCTTGTACGAAAGCTAAATTTTCAAGTTAGACTTCTAAGAACAATAAATGGAGTGCAACGGTCCAAGTTATCTTTCAAATTGCACAAGAACGTGAAAAGCACGTCTATGGAGAGAGTTGAGCAATTCCAAAGCTTCAAAGTTGACCGTTATACTCCATTGAGTGTTCTTTGAAGTGTAACTAGCTGGTTTAGCTTTCGTAAAATGTTTCGTTAGATAAAGGTTCGAATAGACGAAGTTATGTTTCAAATTACACAACAACGAGAAAAGCACTTCTGTGGAGAGAGTTGAGCAATCCCAAAGCATCAAAGTGGACCGTTGCACTCCATTTATTGTTCTTAGAAGTCTAACTTGCAAATTTAGCTTTCGTACAAGGTTTCAATGGATAAAGAAGCGAATAGACCGAGTTATGTTTCATATCGCACAAAACGTGAAAAGCACGTCTATGGAGAGAGTTGAGCAAATCCAAAGCTTCAAAGTGGACCGTTGTACTCCATTTATTGTTCTAAGAGTCTAACTTGCTAATCTAGCTTTCGTACAGGGTTTCAATGGATAAAGAAGCGAATAGACCGAGTTATGTTTCAAATTGCACAAAAACATGAAAAGCACGTCTATGGAGAGAGTTGAGCAATTCCAAAGCTTCAAAGTGGACCGTTGTACTCCATTTATTGCCCTTAGAAGTCTAACTTGCTAATTTAGCTTTCGTACAAGGTTTCAATGGTTAAAGAAGCGAATAGACCGAGTTATGTTTCAAATTGCACAAAAACGTGAAAAGCACGTCTATGGAGAGAGTTGAGCAATTCCAAAGTTTCAAAGTGGATCATTGTACTCCATTGAGTGTTCTTAGAAGTCTGACTTGCTAGTTTAGCTTTCGTATAACGTTTCGTTAGATAAAGCTGCGAATAGACCAAGTTATCTTTCAAATTGCACAAGAACGTGAAAAGCACATCTATGGAAAGAGTTGTGCAATTCCAAAGCTTCAAAGTGGACCGTTATACTCCACTGAGTGTTCTTAGAAGTGTAACTAGCTGGTTTAGCTTTCGTACGACATTTCGTTAGATAAAGATGCGAATAGACCAAGTTATATTTCAAATTGCACAAAAACGAGAAAAGCACATCTATGGAGAGAGTTGAGCAATTCCAAAGCATCAAAGTGGACCGTTGCACTCCATTTGTTGTTCCTAGAAGTCTAAAATGCTAATTTAGCTTTCGTACAAGGTTTCAATGGATAAAGAAGCGAATAGACCGAGTTATGTTTCAAATTGCACAAAAATGTGAAAAGCACGTCCTGGAGAGAGTTGAGCAATTCCAAAGCTTCAAAGTGGACCGTTATACTCCATTGAGTGTTATTTGAAGTGTAACTAGCTGGTTTAGCTTTCGTACAATGTTTCGTTAGATAAAGCTTCGAATAGACGAAGTTATGTTTCAAATTACACAACAACGAGAAAAGCACTTCTATGGAGAGAGTTGAGCAATCCCAAAGCATCAAAGTGGACCGTTGCACTCCATTTATTGTTCTTAGAAGTCTAACTTGCTAATTTAGCTTTCGTACAAGGTTTCAATGGATAAAGAAGCGAATAGACCGAGTTATTTTCATATCACACAAAAACGTGAAAAGCACGTCTATGGAGATAGTTGAGCAATTCCAAAGCTTCAAAGTGGATCATTGTACACCATTGAGTGTTCTTAGAAGTCTGACTTGCTAGTTTAGCTTTCGTATAACGTTTCGTTAGATAAAGCTGCGAATAGACCAAGTTATCTTTCAAATTACACAAGAACGTGAAAAGCACGTCTATGGAGAGAGTTGAGCAATTCCAAAGCTTCAAAGTTGACCGTTATACTCCATTGAGTGTTCTTTGAAGTGTAACTAGCTGGTTTAGCTTTCGTAAAATGTTTCGTTAGATAAAGGTTCGAATAGACGAAGTTATGTTTCAAATTACACAACAACGAGAAAAGCACTTCTGTGGAGAGAGTTGAGCAATCCCAAAGCATCAAAGTGGACCGTTGCACTCCATTTATTGTTCTTAGAAGTCTAACTTGCAAATTTAGCTTTCGTACAAGGTTTCAATGGATAAAGAAGCGAATAGACCGAGTTATGTTTCATATCGTAAAAAAACGTGAAAAGCACGTCTATGGAGAGAGTTGACCAAATCCAAAGGTTCAAAGTGGACCGTTGTACTCCATTTATTGTTCTAAGAAGTATAACTTGCTAATCTAGCTTTCGTACAGGGTTTCAATGGATAAAGAAGTGAATAGACCGAGTTATGTTTCAAATTGTACAAAAACGTGAAAAGCACGTCTATGGAGAGAGTTGAGCAATTCCAAAGCTTCAAAGTGGACCGTTGTACTCCATTTATTGCCCTTAGAAGTCTAACTTGCTAATTTAGCTTTCGTACAAGGTTTCAATGGTTAAAGAAGCGAATAGACCGAGTTATGTTTCAAATTGCACAAAAACGTGAAAAGCACGTCTATGGAGAGAGTTGAGCAATTCCAAAGCTTCAAAGTGGATCATTGTACTCCATTGAGTGTTCTTAGAAGTCTGACTTGCTAGTTTAGCTTTCGTATAACGTTTCGTTAGATAAAGCTGCGAATAGACCAAGTTATCTTTCAAATTGCACAAGAACGTGAAAAGCACGTCTATGGAGAGAGTTGAGCAATTCCAAAGCTTCAAAGTGTAACTAGCTGGTTTAGCTTTCGTACAATGTTTCGTTAGATAAAGGTTCGAATAGACGAAGTTATGTTTCAAATTACACAACAACGAGAAACGCACTTCTATGGAGAGAGTTGAGCAATCCAAAGCATCAAAGTGGACCGTTGCACTCCATTTATTGTTCTTAGAAGTCTAAATTGCAAATTTAGCTTTCGTACAAGGTTTCAATGGATAAAGAAGCGAATAGACCGAGTTATGTTTCTATCACAAAAACGTGAAAAGCACGTCTATGGAGAGAGTTGAGCAATCCAAAGCTTCAAAGTGGACCGTTGTACTCCATTTATTGTTCTAAGAAGTCTAACTTGCTAATCTAGCTTTCGTACAGGGTTTCAATGGATAAAGAAGCGAATAGACCGAGTTATGTTTCAAATTGCACAAAAACGTGAAAAGCACGTCTATGGAGAGAGTTGAGCAATTCCAAAGCTTCAAAGTGGACCGTTGTACTCCATTTATTGCCCTTAGAAGTCTAACTTGCTAATTTAGCTTTCGTAAAAGGTTTCAATGGTTGAAGAAGCGAATAGACCGAGTTATGTTTCAAATTGCACAAAAACGTGAAAAGCACGTCTATGGAGAGAGTTGAGCAATTCCAAAGCTTCAAAGTGGATCATTGTACTCCATTGAGTGTTCTTAGAAGTCTGACTTGCTAGTTTAGCTTTCGTATAACGTTTCGTTAGATAAAGCTGCGAATAGACCAGTTATCTTTCAAATTGCACAAGAACGTGAAAAGCACATCTATGGAAGAGTTCAGCAATTCCAAAGCATCAAAGTGGACCGTTATACTCCACTGAGTGTTCTTAAAGTGTAACTAGCTGGTTTAGCTTTCGTACAACATTTCGTTAGATAAAGATGCGAATAGACCAAGTTATATTTCAAATTGCACAAAAACGAGAAAAGCACATCTATGGAGAGAGTTGAGAAATTCCAAGCATCAAAGTGGACCGTTGAACTCCATTGTTTTCTTAGAAGTCTAAATTGCTAATTTAGCTTTCGTACAAGTTTCAATAGATAAAGAAGCGAATAGACCGAGTTATGTTTCAAATTGCACAAAAATGTGAAAAGCACGTCTATGGAGAGAGTTGAGCAATTCCAAAGCTTCAAAGTGGACCGTTATACTCCATTGAGTGTTCTTTGAAGTGTAACTAGCTGGTTTAGCTTTCGTACAATGTTTCGTTATAAAGCGAATAGACGAAGTTATGTTTCAAATTACAACAACGAGAAAAGCACTTCTATGGAGAGAGTTGAGCAATCCCAAAGCTCAAAGTGGACCGTTGCACTCCATTTATTGTTCTTAGAAGTCTAACTTGCTAATTTAGCTTTCGTACAAGGTTTCAATGGATAAAGAAGCGAATAGACCGAGTTATTTTCATATTGCACAAAAACGTGAAAATCACGTCTATGGAGAGAGTTGAGCAAATCCAAAGCTTCAAAGTGGACCGTTGTACTCCATTTATTGTTCTAAGAAGTCTAACTTGCTAATCTAGCTTTCGTACAGGGTTTCAACGGATAAAGAAGCGAATAGACCGAGTTGTGTTTCAAATTGCACAAAAACGTGAAAAGCACGTCTATGGAGAGAGTTGAGCAATTCCAAAGCTTCAAAGTGGACCGTTGTACTCCATTTATTGCCCATAGAAGTCTAACTTGCTAATTTAGCTTTCGTACAAGGTTTCAACGGATAAAGAAGCGAATAGACCGAGTTATGTTTCAAATTGCACAAAAACGTGAAAAGCACGTCTATGGAGAGAGTTGAGCAATTCCAAATCTTCAAAGTGGATATTGTACTCCATTGTGTTCTTAGAAGTCTGACTTGCTAGTTTAGCTTTCGTATAACGTTTCGTTAGATAAAGCTGCGAATAGACCAAGTTATCTTTCAAATTGCACAAGAACGTGAAAAGCACATCTATGGAGCGAGTTGAGCAATTCCAAAGCTTCAAAGTGGACCGTTATACTCCACTGAGTGTTCTTAGAAGTGTAACTAGCTTGTTTAGCTTTCGTACAACGTTTCGTTAGATAAAGATGCGAATAGACCGAGTTATATTTCAAATTGCACAAAAACGAGAAAAGCACATCTATGGAGAGAGTTGAGCAATTCCAAGGCATCAAAGTGGACCGTTGCACTCCATTTATTGTTCTTAGAAGTCTAAAATGCTAATTTAGCTTTCGTACAAGGTTTCAATGGATAAAGAAGGGAATAGACCGAGTTATGTTTCAAATTGCACAAAAATGTGAAAAGCACGTCTATGGAGAGAGTTGAGCAATTCCAAAGCTTCAAAGTGGACCGTTGTACTCCATTTATTGTTCTAAGAAGTCTAACTTGCTAATCTTGCTTTCGTACATGGTTTCAATGGATAAAGAAGCGAATAGACCGAGTTATGTTTCAAATTGCACAAAAACGTGAAAAGCACGTCTATGGGGAGAGTTGAGCAATTCCAAAGCTTCAAAGTGGACCGTTGTACTCCATTTATTGTTCTAGAAGTCTAACTTGCTAATTTGCTTTCGTACATGGTTTCAATGGATAAAGAAGCGAATAGACCGAGTTATGTTTCAAATTGCACAAAAACTGAAAAGCACGTCTATGGAGAGAGTTGAGCAATTCCAAAGCTTCAAAGTGGACCGTTATACTCCATTGAGTGTTCTTAGAAGTGTAACTAGCTGCATTAGCTTTCGTACAGTTTCGTTAGATAAAGGCGAATAGACCGAAGTTATGTTTCAAATTGCACAAAACGAGAAAAGCACTCTATGGAGAGAGTTGAGCAATTCCAAAGCTCAAAGTGGACCGTTGCACTCCATTTATTGTTCTTAGAAGTCTAACTTGCTAATTTAGCTTTGTACAAGGTTTCAATGGATAAAGAAGCGAATAGACGAGTTATGTTTCAATTGCACAAAAACGTGAAAAGCACGTCTATGGAGAGAGTTGAGCAATTCCAAAGCTTCAAAGTGGACCGTTGTACTCCATTTATTGTTTTAGAAGTCTAACTTGCTAATTTAGCTTTCGTACAGGTTTCAATGGATAAAGAAGCGAATAGACCGAGTTATGTTTCAAATTGCACAAAAACGTGAAAAGCACGTCTATGGAGAGAGTTGAGCAATTCCAAAGCTTCAAAGTGGATCATTGTACTCCATTGAGTGTTCTTAGAAGTCTACTTGCTAGTTTAGCTTTCGTATAACGTTTCGTTGATAAAGCGAATAGACCAGTTATCTTTCAAATTGCACAAGAACGTGAAAAGCACATCTATGGAGAGAGTTGAGCAATTCCAAAGCTTCAAAGTGGACCGTTATACTCCATTGAGTGTTCTTAGAAGTGTAACTTGCTGTTTAGCTTTCGTACAACGTTTCGTTAGATAAAGATGCGAATAGACCAGTTATATTTCAAATTGCAAAAACGAGAAAAGCACATCTATGGAGAGAGTTGAGCAATTCCAAAGCTCAAAGTGGACCATTGCACTCCATTTATTTTCTTAGAAGTCTAAATGCTAATTTAGCTTTCGTACAGGTTTCAATGGATAAAGAAGCGAATAGACCGAGTTATGTTTCAAATTGCACAAAAACGTGAAAAGCACGTCTATGGAGAGAGTTGAGCAATTCCAAAGCTTCAAAGTGGACATTATACTCCATTGAGTGTTCTTAGAAGTCTACTTGCTAGTTTAGCTTTCGTATAACGTTTCGTTAGATAAAGATGCGAATAGACCAAGTTATCTTTCAAATTGCACAAAACGTGAAAAGCACATCTATGGAGAGAGTTGAGCAATTCCAAAGCTTCAAAGTGGACCGTTATACTCCATTTAGTGTTCTTAGAAGTGTAACTAGCTGGTTTAGCTTTCGTACAATTTCGTGATAAAGATGCGAATAGACCAGTTATGTTTCAAATTGCACAAAAATGAAAAGCACGTCTATGGAGAGAGTTGAGCAATTCCAAAGCTTCAAAGTGGACCGTTGCTCCATTTATTGTTCTTAGAAGTCTAAAATGCTAATTTAGCTTTCGTACAAGGTTTCAATGATAAAGAAGCGAATAGACCGAGTTATGTTTCAAATTGCACAAAAACGTGAAAAGCACTCTATGGAGAGAGTTGAGCAATTCCAAAGCTTCAAAGTGGACCGTTGTACTCCATTGAGTGTTCTTAGAAGTCTAACTTGCTAATTTAGCTTTCGTATAACGTTTCGTTAGATAAAGATGCGAATAGACATTTTTCAAATTGCACAAAAACGTGAAAAGCACGTCTATGGAGAGAGTTGAGCAATTCCAAAGCTTCAAAGTGGACCGTTGTACTCCATTGAGTGTTCTTAGAAGTGTAACTTGCTATTTAGCTTTCGTACAAGTTTCGTTAGATAAAGGCGAATAGACCGAGTTATGTTTCAAATTGCACAAAACGAGAAAAGCACTCTATGGAGAGAGTTGAGCAATTCCAAAGCTTCAAAGTGGACCGTTGCACTCCTCCATTTATTGTTCTTAGAAGTCTAACTTGCTAATTTAGCTTTGTACAAGGTTTCAATGGATAAAAAGCGAATAGACCGAGTTATGTTTCAAATTGCACAAAAACGTGAAAAGCACGTCTATGGAGAGAGTTGAGCAATTCCAAAGCTTCAAAGTGGACCGTTGTACTCCATTTATTGTTCTTAGAAGTCTAACTTGCTAATTTAGCTTTCGTACAGGTTTCAATGGATAAAGAAGCGAATAGACCGAGTTATGTTTCAAATTGCACAAAACGTGAAAAGCACGTCTATGGAGAGAGTTGAGCAATTCCAAAGCTTCAAAGTGGACATTGTACTCCATTTATGTTCTTAGAAGTCTACTTGCTAATTTAGCTTTCGTACAAGTTTCGTGATAAAGCTGCGAATAGACCAGTTATGTTTCTTCAAATTGCACAAAACGTGAAAAGCACGTCTATGGAGAGAGTTGAGCAATTCCAAAGCTTCAAAGTGGACCGTTACTCCATTGAGTGTTCTTAGAAGTGTAACTCTGGTTTAGCTTTCGTACAACGTTTCGTTAGATAAAGATGCGAATAGACCAGTTATATTTCAAATTGCACAAAAACGAGAAAAGCACATCTATGGAGAGAGTTGAGCAATTCCAAAGCTCAAAGTGGACCGTTGCACTCCATTTATTTTCTTAGAAGTAAATGCTAATTTAGCTTTCGTACAAGGTTTCAATGGATAAAGAAGCGAATAGACCGAGTTATGTTTCAAATTGCACAAAAACGTGAAAAGCACGTCTATGGAGAGAGTTGAGCAATTCCAAAGCTTCAAAGTGGATCATTATACTCCATTGAGTGTTCTTAGAAGTCTGACTTGCTAAGCTTTCGTACAACGTTTCGTTAGATAAAGATGCGAATAGACCAGTTATCTTTCAAATTGCACAAGAACGTGAAAAGCACATCTATGGAGAGAGTTGAGCAATTCCAAAGCTTCAAAGTGGACCGTTACTCCATTAGTGTTCTTAGAAGTGTAATAGCTGTTTAGCTTTCGTACAACTTTCGTTAGATAAAGATGCGAATAGACCAAGTTATGTTTCAAATTGCACAAAAACGAAAAGCACATCTATGGAGAGAGTTGAGCAATTCCAAAGCTCAAAGTGGACCGTTGCTCCATTTATTGTTCTTAGAAGTCTAACTGCTAATTTAGCTTTCGTACAAGGTTTCAATGATAAAGAAGCGAATAGACCGAGTTATGTTTCAAATTGCACAAAACGTGAAAAGCACGTCTATGGAGAGAGTTGAGCAATTCCAAAGCTTCAAAGTGGACCGTTGTACTCCATTTATGTTCTAGAAGTCTAACTTGCTAATTTAGCTTTCGTACAACGGTTTCAATAAAGATGCGAATAGACCAGTTATGTTTCAAATTGCACAAAAACGTGAAAAGCACGTCTATGGAGAGAGTTGAGCAATTCCAAAGCTTCAAAGTGGACCGTTATACTCCATTTAGTGTTCTTAGAAGTCTAAGTACTGTTTAGCTTTCGTACAACATTTCGTTAGATAAAGATGCGAATAGACCAGTTATGTTTCAAATTGCACAAAAATGAAAAGCACATCTATGGAGAGAGTTGAGCAATTCCAAAGCTTCAAAGTGGACCGTTGCTCCATTTATTGTTCTTAGAAGTCTAATGCTAATTTAGCTTTCGTACAAGGTTTCAATGATAAAGAAGCGAATAGACCGAGTTATGTTTCAAATTGCACAAAAACGTGAAAAGCACTCTATGGAGAGAGTTGAGCAATTCCAAAGCTTCAAAGTGGACCGTTGTACTCCATTGATGTTGAAGTCTAACTTGCTAGTTTAGCTTTCGTACAAGTTTCGTTAGATAAAGAAGCGAATAGACAGTTATGTTTCAAATTGCACAAAAACGTGAAAAGCACGTCTATGGAGAGAGTTGAGCAATTCCAAAGCTTCAAAGTGGACCGTTACTCCATTGAGTGTTCTTAGAAGTGTAACTGCTATTTAGCTTTCGTACAAGTTTCGTTAGATAAAGCGAATAGACCAAGTTATGTTTCAAATTGCACAAAACGAGAAAAGCACTCTATGGAGAGAGTTGAGCAATTCCAAAGCTTCAAAGTGGACCGTTGCACTCCATTTATTGTTCTTAGAAGTCTAACTTGCTAATTTAGCTTTCGTACAAGGTTTCAATGGATAAAGAAGCGAATAGACCGAGTTATGTTTCAATTGCACAAAAACGTGAAAAGCACGTCTATGGAGAGAGTTGAGCAATTCCAAAGCTTCAAAGTGGACCGTTGTACTCCATTTATTGTTTTAGAAGTCTAACTTGCTAATTAGCTTTCGTACAGGTTTCAATGGATAAAGAAGCGAATAGACCGAGTTATGTTTCAAATTGCACAAAAACGTGAAAAGCACGTCTATGGAGAGAGTTGAGCAATTCCAAAGCTTCAAAGTGGACCGTTGTACTCCATTGAGTGTTCTTAGAAGTCTACTTGCTAGTTTAGCTTTCGTATAACGTTTCGTTAGATAAAGCTGCGAATAGACCAGTTATGTTTCAAATTGCACAAAACGTGAAAAGCACATCTATGGAGAGAGTTGAGCAATTCCAAAGCTTCAAAGTGGACCGTTGTACTCCATTTATTGTTCTTAGAAGTCTAACTGCTAATTTAGCTTTCGTACAAGGTTTCGTTAGATAAAGAAGCGAATAGACCAAGTTATGTTTCAAATTGCACAAAAACGTGAAAAGCACGTCTATGGAGAGAGTTGAGCAATTCCAAAGCTTCAAAGTGGACCGTTGTACTCCATTTATTTTCTTAGAAGTCTAAATGCTAATTTAGCTTTCGTACAAGGTTTCAATGATAAAGAAGCGAATAGACCGAGTTATGTTTCAAATTGCACAAAAAGTGAAAAGCACGTCTATGGAGAGAGTTGAGCAATTCCAAAGCTTCAAAGTGGACATTACTCCATTGAGTGTTCTTAGAAGTCTACTTGCTAGTTTGCTTTCGTACAACGTTTCAAGTTAGATAAAGATGCGAATAGACCAAGTTATGTTTCAAATTGCACAAAACGTGAAAAGCACATCTATGGAGAGAGTTGAGCAATTCCAAAGCTTCAAAGTGGACCGTTACTCCATTTAGTGTTCTTAGAAGTCAATAGCTGTTTAGCTTTCGTACAATTTCGTTAGATAAAGATGCGAATAGACCAGTTATGTTTCAAATTGCACAAAAATGAAAAGCACGTCTATGGAGAGAGTTGAGCAATTCCAAAGCTCAAAGTGGACCGTTGCTCCATTTATTGTTCTTAGAAGTCTAAATGCTAATTTAGCTTTCGTACAGGTTTCAATGGATAAAGAAGCGAATAGACCGAGTTATGTTTCAAATTGCACAAAAACGTGAAAAGCACGTCTATGGAGAGAGTTGAGCAATTCCAAAGCTTCAAAGTGGACCGTTGTACTCCATTTATGTTCTAGAAGTCTAACTTGCTAATTTAGCTTTCGTACAAGTTTCAATGATAAAGAAGCGAATAGACCAGTTATGTTTCAAATTGCACAAAAACGTGAAAAGCACGTCTATGGAGAGAGTTGAGCAATTCCAAAGCTTCAAAGTGGACCGTTGTACTCCATTGAGTGTTCTTAGAAGTCTAACTTGCTGTTTAGCTTTCGTACAACGTTTCGTTATAAAGATGCGAATAGACCAGTTATGTTTCAAATTGCACAAAAACGTGAAAAGCACGTCTATGGAGAGAGTTGAGCAATTCCAAAGCTTCAAAGTGGACATTGTACTCCATTGAGTGTTCTTAGAAGTCTACTTGCTAGTTTAGCTTTCGTACAACGTTTCGTTAGATAAAGCTGCGAATAGACCAAGTTATGTTTCAAATTGCACAAAACGTGAAAAGCACATCTATGGAGAGAGTTGAGCAATTCCAAAGCTTCAAAGTGGACCGTTGTACTCCATGAGTGTTCTTAGAAGTCTAACTAGCTATTTAGCTTTCGTACAAGGTTTCGTGATAAAGAAGCGAATAGACCGAGTTATATTTCAAATTGCACAAAAACGAGAAAAGCACATCTATGGAGAGAGTTGAGCAATTCCAAAGCTTCAAAGTGGACCGTTGCACTCCATTTATTGCTCTTAGAAGTCTAAATTGCTAATTTAGCTTTCGTACAAGGTTTCAATGGATAAAGAAGCGAATAGACCGAGTTATGTTTCAAATTGCACAAAAACGTGAAAAGCACGTCTATGGAGAGAGTTGAGCAATTCCAAAGCTTCAAAGTGGACCGTTGTACTCCATTTATTGTCTTAAAGTCTAACTTGCTAATTTAGCTTTCGTACAGGTTTCAATGGATAAAGAAGCGAATAGACCGAGTTATGTTTCAAATTGCACAAAAACGTGAAAAGCACGTCTATGGAGAGAGTTGAGCAATTCCAAAGCTTCAAAGTGGACCGTTGTACTCCATTTATTGCTTAGAAGTCTAACTTGCTAATTTAGCTTTCGTACAAGGTTTCAATGGATAAAGAAGCGAATAGACCGAGTTATGTTTCAAATTGCACAAAACGTGAAAAGCACGTCTATGGAGAGAGTTGAGCAATTCCAAAGCTTCAAAGTGGACCGTTATACTCCATTGATGTTCTTAGAAGTCTAACTTGCTAATTTAGCTTTCGTACAAGTTTCTTAGATAAAGATGCGAATAGACCAAGTTATGTTTCAAATTGCACAAAACGTGAAAACATCTATGGAGAGAGTTGAGCAATTCCAAAGCTTCAAAGTGGACCGTTACTCCATTTAGTTTCTTAGAAGTTAACTAGCTTTTAGCTTTCGTACAAGTTTCGTTAGATAAAGAAGCGAACGAGTTATGTTTCAAATTGCACAAAAACGTGAAAAGCACGTCTATGGAGAGAGTTGAGCAATTCCAAAGCTTCAAAGTGGACCGTTGTACTCCATTGATGTTCTTAGAAGTCTAACTTGCTAATTTAGCTTTCGTACAAGTTTCGTGATAAAGATGCGAATAGAGAGTTATGTTTCAAATTGCACAAAAACGTGAAAAGCACGTCTATGGAGAGAGTTGAGCAATTCCAAAGCTTCAAAGTGGACCGTTGTACTCCATGAGTGTTCTTAGAAGTCTAACTTGCTGTTTAGCTTTCGTACAACGTTTCGTTATAAAGATGCGAATAGACCAGTTATGTTTCAAATTGCACAAAAACGTGAAAAGCACATCTATGGAGAGAGTTGAGCAATTCCAAAGCTCAAAGTGGACCGTTGCACTCCATTTGTTGTTCTTAGAAGTCTAAAATGCTAATTTAGCTTTCGTACAAGGTTTCAATGGATAAAGAAGCGAATAGACCGAGTTATGTTTCAAATTGCACAAAAAAAAAGCACGTCTATGGAGAGAGTTGAGCAATTCCAAAGCTTCAAAGTGGACCGTTTACTCCATTGAGTTCTTAGAAGTGTACTAGCTTTTAGCTTTCGTACAAGTTTCGTTAGATAAAGGCGAATAGACCGAGTTATGTTTCAAATTGCACAAAACGAGAAAAGCACGTCTATGGAGAGAGTTGAGCAATTCCAAAGCTTCAAAGTGGACTGTTGTACTCCATTGAGTGTTCTTAGAAGTCTAGCTTGCTAATTTAGCTTTCGTACAAGGTTTCAATGGATAAAGAAGCGAATAGACCGAGTTATGTTTCAAATTGCACAAAAACGTGAAAAGCACGTCTATGGAGAGAGTTGAGCAATTCCAAAGCTTCAAAGTGGACCGTTGTACTCCATTTATTGTTCTAGAAGAAGTCTAACTTGCTAATTAGCTTTCGTACAGGTTTCAATGGATAAAGAAGCGAATAGACGAGTTATGTTTCAAATTGCACAAAAACGTGAAAAGCACGTCTATGGAGAGAGTTGAGCAATTCCAAAGCTTCAAAGTGGACCGTTGTACTCCATTTATTGCCCTTAGAAGTCTAACTTGCTAATTTAGCTTTCGTACATGGTTTCAATGGATAAAGAAGCGAATAGACCGAGTTATGTTTCAAATTGCACAAAAACGTGAAAAGCACGTCTATGGAGAGAGTTGAGCAATTCCAAAGCTTCAAAGTGGACATTGTACTCCATTGAGTGTTCTTAGAAGTCTACTTGCTAGTTTAGCTTTCGTACAACGTTTCATTAGATAAAGCTGCGAATAGACCAAGTTATTTCAAATTGCACAAAACGTGAAAAGCACGTCTATGGAGAGAGTTGAGCAATTCCAAAGCTTCAAAGTGGACCGTTACTCCATGAGTGTTCTTAGAAGTCTAACTAGCTAATTTAGCTTTCGTACAAGTTTCGTTAGATAAAGATGCGAATAGACCGAGTTATATTTCAAATTGCACAAAAACGTGAAAAGCACGTCTATGGAGAGAGTTGAGCAATTCCAAAGCTTCAAAGTGGACCGTTACTCCATTTATTGTTCTTAGAAGTCTAACTGCTAATTTAGCTTTCGTACAACGTTTCGTGATAAAGAAGCGAATAGACCGAGTTATGTTTCAAATTGCACAAAACGTGAAAAGCACGTCTATGGAGAGAGTTGAGCAATTCCAAAGCTTCAAAGTGGACCATTGTACTCCATTGAGTGTTCTTAGAAGTGTAACTAGCTGTTTAGCTTTCGTACAAGTTTCGTTAGATAAAGATGAGAATAGACCAAGTTATGTTTCAAATTGCACAAAAACGTGAAAAGCACGTCTATGGAGAGAGTTGAGCAATTCCAAAGCTCAAAGTGGACCGTTGCACTCCATTTATTGTTCTTAGAAGTAAATGCTAATTTAGCTTTCGTACAAGGTTTCAATGGATAAAGAAGCGAATAGACCGAGTTATGTTTCAAATTGCACAAAAATGAAAAGCACGTCTATGGAGAGAGTTGAGCAATTCCAAAGCTTCAAAGTGGACCGTTATACTCCATTTATTGTTCTTAGAAGTCTAACTAGCTGGTTTAGCTTTCGTACAAGTTTCGTGATAAAGGGAATAGACCGAGTTATGTTTCAAATTGCACAAAAACGTGACAAGCACGTCTATGGAGAGAGTTCAGCAATTCCAAAGCTTCAAAGTGGAACGTTGTACTCCATTTATTGCTCTTAGAAGTCTAACTTGCTAATTTAGCTTTCGTACAAGGTTCCAATGGATAATGAAGCGAATAGACCGAGTTATGTTTCAAATTGCACAAAAAGTGAAAAGCAATGCTATGGAGAGAGTTGAGCAATTCCAAAGCTTCAAAGTGGACCGTTGTACTCCATTTATTGTTCTAGGAAGTCTAACTTGCTAATTTAGTTTTCGTACAGGATTTCAATGGATAAAGAAGCGAATAGACCGAGTTATGTTTCAAATTGCACAAAAACGTGAAAAGCACGTCTATGGAGAGAGTTGAGCAATTCCAAAGCTTCAAAGTGGACCGTTGTACTCCATTTATTGCTTAGAAGTCTAACTTGCTAATTAGCTTTCGTACAAGGTTTCAATGGATAAAGAAGCGAATAGACCGAGTTATGTTTCAATTGCACAAAAACGTGAAAAGCACGTCTATGGAGAGAGTTGAGCAATTCCAAAGCTTCAAAGTGGACATTGTACTCCATTGAGTGTTCTTAGAAGTCTGACTTGCTAGTTTAGCTTTCGTATAACGTTTCGTTAGATAAAGCTGCGAATAGACCAAGTTATCTTTCAAATTGCACAAAACGTGAAAAGCACTCTATGGAGAGAGTTGAAATTCCAAAGCTTCAAAGTGGACCGTTATACTCCATGAGTGTTCTTAGAAGTGTAACTAGCTGGTTTAGCTTTCGTACAAGTTTCGTTAGATAAAGATGCGAATAGACCGAGTTATATTTCAAATTGCACAAAACGAGAAAAGCACATCTATGGAGAAGTTGAGCAATTCCAAAGCATCAAAGTGGACCGTTGCACTCCATTTATTGTTCTTAGAAGTCTAAAATGCTAATTTAGCTTTCGTACAAGGTTTAATGGATAAAGAAGGAATAGACCGAGTTATGTTTCAAATTGCACAAAAATGTGAAAAGCACGTCTATGGAGAGAGTTGAGCAATTCCAAAGCTTCAAAGTGGACCGTTACTCCATTGAGTGTTCTTGAAGTCTAACTAGCTAATTTAGCTTTCGTACAAGTTTCGTGATAAAAGCGAATAGACCGAGTTATGTTTCAAATTACAAAACGAGAAAAGCACGTCTATGGAGAGAGTTGAGCAATTCCAAAGCTTCAAAGTGGACCGTTGCACTCCATTTATTGTTCTTAGAAGTCTAACTTGCTAATTTAGCTTTCGTACAAGGTTTCAATGGATAAAGAAGCGAATAGACCGAGTTATGTTTCAATTGCACAAAAACGTGAAAAGCACGTCTATGGAGAGAGTTGAGCAATTCCAAAGCTTCAAAGTGGACCGTTGTACTCCATTTATTGTTCTAGAAGTCTAACTTGCTAATTAGCTTTCGTACAGGGTTTCAATGGATAAAGAAGCGAATAGACCGAGTTATGTTTCAAATTGCACAAAAACGAAAAACACATCTATGGAGAGAGTTGAGCAATTCCAAAGCTCAAAGTGGACCGTTGCACTCCATTTATTGTTCTTAGAAGTCTAACTGCTAATTTAGCTTTCGTACAAGGTTTCAATGGATAAAGAAGCGAATAGACCGAGTTATGTTTCAAATTGCAAAAACGTGAAAAGCACGTCTATGGAGAGAGTTGAGCAATTCCAAAGCTTCAAAGTGGACCGTTGTACTCCATTTATTGTTCTAGAAGTCTAACTTGCTAATTAGCTTTCGTACAAGGTTTCAATGGATAAAAAGCGAATAGACCGAGTTATGTTTCAAATTGCACAAAAACGTGAAAAGCACGTCTATGGAGAGAGTTGAGCAATTCCAAAGCTTCAAAGTGGACCGTTGTACTCCATTTATTGCCCTTAGAAGTCTAACTTGCTAATTTAGCTTTCGTACAGGTTTCAATGATAAAGAAGCGAATAGACCGAGTTATGTTTCAAATTGCACAAAAACGTGAAAAGCACGTCTATGGAGAGAGTTGAGCAATTCCAAAGCTTCAAAGTGGACCGTTATACTCCATTGAGTTTTCTTTGAAGTGTAACTAGCTGGTTTAGCTTTCGTACAATTTTCGTTAGATAAAGGCGAATAGACGAAGTTATGTTTCAAATTGCACAAACGAGAAAACACTCTATGGAGAGAGTTGAGCAATTCCAAAGCTCAAAGTGGACCGTTGCACTCCATTTATGTTCTTAGAAGTCTAACTTGCTGATTTAGCTTTCGCACAAGGTTTCAATGGATAAAGAAGCGAATAGACCGAGTTATGTTTTATATCGCACAAAAACGTGAAAAGCACGTCTATGGAGAGAGTTGAGCAATTCCAAAGCTTCAAAGTGGACGTTGTACTCCATTTATTGCCTTAGAAGTCTAACTTGCTAATTTAGCTTTCGTACATGGTTTCAATGGATAAAGAAGCGAATAGACCGAGTTATGTTTCAAATTGCGCAAAAACGTGAAAAGCACGTCTATGGAGAGAGTTGAGCAATTCCAAAGCTTCAAAGTGGACATTGTACTCCATTGAGTGTTCTTAGAAGTCTAACTTGCTAGTTTAGCTTTCGTACAAGTTTCGTTAGATAAAGCTGCGAATAGACCAAGTTATTTTCAAATTGCACAAAACGTGAAAAGCACATCTATGGAGAGAGTTGAGCAATTCCAAAGCTTCAAAGTGGACCGTTATACTCCATGAGTTCTTAGAAGTGTAACTTGCTAATTTAGCTTTCGTACAATTTCGTTAGATAAAGAAGCGAATAGACCAGTTATATTTCAAATTGCACAAAAACGTGAAAAGCACGTCTATGGAGAGAGTTGAGCAATTCCAAAGCTCAAAGTGGACCGTTGCACTCCATTTATTGTTCTTAGAAGTCTAAATTGCTAATTTAGCTTTCATACAAGGTTTCAATGGATAAAGAAGCGAATAGACCGAGTTATGTTTCAAATTGCACAAAATGTGAAAAGCACGTCTATGGAGAGAGTTGAGCAATTCCAAAGCTTCAAAGTGGACCGTTGTACTCCATTTATGTTCTAGAAGTCTAACTTGCTAATTTAGCTTTCGTACAGGGTTTCAATGGATAAAGAAGCGAATAGACCGAGTTATGTTTCAAATTGCACAAAAACGTGAAAAGCACGTCTATGGAGAGAGTTGAGCAATTCCAAAGCTTCAAAGTGGATCATTGTACTCCATTGAGTGTTCTTAGAAGTCTGACTTGCTAGTTTAGCTTTCGTATAACGTTTCGTTAGATAAAGCTGCGAATTGACCAAGTTATCTTTCAAATTGCACAAGAACGTGAAAAGCACATCTATGGAGAGAGTTGAACAATTCCAAAGCTTCAAAGTGGACCGTTATACTCCACTGAGTGTTCTTAGAAGTGTAACTAGCTGGTTTAGCTTTCGTACAACGTTTCGTTAGATAAAGATGCGAACAGACCGAGTTATATTTCAAATTGCACAAAAACGAGAAAAACACATCTATGGAGAGAGTTGAGCAATTCCAAAACATCAAAGTGGACCGTTGCACTCCATTTATTGTTCTTAGAAGTCAAAAATGCTAATTTAGCTTTCGTACAAGGTTTCAATGGATAAAGAAGGGAATAGACCGAGTTATGTTTCAAATTGCATAAAAATGTGAAAAGCACGTCTATGGAGAGAGTTGAGCAAATCCAAAGCTTCAAAGTGGACCGTTGTACTCCATTTATTGTTCTAAGAAGTCTAACTTGCTAATCTAGCTTTCGTACAGGGTTTCAATGGATAAAAAAGCGAATAGACCGAGTTATGTTTCAAATTACACAAAAACGTGAAAAGCACGTCTATGGAGAGAGTTGAGCAATTCCAAAACTTCAAAGTGGACCATTGTACTCCATTTATTGCCCTTAGAAGTCTAACTTGCTAATTTAGCTTTCGTACATGGTTTCAATGGATAAAGAAGCGAATAGACCGAGTTATGTTTCAAATTGCACAAAAACGTGAAAAGCACGTCTATGGAGAGAGTTGAGCAATTCCAAAGCTTCAAAGTGGACCGTTATACTCCATTGGTTTTGCTCTTAGAAGTGCTAACTTAGCTAGGTTTAGCTTTCGTACAATGTTTCAGTTAGATAAAGGTATCGAATAGACGAAGTTATGTTTCAAATTTACACAACAACGAGAAAAACACTTCTATGGAGAGAGTTGAGCAATCCCAAAGCATCAAAGTGGACCGTTGCACTCCATTTATTGTTCTTAGAAGTCTAACTTGCTAATTAGCTTTCTGCATAAGGTTTCAATGGATAAAGAAGCGAATAGACCGAGTTATGTTTTATATCGCACAAAAACGTGAAAAGCACGTCTATGGAGAGAGTTGAGCAATTCCAAAACTTCAAAGTGGACTGTTGTACTCCATTTATTGCCCTTAGAAGTCTAACTTGCTAATTTAGCTTTCGTACATGGTTTCAATGGATAAAGAAGCGAATAGACCGAGTTATGTTTCAAATTGCGCAAAAACGTGAAAAGCACGTCTATGGAGAGAGTTGAGCAATTCCAAAGCTTCAAAGTTGATCATTGTACTCCATTGAGTGTTCTTAGAAGTCTAACTTGCTAGTTTAGCTTTCGTAAAACGTTTCGTTAGATAAAGCTGCGAATCAGACCAAGTTATCTTTCAAATGCACAGAACGTGAAAAGCACATCTATGGAGAGAGTTGAGCAATTTCCAAAGCTTCAAAGTGGACCGGTTATACTCCACTGAGTGTTTCTTAGAAGTGTAACTAGCTGGTTTAGCTTTCGTACAATGTTTCGTTAGATAAAGATGCGAATCGACCAAGTTATATTTCAAATTGCACAAAAACGAGAAAAGCACATCTATGGAGAGAGTTGAGCAATTCCAAAGCATCAAAGTGGACCGTTGACACTCATTTATTGTTCTTACAAGTCTAAAATGTTAATTTAGCTTTCGTTACAAGGTTTCAATGGATAAAAGAAGCGAATAGACCGAGTTATGTTTTCAAATTGCACAAAAATGTGAAAAGCACTTCTATTGAGAGAGTTGAGCAATTCCAAAGCTTCAAAGTGCACCGTTGTACTCTATTTATTGTTCTAAGAAGTCTAACTTGCTAATTTAGCTTTCGTACAGGGTTTCAATGGATAAAGAAGCGAATAGATCGAGTTATGTTTCAATTGCACAAAAAACGTGAAAAGCACGTCTATGGAGAGAGTTGAGCAATTCCAAAGCTTCAAAGTGGATCATTATACTCCATTGAGTGTTCTTAGAAGTCTGACTTGCTAGTTTAGCTTTCGTATAACGTTACGTTAGATAAAGATGCGAATAGACCAAGTTATCTTTCAAATTGCACAAGAACGTTAAAAGCACATCTATGAAGAGAGTTGAGCAATTCCAAAGCTTCAAAGTGGACCGTTGCGCTCTATTTATTGTTTCTTAGAAGTCTAAAATGCTAATTTAGCTTTCGTACAAGGTTTCAATCGATAAAGAAGCGAATATACCGAGTTATGTTTCAAATTGCACAAAAACAATGAAAGGCACGTCTAAGGAGAGAGTTGAGAAAAAATCCAAAGCTTCAAAGTGGACCGTTGTACTCCATTGAGTGTTGATAGAACTCTAACTTGCTAGTTTAGCTTTCGTATAACGTTTCGTTAGACAAAGATGCGAATAGACCAAGTTATCTTTCAAATTGCACTAAGAACGTGGAAAAGCACATCTATGGAGAGAGTTGAGCAATTCCAAAGCTTCAAAGTGGACCGTTATACTCCATGAGTGTTCTTAGAAGTGTAACTAGCTGGTTTAGCTTTCGTACAACGTTTCATTAGATAAAGATGCCAGACGAAGTTATGTTTCAAATTGCACAAAAACGTGAAAAGCACGTCCAATGGAGAGAGTTGAGGAATTCCAAAGCTTCAAAGTGGACCATTGTGATCCATTGAGTGTTCTTAGAAGTCTAACTTGCTAGTTTAGCTTTCGTATAACGTTTCGTTAGATAAAGATGCGAATAGACCCAATTTATCTTTCAAATTGCACAAGATTGTGAAAAGCACATCTACGGAGAGAGTGAGCAATTCCAAAGCTTCAAAGTGGACCGTTATACTCCATGAGTGTTCTTAGAAGTGTAACCTAGCTGGTTTAGCTTTCGTACAACGTTTCGTTAGATAAAGATGCGAATAGACCAAGTTATGTTTCAAATTGCACAGAAACGTGAAAAGCACGTCTATGGAGAGTGTTGAGCAATTTCAAAGCTTCAAAGTGGATCATTGTACTCCATTGAGTGTTCTTAGAACTCTGACTTGCTAGTTTAGCTTTCGTATAACGTTTCGTTAGATAAAGCTGCGAATAGACCAAGTTATCTTTCAAATTGCACAAGAACGTGAAAAGCACATCTATGGAGAGAGTTGAGCAATTCCAAAGCTTCAAAGTGGACCGTTATACTCCACTGAGTGTTTTTAGAAGTGTAACTAGCTGGTTTAGCTTTCGTACAACGTTTCGTTAGATAGAGATGCGAATAGACCAAGTTATATTTCAAATTGAATAAAAACGAGAAAGCCACATCTATGGAGTGAGTTGAGCAATTCCAAAGCATCAAAGTGGACCGTTGCACCTCCATTTATTGTTCTTAGAAGTCTAAAATGCTAATTTAGCTTTCGTACAAGGTTTCAATGGATAAAGAAGCGAATAGACCGAGTTATGTTTCAAATTGCACAAAAATGTGAAAAGCACGTCTATGGAGAGAGTTGAACAATTCCAAAGCTTCAAAGTGGACCGTTGTACTCCATTTATTGTTCTTAAGAAGTCTAACTTGCTAATTTAGCTTTCGTACAGGGTTTCAATGGATAAAGAAGCGAATAGGCCGAGTTATGTTTCAAATTGCACAAAAACGTGAACAGCACGTCTATGGAGAGAGTTGAGCAATTCCAAAGCTTCAAAGTGGACGTTTTACTCCATTATTGCCTTAGAAGTCTAACTTGCTAATTTAGATTTCGTACAAGGTTTCAATGGATAAAGAAGCGAATAGACCGAGTTATGTTTCAAATTGCACAAAAACGTGAATAGCACGTCTATGGAGAGAGTTGAGCAATTCCAAAGCTTCAAGTGGATCATTATACTCCATTGAGTGTTCTTAGAAGTCTGACTTGCTAGTTTAGCTTTCGTATAACGTTCCGTTAGATAAAGATGCGAATAGACCAAGTAATCTTTTCAAATTGCACAAGAACGTGAAAAGCCACATCTATGGAGAGAGTTGAGCAATTCCAAAGCTTCAAAGTGGACCGTTATACTCCATTGAGTGTTATTAGAAGTGTAACTAGCTGGTTTAGCTTTCGTACAATGTTTCGTTAGATAAAGATGGGAATAGACCAAGTTATGTTTCACAATTGAACAAAAAACGAGAAAAGCACATATATGGAGAGAGTTGAGCAATTCCAAAGCATCAAAGTGGACCGTTGCACTCTATTTATTGTTCTTAGAAGTCTAAAATGCTAATTTAGCTTTCGTACAAGGTTCAATGGATTAAAGAAGCGAATAGACCGAGTTATGTTTCAAATTGCACAAAACGTTGAAAAGCACGTCTATGGAGAGAGTTGAGCAAATCCAAAGCTTCAAAGTGGACCGTTGTACTCCATTGAGTGTTCTTCGAGTGTAACTAGCTGGTTTAGCTTTCGTATAACGTTTCGTTAGATAAAGATTGCGAATAGACGAAGTTATGTTTCAAATTGCACAAAAACGTGAAAAGCACGTCTATGGAGAGAGTTGAGCAATTGCAAAGCTTCAAAGTGAATCATTGTACTCCATTGAGTGTTCTTAGAAGTCTGACTTGCAAGTTTAGCTTTCGTATAACGTTTCGTTAGATAAAGCTGTGAATAGACCGAGTTATCTTTCAAATTGCACAAGAACGTGAAAAGCACATCTATGGAGAGAGTTGAGCAATTCCAAAGCTTCAAAGTGGATCATTATACTCCATTGAGTGTTCTTAGAAGTCTGACTTGCTAGTTTAGTTTTCGTATAACATTTCGTTAGATAAAGATGCGAGTAGACCAAGTTATCTTTCAATTTGCACAAGAACGTGAAAAGCACATCTATGGAGAGAGTTGAGTAATTCCTGAGCTTCAAAGTGGATCATTATACACCATTGAGTGTTTCTTAGAAGTCTGACTTGCTAGTTTAGCTTTCGTATAACGTTTCGTTAGATAAAGATGCGAATAGACCAAGTTATCTTTCAAATTGCACAAGAACGTGAAAAGCACCATCTATGGAGAGAGTTGAGTAATTCCAGAGCTTCAAAAGTGGATCATTATACTCCATTGAGTGTTCTTAGAAGTCTGACTTGCTAGTTTAGCTTTCGTGTAACGTTTCGTAAGATAAAGATGCGAATAGACCAAGTTATCTTTCAAATTGCATAAGAACGTGAAAAGCACATCTATGGAGAGAGTTGACTAATTCCAAAGCTTCAAAGTGGACCGTTATACTCCACTGAGTGTTTTTAGAAGTGTAACTAGCTGGTTTAGCTTTCGTACAACGTTTCGTTAGATAAGATGCGAATAGACCAAGTTATATTTCAAATTGAACAAAAACGAGAAAAGCACATCTATGGAGTGAGTTGAGCAATTCCAAAGCATCAAAGTGGACCGTTGCACTCCATTTATTGTTCTTAGAAGTCTAAAATGCTAATTTAGCTTTCGTACAAGGTTTCAATGGATAAAGAAGCGAATAGACCGAGTTATGTTTCAAATTGCACAAAAATGTGAAAAGCACGTCTATGGAGAGAGTTGAACAATTCCAAAGCTTCAAAGTGGACCGTTGTACTCCATTTATTGTTCTAAGAAGTCTAACTTGCTAATTTAGCTTTCGTACCGGGTTTCAATGGATAAAGAAGCGAATAGACCGAGTTATGTTTCAAATTGCACAAAAACGTGAACAGCACGTCTATGGAGAGAGTTGAGCAATTCCAAAGCTTCAAAGTGGACCGTTTTACTCCATTTATTGCCCTTAGAAGTCTAACTTGCTAATTTAGATTTCGTACAAGGTTTCAATGGATAAAGAAGCGAATAGACCGAGTTATGTTTCAAATTGCACAAAAACGTGAATAGCATGTCTATGGAGAGAGTTGAGCAATTCCAAAGCTTCAAAGTGGATCATTATACTCCATTGAGTGTTCTTAGAAGTCTGACTTGCTAGTTTAGCTTTCGTATAACGTTCCGTTAGATAAAGATGCGAATAGACCAAGTAATCTTTCAAATTGCACAAGAACGTGAAAAGCACATCTATGGAGAGAGTTGAGCAATTCCAAAGCTTCAAAGTGGACCGTTATACTCCATTGAGTGTTCTTAGAAGTGTAACTAGCTGGTTTAGCTTTCGTACAATGTTTCGTTAGATAAAGATGGGAATAGACCAAGTTATGTTTCAAATTGAACAAAAACGAGAAAAGCACATATATGGAGAGAGTTGAGCAATTCCAAAGCATCAAAGTGGACCGTTGCACTCTATTTGTTGTTCTTAGAAGTCTAAAATGCTAATTTAGCTTTCGTACAAGGTTCAATGGATAAAGAAGCGAATAGACCGAGTTATGTTTCAAATTGCACAAAAACGTGAAAAGCACGTCTATGGAGAGAGTTGAGCAAATCCAAAGCTTCAAAGTGGACCGTTGTACTCCATTGAGTGTTCTTCGAAGTGTAACTAGCTGGTTTAGCTTTCGTATAACGTTTCGTTAGATAAAGATGCGAATAGATGAAGTTATGTTTCAAATTGCACAAAAACGTGAAAAGCACGTCTATGGAGAGAGTTGAGCAATTGCAAAGCTTCAAAGTGGATCATTGTACTCCATTGAGTGTTCTTAGAAGTCTGACATGCTAGTTTAGCTTTCGGATAACGTTTCGTTAGATAAAGCTGTGAATAGACCGAGTTATCTTTCAAATTGCACAAGAACGTGAAAAGCACATCTATGGAGAGAGTTGAGTAATTCCTGAGCTTCAAAGTGGATCATTATACACCATTGAGTGTTCTTAGAAGTCTGACTTGCTAGTTTAGCTTTCGTATAACGTTTCGTTAGATAAAGATGCGAATAGACCAAGTTATCTTTCAAATTGCACAAGAACATGAAAAGCACATCTATGGAGAGAGTTGAGTAATTCCAGAGCTTCAAAGTGGATCATTATACTCCATTGAGTGTTCTTAGAAGTCTGACTTGCTAGTTTAGCTTTCGTGTAACGTTTCGTTAGATAAAGATGCGAATAGACCAAGTTATCTTTCAAATTGCATAAGAACGTGAAAAGCACATCTATGGAGAGAGTTGACTAATTCCAAAGCTTCAATGTGGACCGTTATACTCCATTCAGTGTTCTTAGAAGTGTAAGTAGCTGGTTTAGCTTTCGTACAACGTTTCGTTAGATAAAGATGCGAATAGACCAAGTTATGTTTCAAATTGCACAAAAACGAGAAAAGCACATCTATGGAGAGAGTTGAGCAATTCCAAAGCATCAAAGTGGACCGTTGCACTCCATTTATTGTTTTTAGAAGTCTAAAATGCTAATTTAGCTTTCGTACAAGGTTTCAATGGATAAAGAAGCGAATAGACCGAGTTATGTTTCAAATTGCACAAAAACGTGAAAAGTACGTCTATGGAGAGAGTTGAGCAATTCCAAAGCTTCAAAGTGGACCGTTGTACTCCATTTATTGTTCTAAGAAGTCTAACTTGCTAATTTAGCTTTTGTACAGGGGTTCAATGGATAAAGAAGCGAATAGACCGAGTTATGTTTCAAATTGCATAAAAACGTGAAAAGCACGTCTATGGAGAGAGTTGAGCAATTCCAAAGATTCAAAGTGGACCGTTGTACTCCATTTATTGCCCTTAGAAGTCTAACTTGCTAATTTAGCTTTCGTACAAGGTTTCAATGGATAAAGAAGCGAATAGACCTAGTTATGTTTCAAATTGCACAAAACGTGAAAAGCACGTCTATGGAGAGAGTTGAGCAATTCCAAAGCTTCAAAGTGGATCATTGTACTCCATTGAGTGTTCTTAGAAGTCTGACTTGCTAGTTTAGATTTCGTTATAACGTTTCGTTAGATAAAGATGCAAATAGACCAAGTTATCTTTCAAATTGCACAAGAACGTGAAAAGCACATCTATGGAGAGAATTGAGAAATTCCAAAGCTTCAAAGTGGACCGTTGTACTCCATTGAGTGTTCTTAGAAGTGTAACTAGCTGGTTTAGCTTTCGTATAACGTTTCGTTAGATAAGATGCGAATAGACCAATTTATCTTTCAAATTGCACAAGAACGTGAAAAGCACATCTATGGAGAGAGTTGAGCAATTCCAAAGCTTCAAAGTGGACCATTATACTCCATTGAGTGTTCTTAGAAGTGTAACTAGCTGGTTTAGCTTTCGTACAACGTTTCGTTAGATAAAGATGCGAATAGACGAAGTTATGTTTCAAATTGCAAAAAAAGTGAAAAGCACGTCTATGGAGAGAGTTGAGCAATTCCAAAGCTTCAAAGTGGATCATTGTACTCCATTGAGTGTTCTTAGAAGTCTGACTTGCTAGTTTAGCTTTCGTATAACGTTTCGTTAGATAAAGCTATGAATAGACCAAGTTATCTTTCAAATTACACAAGAACGTGAAAAGCACATCTATGGAGAGAGTTGAGCAATTCCAAAGCTTCAAAGTGGATCATTATACTCCATTGAGTGTTCTTAGAAGTCTGACTTGCTAGTTTAGCTTTCGTATAACGTTTCGTTAGATAAAGATGCGAATAGACCAAGTTATCTTTCAAATTGCACAAGAACGTGAAAAGCACATCTATGGAGAGAGTTGAGCAATTCCAAAGCTTCAAAGTGGATCATTATACTCCATTGAGTGTTCTTAGAAGTCTGACTTGCTAGTTTAGTTTTCGTATAACATTTCGTTAGATAAAGATGCGAGTAGACCAAGTTATCTTTCAAATTGCACAAGAACGTGAAAAGCACATCTATGGAGAGAGTTGAGTAATTCCTGAGCTTCAAAGTGGATCATTATACACCATTGAGTGTTCTTAGAAGTCTGACTTGCTAGTTTAGCTTTCGTATAACGTTTCGTTAGATAAAGATGCGAATAGACCAAGTTATCTTTCAAATTGCACAAGAACATGAAAAGCACATCTATGGAGAGAGTTGAGTAATTCCAGAGCTTCAAAGTGGATCATTATACTCCATTGAGTGTTCTTAGAAGTCTGACTTGCTAGTTTAGCTTTCGTGTAACGTTTCGTTAGATAAAGATGCGAATAGACCAAGTTATCTTTCAAATTGCATAAGAACGTGAAAAGCACATCTATGGAGAGAGTTGACTAATTCCAAAGCTTCAAAGTGGACCGTTATACTCCATTCAGTGTTCTTAGAAGTGTAAGTAGCTGGTTTAGCTTTCGTACAACGTTTCGTTAGATAAAGATGCGAATAGACCAAGTTATGTTTCAAATTGCACAAAAACGAGAAAAGCACATCTATGGAGAGAGTTGAGCAATTCCAAAGCATCAAAGTGGACCGTTGCACTCCATTTATTGTTTTTAGAAGTCTAAAATGCTAATTTAGCTTTCGTACAAGGTTTCAATGGATAAAGAAGCGAATAGACCGAGTTATGTTTCAAATTGCACAAAACGTGAAAAGTACGTCTATGGAGAGAGTTGAGCAATTCCAAAGCTTCAAAGTGGACCGTTGTACTCCATTTATTGTTCTAAGAAGTCTAACTTGCTAATTTAGCTTTTGTACAGGGGTTCAATGGATAAGAAGCGAATAGACCGAGTTATGTTTCAAATTGCATAAAAACGTGAAAAGCACGTCTATGGAGAGAGTTGAGCAATTCCAAAGCTTCAAAGTGGACCGTTGTCCTCCATTTATTGTTCTAAGAAGTCTAACTTGCTAATTTAGCTTTTGTACAGGGGTTCAATGGATAAAGAAGCGAATAGACCGAGTTATGTTTCAAATTGCACAAAAACGTGAAAAGCACGTCTATGGAGAGAGTTGAGCAATTCCAAAGCTTCAAAGTGCATCATTGTACTCCATTGAGTGTTCTTAGAAGTCTGACTTGCTAGTTTAGCTTTCGTATAACGTTTCGTTAGATAAAGATGCAAATAGACCAAGTTATCTTTCAAATTGCACAAGAACGTGAAAAGCACATCTATGGAGAGAGTTGAGAAATTCCAAAGCTTCAAAGTGGACCGTTATACTCCATTGAGTGTTCTTAGAAGTGTAACTAGCTGGTTTAGCTTTCGTACAATGTTTCGTTAGATAAAGATGCGAAAAGACCAAGTTATGTTTCAAATTGCACAAAAACGAGAAAAGCACATCTATGGACAATGTTGAGCAATTCCAAATCATCAAAGTGGACCGTTGCACTCTATTTATTGTTCTTAGAAGTCTAAAATGCTAATTTAGCTTTCGTACAAGGTTTCAATGGATAAAGAAGCGAATAGACCGAGTTATGTTTCAAATTACACAAAAACGTGAAAAGCACGTCCATGGAGAGAGTTGAGCAAATCCAAAGCTTCAAAGTGGACCGTTGTACTCCATTGCGTGTTCTTAGAAGTATAACTAGCTGGTTTAGCTTTCGTACAACGTTTCGTTCGATAAAGATGCGACTAGACCAAATTATGTTTCAAATTGCACAAAAACGAGAAGAGCACATCTAGGGAGAGAGTTGAGCAATTCCAAAGCATCAAAGTGGACCGTTGCGCTCTATTTATTGTTCTTAGAAGTCTAAAATGCTAATCAAGCTTTCGTACAAGGTTTCAATAGATAAAGAAGCGAATAGACCGAGTTATGTTTCAAATTACACAAAAACGTGAAAAGCCCGTCCATGGAGAGATTTGAGCAAATCCAAAGCTTCAAAGTGGACCGTTGTACTCCATTTAGTGTTCATAGAACTCTAACTTGCTAGTTTAGCTTTCGTATAATGTTTCGTTAGATAAAGATACGAATATACCAAGTTATCTTTCAAATTACACAAAAACGTGAAAAGCACGTCTATGGAGAGAGTTGAGCAATTCCAAAGCTTCAAAGTGGACCGTTATACTCCATTCAGTGTTCTTAGAAGTGTAACAAGCTGGTTTAGCTTTCGTACAATGTTTCGTTAGATAAAGATGCCAGACGAAGTTATGTTTCAAATTGCACAAAAACGTGAAAAGCACGTCTATGGAGAGAGTTGAGGAATTCCAAAGCTTCAAAGTGGACCATTGTAATCCATTGAGTGTTCTTAGAAGTCTAACTTGCTAGTTTAGCTTTCGTATAACGTTTCGTTAGATAAAGATGCGAATAGACCAATTTATCTTTCAAATTGCCCAAGAACGTGAAAAGCACATCTATGGAGAGAGTTGAGCAATTGCAAAGCTTCAAAGTGGACCATTATACTCCATTGAGTGTTCTTAGAAGTGTAACTAGCTGGTTTAGCTTTCGTACAACGTTTCGTTAGAAAAAGATGCGAATAGACGAAGTTATGTTTCAAATTGCACAAAAACATGAAAAGGATGTCTATGGATAGAGTTGAGCAATCCCAGAGCTTCAAAGTGGATCATTGTACTCCATTGAGTGTTCTTAGAAGTCTGACTTGCTAGTTTAGCTTTCGTATAACGTTTCGTTAGATAAAGCTGCGAATAGACCAAGTTATCTTTCAAATTGCACAAGAACGTGAAAAGCACATCTATGGAGAGAGTTGAGCAATTCCAAAGCTTCAAAGTGGACCGTTATACTCCACTGAGTGTTCTTAGAAGTGTAACTAGCTGGTTTAGCTTTCGTACAACGTTTCGTTCGATAAAGATGCGAATAGACCAAGTTATATTTCAAATTGCACAAAAACGAGAAAAGCACATCTATGGAAAGAGTTGAGCAATTCCAAATCATCAAAGTGGACCGTTGCACTCCATTTATTGTTCTTAGAAGTCTAAAATGCTAATTTAGCTTTCGTACAAGGTTTCAATGGATAAAGAAGCGAATAGACCGAGTTATGTTTCAAATTGCACAAAAACGTGAAAAGCACGTCTATGGAGAGAGTTGAGCAATTCCAAAGCTTCAAAGTGGACCGTTGTACTCCATTTATTGTTCCAAGAAGTCTAACTTGCTAATTTAGCTTTTGTACAGGGGTTCAATGGATAAAGAAGCGAATAGACCGAGTTACGTTTCAAATTGCACAAAAACGTGAAAAGCACGTCTATGGAGAGAGTTGAGCAATTCCAAAGCTTCAAAGTGGACCGTTGTACTCCATTTATTGTTCTAAGAAGTCTAACTTGCTAATTTAGCTTTTCTACAGGGGTTCAATGGATAAAGAAGCGAATAGACCGAGTTATGTTTCAAATTGCACAAAAACGTGAAAAGCACGTCTATGGAGAGAGTTGAGCAAATCCAAAGCTTCAAAGTGGACCGTTGTACTCCATTGAGTGTTCTTAGAAGTATAACTAGCTGGTTTAGCTTTCGTACAACGTTTCGTTAGATAAAGATGCGAATAGACCAAATTATGTTTCTAATTGCACAAAAACGAGAAGAGCACATCTAGGGAGAGAGTTGAGCAATTCCAAAGCATCAAAGTGGATCGTTGCGCTCTATTTATTGTTCTTAGAAGTCTAAAATGCTAATCTAGCTCTCGTACAAGGTTTCAATAGATAAAGAAGCGAATAGTCCGAGTTATGTTTCAAATTACACAAAAACGTGAAAAGCCCGTCCATGGAGAGAGTTGAGCAAATCCAAAGCTTCAAAGTGGACCGTTGTACTCCATTGAGTGTTCATAGAACTCTAACTTGCTAGTTTAGCTTTCGTATAACGTTTCGTTAGATAAAGATACGAATATACCAAGTTATCTTTCAAATTACACAAAAACGTGAAAAGCACGTCTATGGAGAGAGTTGAGCAATTCCAAAGCTTCAAAGTGGACCGTTATACTCCATTGAGTGTTCTTAGAAGTGTAACAAGCTGGTTTAGCTTTCGTACAATGTTTCGTTAGATAAAGATGCCAGACGAAGTTATGTTTCAAATTGCACAAAAACGTGAAAAGCACGTCTATGGAGAGAGTTGAGGAATTCCAAAGCTTCAAAGTGGACCATTGTAATCCATTGAGTGTTCTTAGAAGTCTAACTTGCTAGTTTAGCTTTCGTATAACGTTTCGTTAGATAAAGATGCGAATAGACCAATTTATCTTTCAAATTGCACAAGAACGTGAAAAGCACATCTATGGAGAGAGTTGAGCAATTGCAAAGCTTCAAAGTGGACCATTATACTCCATTGAGTGTTCTTAGAAGTGTAACTAGCTGGTTTAGCTTTCGTACAACGTTTCGTTAGAAAAAGATGCGAATAGACGAAGTTATGTTTCAAATTGCACAAAAACGTGAAAAGGACGTCTATGGAGAGAGTTGAGCAATCCCAGAGCTTCAAAGTGGATCATTGTACTCCATTGAGTGTTCTTAGAAGTCTGACTTGCTAGTTTAGCTTTCGTATAACGTTTCGTTAGATAAAGCTGCGAATAGACCAAGTTATCTTTCAAATTGCACAAGAACGTGAAAAGCACATCTATGGAGAGAGTTGAGCAATTCCAAAGCTTCAAAGTGGACCGTTATACTCCACTGAGTGTTCTTAGAAGTGTAACTAGCTGGTTTAGCTTTCGTACAACGTTTCGTTCGATAAAGATGCGAATAGACCAAGTTATATTTCAAATTGCACAAAAACGAGAAAAGCACATCTATGGAGAGAGTTGAGCAATTCCAAATCATCAAAGTGGACCGTTGCACTCCATTTATTGTTCTTAGAAGTCTAAAATGCTAATTTAGCTTTCGTACAAGGTTTCAATGGATAAAGAAGCGAATAGACCGAGTTATGTTTCAAATTGCACAAAAACGTGAAAAGCACGTCTATGGAGAGAGTTGAGCAATTCCAAAACTTCAAAGTGGACCGTTGTACTCCATTTATTGTTCCAAGAAGTCTAACTTGCTAATTTAACTTTTGTACAGGGGTTCAATGGATAAAGAAGCGAATAGACCGAGTTACGTTTCAAATTGCACAAAAACGTGAAAAGCACGTCTATGGAGAGAGTTGAGCAATTCCAAAGCTTCAAAGTGGACCGTTGTACTCCATTTATTGCCCTTAGAAGTCTAACTTGCTAATTTAGCTTTCGTACAAGGTTTCAATGGATAAAGAAGCGAATAGACCTAGTTATGTTTCAAATTGCACAAAAACGTGAAAAGCAGATCTATGGAGAGAGTTGAGCAATTGCAAAGCTTCAAAGTGGATCATTGTACTCCATTGAGTGTTCTTAGAAGTCTGACTTGCGAGTTTAGCTTTCGTGTAACGTTTCGTTAGATAAAGATGCGAATAGACCAAGTTATCTTTCAAATTGCACAAGAACGTGAAAAGCACATCTATGGAGAGAGTTGAGTAATTCCAAAGCTTCAAAGTGGACCGTTATACTCCATTCAGTGTTCTTAGAAGTGTAACTACCTGGTTTAGCTTTCGTACAACGTTTCGTTAGATAAAGATGGGAATAGACCAAGTTATGTTTCAAATTGCACAAAAACGAGAAAAGCACATCTATGGAGAGAGTTGAGCAATTCCAAAGCATCAAAGTGGACCGTTGCACTCCATTTATTGTTTTTAGAAGTCTAAAATGCTAATTTAGCTTTCGTACAAGGTTTCAATGGATAAAGAAGCGAATAGACCGAGTTATGTTTCAAATTACACAAAAACGTGAAAAGCACGTCTATGGAGAGAGTTGAGCAATTCCAAAGCTTCAAAGTGGACCGTTGTCCTCCATTTATTGTTCTAAGAAGTCTAACTTGCTAATTTAGCTTTTGTACAGGGGTTCAATGGATAAAGAAGCGAATAGACCGAGTTATGTTTCAAATTGCACAAAAACGTGAAAAGCACGTCTATGGAGAGAGTTGAGCAATTCCAAAGCTTCAAAGTGCATCATTGTACTCCATTGAGTGTTCTTAGAAGTCTGACTTGCTAGTTTAGCTTTCGTATAACGTTTCGTTAGATAAAGATGCAAATAGACCAAGTTATCTTTCAAATTGCACAAGAACGTGAAAAGCACATCTATGGAGAGAGTTGAGAAATTCCAAAGCTTCAAAGTGGACCGTTATACTCCATTGAGTGTTCTTAGAAGTGTAACTAGCTGGTTTAGCTTTCGTACAATGTTTCATTAGATAAAGATGCGAAAAGACCAAGTTATGTTTCAAATTGCACAAAAACGAGAAAAGCACATCTATGGAGAGAGTTGAGCAATTCCAAATCATCAAAGTGGACCGTTGCACTCTATTTATTGTTCTTAGAAGTCTAAAATGCTAATTTAGCTTTCGTACAAGGTTTCAATGGATAAAGAAGCGAATATACCGAGTTATGTTTCAAATTGCACAAAAACGTGAAAAGCACGTCTATGGAGAGAGTTGAGCAAATCCAAAGCTTCAAAAAGGACCGTTGTACTCCATTGAGTGTTCTTAGAAGTATAACTAGCTGGTTTAGCTTTCGTACAACGTTTCGTTTGATAAAGATGCGAATAGACCAAATTATGTTTCAAATTGCACAAAAACGAGAAGAGCACATCTAGGGAGAGAGTTGAGCAATTCCAAAGCATCAAAGTGGACCGTTGCGCGCTATTTATTGTTCTTAGAAGTCTAAAATGCTAATTTAGCTTTCGTACAAGGTTTCAATAGATAAAGAAGCGAATAGACCGAGTTATGTTTCAAATTACACAAAAACGTGAAAAGTCCGTCCATGGAGAGAGTTGAGCAAATCCAAAGCTTCAAAGTGGACCGTTGTACTCCATTGAGTTTTCATAGAACTCTAACTTGCTAGTTTAGCTTTCGTATAACGTTTCGTTAGATAAAGATACGAATATACCAAGTTATCTTTCAAATTGCACAAAAACGTGAAAAGCACGTCTATGGAGAGAGTTGAGCAATTCCAAAGCTTCAAAGTGGACCGTTATACTCCATTGAGTGTTCTTAGAAGTGTAACAAGCTGGTTTAGCTTTCGTACAATGTTTCGTTAGATAAAGATGCCAGACGAAGTTATGTTTCAAATTTCACAAAAACGTGAAAAGCACGTCTATGGAGAGAGTTGAGGAATTCCAAAGCTTCAAAGTGGACCATTGTAATCCATTGAGTGTTCTTAGAAGTCTAACTTGCTAGTTTAGCTTTCGTATAACGTTTCGTTAGATAAAGATGCGAATAGACCAATTTATCTTTCAAATTGCACAAGAACGTGAAAAGCACATCTATGGAGAGAGTTGAGCAATTCCAAAGCTTCAAAGTGGACCGTTATACTCCATTCAGTGTTCTTAGAAGTGTAACTAGCGGTTTAGCATTCGTACAACGTTTCGTTCGATAAAGATGCGAATAGACCAAGTTATATTTCAAATTGCATAAAAACGAGAAAAGCACATCTATGGAGAGAGTTGAGCAATTCCAAATCATCAAAGTGGACCGTTGCACTCCATTTATTGTTCTTAGAAATCTAAAATGCTAATTTAGTTTTCGTACAAGGTTTCAATGGATAAAGAAGCGAATAGACCGAGTTATGTTTCAAATTGCACAAAAACGTGAAAAGCACGTCTATGGAGAGAGTTGAGCAATTCCAAAGCTTCAAAGTGGACCGTTGTACTCCATTTATTGTTCTAATATGTCTAACTTGCTAATTTAGCTTTTGTACAGGGGTTCAATGGATAAAGAAGCGAATAGACCGAGTTATGTTTCAAATTGCACAAAAACGTGAAAAGCACGTCAATGGAGAGAGTTGAGCAATTCCAAAGCTTCAAAGTGGACCGTTGTACTCCATTTATTGTTCTAAGAAGTCTAACTTGCTAATTTAGGTTTTGTACAGGGGTTCAATGGATAAAGAAGCGAATAGACCGAGTTACGTTTCAAATTGCATAAAAACGTGAAAAGCACGTCTATGGAGAGAGTTGAGCAATTCCAAAGCTTCAAAGTAGACCGTTGTACTCCATTTATTGCCCTTAGAAGTCTAACTTGCTAATTTAGCTTTCGTACAAGGTTTCAATGGATAAAGAAGCGAATAGACCTAGTTACGTTTCAAATTGCACAAAAACGTGAAAAGCACGTCTATGGAGAGAGTTGAGCAATTCCAAAGCTTCAAAGTGGATCATTGTACTCCATTGAGTGTTCTTAGAAGTCTGACTTGCTAGTTTAGATTTCGTATAACGTTTCGTTAGATAAAGAGGCAAATAGACCAAGTTATCTTTCAAATTGCACAAGAACGTGAAAAGCACATCTATGGAGAGAGTTGAGAAATTCCAAAGCTTCAAAGTGGACCGTTATACTCCATTGAGTGTTCTTAGAAGTGTAACTAGCTGGTTTAGCTTTCGTACAATGTTTCGTTAGATAAAGATGGGAATAGACCAAGTTATGTTTCAAATTACACAAAAACGAGAAAAGCACATCCATGGAGAGAGTTGAGCAATTCCAAAGCATCAAAGTGGACCGTTGCACTCTATTTATTGTTCTTAGAAGTCTAAAATGCTAATTTCGCTTTCGTACAAGGTTCAATGGATAAAGAAGCGAATAGACCGAGTTATGTTTCAAATTGAACAAAAACGTGAAAAGCACGTCTATGGAGAGAGTTGAGCAAATCCAAAGCTTCAAAGTGGACCGTTGTACTCCATTGAGTGTTCTTAGAAGTGTGACTAGCTGGTTTAGCTTTCTTATAAAGTTTCGTTAGATAAAGATGCGAATAGACCAATTTATCTTTCAAATTGCACAAGAACGTGAAAAGCACATCTATGGAGAGAGTTGAGCAATTCCAAAGCTTCAAAGTGGACCATTATACTCCATTGAGTGTTCTTAGAAGTGTAACTAGCTGGTTTAGCTTTTGTACAACGTTTCGTTAGATAAAGATGCGAATAGACGAAGTTATGTTTCAAATTGCACAAAAAGTGAAAAGCACGTCTATGGAGAGAATTGAGCAATTCCAAAGCTTCAAAGTGGATCATTGTACTCCATTGAGTGTTCTTAGAAGTCTGACTTGCTAGTTTAGCTTTCGTATAACGTTTCGTTAGATAAAGTTGCGAATAGACCGAGTTATCTTTCAAATTGCACAAGAACGTGAAAAGCACATCTATGGAGAGAGTTGAGCAATTCCAAAGCTTCAAAGGGGATCATTATACTCCATTGAGTGTTCTTAGAAATCTGACTTGCTAGTTTAGCTTTCGTATAACGTTTCGTTAGATAAAGATGCGAATAGACCAAGTTATCTTTCAAATTGCACAAGAACGTGAAAAGCAAATCTATGGAGAGAGTTGAATAATTCCAAAGCTTCAAAGTGGATCATTATACTCCATTGAGTGTTCTTAGAAGTTTGACTTGCTAATTTAGCTTTCGTACAAGGTTTCAATGGATAAAGAATCGAATAGACCGAGTTATGTTTCAAATTGCACAAAAACATGAAAAGCACGTCTATGGAGAGAGTTGAGCAATTCCAAAGCTTCTAAGTGGATCATTGTACTCCATTGAGTGTTCTTGGAAGTCTGTCTTGCTAGTTTAGCTTTCGTATAACGTTTCGTTAGATAAAGATGCAAATAGACCAAGTTATCTTTCAAATTGCACAAGAACGTGAAAAGCACATCTATGGAGAGAGTTGAGAAATTCCAAAGCTTCAAAGTGGACCGTTATACTCCATTGAGTGTTCTTAGAAGTGTAACTAGCTGGTTTAGCTTTCGTACAATGTTTCGTTAGATAAAGATGCGAAAAGACCAAGTTATGTTTCAAATTGCACAAAAACGAGAAAAGCACATCTATGGAGAGAGTTGAGCAATTCCAAATCATCAAAGTGGACCGTTGCACTCTATTTATTGTTCTTAGAAGTCTAAAATGCTAATTTAGCTTTCGTACAAGGTTTCAATAGATAAAGAAGCGAATAGACCGAGTTATGTTTCAAATTACACAAAAACGTGAAAGCCCGTCTATGGAGAGAGTTGAGCAAATCCAAAGCTTCAAAGTGGACCGTTGTACTCCATTGAGTGTTCATAGAACTCTAACTTGCTAGTTTAGCTTTCGTATAACGTTTCGTTAGATTAAGATACGAATATACCAAGTTATCTTTCAAATTGCACAAAAACGTGAAAAGCACGTCTATGGAGAGAGTTGAGCAATTCCAAAGCTTCAAAGTAGACCGTTATACTCCATTGAGTGTTCTTAGAAGTGTAACCAGCTCGTTTAGCTTTCGTACAATGTTTCGTTAGATAAAGATGCCAGACGAAGTTATGTTTCAAATTGCGCAAAAACGTGAAAAGCACGTCTATGGAGAGAGTTGAGGAATTCCAAAGCTTCAAAGTGGACCATTGTAATCCATTGAGTGTTCTTAGAAGTCTAACTTGCTAGTTTAGCTTTCGTATAACGTTTCGTTAGATAAAGATGCGAATAGACCAATTTATCTTTCAAATTGCATAAAAACGTGAAAAGCACATCTATGGAGAGAGTTGAGCAATTGCAAAGCTTCAAAGTGGACCATTATACTCCATTGAGTGTTCTTAGAAGTGTAACTAGCTGGTCTAGCTTTCGTACAACGTTTCGTTAGATAAAGATGCGAATAGACGAAGTTATGTTTCAAATTGCACAAAAACGTGAAAAACACGTCTATGGAGAGAGTTGAGCAATCCCAGAGCTTCAAAGTGGATCATTGTACTCCATTGAGTGTTCTTAGAAGTCTGACTTGCTAGTTTAGCTTTCGTATAACGTTTCGTTAGATAAAGCTGCGAATAGACCAAGTTATCTTTCAAATTGCACAAGAATGTGAAAAGCACATCTATGGAGAGAGTTGAGCAATTCCAAATCATCAAAGTGGACCGTTGCACTCCATTTATTGTTTTTAGAAGTCTAAAATGCTAATTTAGCTTTCGTACAAGGTTTCAATGGATAAAGAAGTGAATATACCGAGTTATGTTTCAAATTGCACAAAAACGTGAAAAGCACGTCTATGGAGAGAGTTGAGCAATTCCAAAGCTTCAAAGTGGACCGTTGTACTCCATTTATTGCCCTTAGAAGTCTAACTTGCTAATTTAGCTTTCGTACAAGGTTTCAATGGATAAAGAAGCGAATAGACCTAGTTATGTTTCAAATTACACAAAAACGTGAAAAGCACATCTATGGAGAGAGTTGAGCAATTCCAAAGCTTCAAAGTGGATCATTGTACTCCAATGAGTGTTCTTAGAAGTCTGACTTGCTAGTTTAGCTTTTGTACAACGTTTCGTTAGATAAAGATGCGAATAGACCAAGTTATCTTTCAAATTGCACAAGAACGTGAAAAGCACATCTATGGCGAGAGTTGAGAAATTCCAAAGCTTCAAAGTGGACCGTTATACTCCATTGAGTGTTCTTAGAAGTGTAACTAGCTGGTTTAGCTTTCGTACAATGTTTCATTAGATAAAGATGCGAATAGACCAAGTTATGTTTCAAATTGCACAAAAACGAGAAAAGCACATCTATGGAGAGAGTTGAGCAATTCCAAATCATCAAAGTGGACCGTTGCACTCTATTTATTGTTCTTAGAAGTCTAAAATGCTAATTTAGCTTTCGTACACGGTTTCAATGGATAAAGAAGCGAATAGACCGAGTTATGTTTCAAATTGCACAAAAACGTGAAAAGCACGTCTATGGAGAGAGTTGAGCAAATCCAAAGCTTCAAAGTGGACCGTTGTACTCCATTGAGTGTTCTTAGAAGTATAACTAGCTGGTTTAGCTTTCGTACAACGTTTCGTTAGATAAAGATGCGAATAGACCAAGTTATGTTTCAAATTGCACAAAAACGAGAAAAGCACATCTAGGGAGAGAGTTGAGCAATTCCAAAGCATCAAAGTGGACCATTGCGCTCTATTTATGGTTCTTAGAAGTCTAAAATGCTAATTTAGCTTTCGTACAAGGTTTCAATAGATAAAGAAGCGAATAGACCGAGTTATGTTTCAAATTACACAAAAACGTGAAAAGCCCGTCTATGGAGAGAGTTGAGGAATTCCAAAGCTTCAAAGTGGACCATTGTAATCCATTGAGTGTTCTTAGAAGTCTAACTTGCTAGTTTAGCTTTCGTATAACGTTTCGTTAGATAAAGATGCGAATAGACCAATTTATCTTTCAAATTGCACAAGAACGTGAAAAGCACATCTATGGAGAGAGTTGAGCAATTGCAAAGCTTCAAAGTGGACCATTATACTCCATTGAGTGTTCTTAGAAGTGTAACTAGCTGGTTTAGCTTTCATTCAACGTTTCGTTAGATAAAGATGCGAATAGACGAAGTTATGTTTCAAATTGCACAAAAACGTGAAAAGCACGTCTATGGAGAGAGTTGAGCAATCCCAGAGCTTCAAAGTGGATCATTGTACTCCATTGAGTGTTCTTAGAAGTCTGACTTGCTAGTTTAGCTTTCGCATAATGTTTCGTTAGATAAAGCTGCGAATAGACCAAGTTATCTTTCAAATTGCACAAGAACGTGAAAAGCACATCTATGGAGAGAGTTGAGCAATTCCAAAGCTTCAAAGTGGACCATTAGACTTCACTGAGTGTTCTTAGAAGTGTAACTAGCTGGTTTAGCTTTCGTACAACGTTTCGTTAGATAAAGATGCGAATAGACCAAGTTATATTTCAAATTGCACAAAAACGAGAAAACCACATCTTTGGAGAGAGTAGAGCAATTCCAAATCATCAAAGTGGACCGCTGCACTCCATTTATTGTTCTTAGAAGTCTAAAATGCTAATTTAGCTTTCGTACAAGGTTTCAATGGATAAAGAAGCGAATAGACCGAGTTATGTTTCAAATTGCACAAAAACGTGAAAAGACCATCTATGGAGAGATTTGAGCAATTCCAAAGTTTCAAAGTGGATCATTATACTCCATTGAGTGTTCTTAGAAGTCTGACTTGCTAGTTTAGCTTTCGAGTAACGTTTCGTTAGATAAAGTTGCGAATAGACCAAGTTATCTTTCAAATTGCACAAGAACGTGAAAAGCACATCTATGGAGAGAGTTGAGTGATTCCAAAGCTTCAAAGTGGACCGTTATACTCCATTCAGTGTTCTTAGAAGTGTAACTAGTTGGTTTAGCTTTCGTACAACGGTTCGTTAGAAAAAGATGCGAATAGACCAAGTTATGTTTCAAATTGCACAAAAACGAGAAAAGCACATCTATGGAGAGAGTTGAGCAATTCCAAAGCATCAAAGTGGACCGTTGCACTCCATTTATTGTTTTTAGAAGTCTAAAATGCTAATTTAGCTTTCGTACAAGGTTTCAATGGATAAAGAAGCGAATAGACCGAGTTATGTTTCAAATTGTACAAAAACGTGAAAAGCACGTCTATGGAGAGAGTTGAGCAATTCCAAAGCTTCAAAGTGGATCATTGTACTCCATTAAGTGTTCTTCGAAGTCTTACTTGCTAGTTTAGCTTTCGTATAACGTTTCGTTAGATAAAGCTGCGAATAGACCGAGTTATCTTTCAAATTGCAAAAGAACGTGAAAAGCACATCTATGGAGAGAGTTGAGCAATTCCAAAGCTTCAAAGTGGATCATTATACTCCATTGAGTGTTCTTAGAAGTCTGACTTGCTAGTTTAGCTTTCGTATAACGTTTCGTTAGATAAAGATGCGAATAGACCAAGTTATCTTTCAAATTGCACAAGAACGTGAAAAGCACATCTATGGAGAGAGTTGAGTAATTCCAAAGCTTCAAAGTGGATCATTATACTCCATTGAGTGTTCTTAGAAGTCTGACTTGCTAATTTAGCTTTCGTACAGGGTTTCAATGGATAAAGAAGCGAATAGACCGAGTTATGTTTCAAATTGCACAAAAACGTGAAAAGCACGTCTATGGAGAGAGTTGAGAAATTCCACAGCTTCAATGTGGACCGTTGTACTCCATTTATTGCCCTTAGAAGTCTAACTTGCTAATTTAGCTTTCGTACAAGGTTTCAATGGATAAAGAATCGAATAGACCGAGTTATGTTTCAAATTGCACAAAAACGTGGAAAGCACGTCTATGGAGAGAGTTGAGCAATTCCAAAGCTTCAAAGTGGATCATTATACTCCATTGAGTGTTCTTAGAAGTCTGACTTGCTAGTTTAGCTTTCGTGTAACGTTTCGTTAGATAAAGATGCGAATAGACCAAGTTATCTTTCAAAATGCACAAGAACGTGAAAAGCACATCTATGGAGAGAGTTGAGTAATTCCAAAGCTTCAAAGTGGACCGTTATACTCCATTCAGTGTTCTTAGAAGTGTAACTAGCTGGTTTAGCTTTCGTACAACGTTTCGTTAGATAAAGATGCGAATAGAGCAAGTTATGTTTCAAATTGCACAAAAACGAGAAAAGCACATCTATGGAGAGAGTTGAGCAATTCCAACGTATCAAAGTGGACCGTTGTACTCCATTTATTGTTTTTAGAAGTCTAAAATGCTAATTTAGCTTTCGTACAAGGTTTCAATGGATAAAGAAGCGAATAGACCGAGTTATGTTTCAAATTGCACAAAAACGTGAAAAGCACGTCTATGGAGAGAGTTGAGCAATTCCAAAGCTTCAAAGTGGACCGTTGTACTCCATTTATTGTTCTAAGAAGTCTAACTTGCTAATTTAGCTTTTGTACAGGGGGTCAATGGATAAAGAAGCGAATAGACCGAGTTAAGTTTCAAATTGCACAAAAACGTGAAAAGCACGTCTATGGAGAGAGTTGAGCAATTCCAAAGCTTCAAAGTGGACCGTTGTACTCCATTTATTGCCCTTAGAAGTCTAACTTGCTAATTTAGCTTTCGTACAAGGTTTCAATGGATAAAGAAAGTGAATAGACCTAGTTATGTTTCAAATTGCATAAAAACGTGAAAAGCACGTCTATGGAGAGAGTTGAGCAATTCCAAAGCCTCAAAGTGGATCATTGTACTCCATTGAGTGTTCTTAGAAGTCTGACTTGCTAGTTTAGTTTTCGTATAACGTTTCGTTAGATAAAGATGCAAATAGACCAAGTTATCTTTCAAATTGCACAAGAACGTGAAAAGCACATCTATGGAGAGAGTTGAGAAATTCCAAAGCTTCAAAGTGGACCGTTATACTCCATTGAGTGTTCTTAGAAGTGTAACTAGATGGTTTAGCTTTCGTATAATGTTTCGTTAGATAAAGATGCGAAAAGACCAAGTTATGTTTCAAATTGCACAAAAACGAGAAAAGCACATCTATGGAGAGAGTTGAGCAATTCCAAAGCATCAAAGTGGACCGTTGCACTCCATTTATTGTTTTTAGAAGTCTAAAATGCTAATTTAGCTTTCGTACAAGGTTTCAATGGATAAAGAAGCGAATAGACCGAGTTATGTTTCAAATTGCACAAAAACGTGAAAAGCACGTCTATGGAGAGAGTTGAGCAATTCCAAAGGTTCAAAGTGGACCGTTGTACTCCATTTATTGCCCTTAGAAGTCTAACTTGCTAATTTAGCTTTCGTACAAGGTTTCAATGGATAAAGAAAGTGAATAGACCTAGTTATGTTTCAAATTGCACAAAAACGTGAAAAGCACGTCTATGGAGAGAGTTGAGCAATTCCAAAGCCTCAAAGTGGATCATTGTACTCCATTGAGTGTTCTTAGAAGTCTGACTTGCTAGTTTAGTTTTCGTATAACGTTTCGTTAGATAAAGATGCAAATAGACCAAGTTATCTTTCAAATTGCACAAGAACGTGAAAAGCACATCTATGGAGAGAGTTGAGAAATTCCAAAGCTTCAAAGTGGACCGTTATACTCCATTGAGTTTTCTTAGAAGTGTAACTAGATGGTTTAGCTTTCGTATAATGTTTCGTTAGATAAAGATGCGAAAAGACCAAGTTATGTTTCAAATTGCACAAAAACGAGAAAAGCACATCTATGGAGAGAGTTGAGCAATTCCTAATCATCAAAGTGGACGTTGCACTCTATTTATTGGTCTTAGAAGTCTAAAATGCTAATTTAGCTTTCGTACAAGGTTTCAATGGATAAAGAAGCGAATAGACCGAGTTATGTTTTAAATTGCACAAAAACGTGAAAAGCACGTCTATGGAGAGAGTTGAGCAAATCCAAAGCTTCAAAGTGGACCGTTGTACTCCATTGAGTGTTCTTAGAAGTATAACTAGATGGTTTAGCTTTCGTACAACGTTTCGTAAGATAAAGATGCGAATAGACCAAGTTATGTTTCAAATTGCACAAAAACGAGAAAAGCACATCTAGGGAGAGAGTTGAGCAATTCCAAAGCTTCAAAGTGGACCGTTGCGCTCTATTTATTGTTCTTAGAAGTCTAAAATGCTAATTTAGCTTTCGTACAAGGTTTCAATGGATAAAGAAAGTGAATAGACCTAGTTATGTTTCAAATTGCACAAAAACGTGAAAAGCACGTCTATGGAGAGAGTTGAGGAATTCCAAAGCCTCAAAGTGGATCCTTGTACTCCATTGAGTGTTCTTAGAAGTCTGACTTGCTAGTTTAGTTTTCGTATAACGTTTCGTTAGATAAAGATGCAAATAGACCAAGTTATCTTTCAAATTGCACAAGAACGTGAAAAGCACATCTATGGAGAGAGTTGAGAAATTCCAAAGCTTCAAAGTGGACCGTTATACTCCATTGAGTGTTCTTAGAAGTGTAACTAGATGGTTTAGCTTTCGTATAATGTTTCGTTAGATAAAGATGCGAAAAGACCAAGTTATGTTTCAAATTGCACAAAAACGAGAAAAGTACATCTATGGAGAGAGTTGAGCAATTCCAAATCATCAAAGTGGACCGTTGCACTCTATTTATTGTTCTTAGAAGTCTAAAATGCTAATTTAGCTTTCGTACAAGGTTTCAATGGATAAAGAAGCGAATAGACCGAGTTATGTTTCAAATTGCACAAAAACGTGAAAAGCACGTCTATGGAGAGAGTTGAGCAAATCCAAAGCTTCAAAGTGGACCGTTGTACTCCATTGAGTGTTCTTAGAAGTATAACTAGATGGTTTAGCTTTCGTACAACGTTTCGTTAGATAAAGATGCGAATAGACCAAGTTATGTTTCAAATTGCACAAAAACGAGAAAAGCACATCTAGGGAGAGAGTTGAGCAATTCCAAAGCTTCAAAGTGGACCGTTGCGCTCTATTTATTGTTCTTAGAAGTCTAAAATGCTAATTTAGCTTTCGTACAAGGTTTCAATAGATAAAGAAGCGAATAGACCGAGTTATGTTTCCAATTACACAAAAACGTGAAAAGCCCGTCTATGGAGAGAGTTGAGCAAATCCAAAGCTTCAAAGTGGACCGTTGTACTCCATTGAGTGTTCATAGAACTCTAACTTGCTAGTTTAGCTTTCGTATAACGTTTCGTTAGATAAAGATACAAATATACCAAGTTATCTTTCAAATTGCACAAAAACGTGAAAAGCACGTCTGTGGAGAGAGTTGAGCAAATCCAAAGCTTCAAAGTGGACCATTGTAATCCATTGAGTGTTCTTAGAAGTCTAACTTTCTAGTTTAGCTTTCGTATAACGTTTCGTTAGATAAAGATGCGAATAGACCAATTTATCTTTCAAATTGCACAAGAACGTGAAAAGCACATCTATGGAGAGAGTTGAGCAATTGCAAAGCTTCAAAGTGGACCATTATACTCCATTGAGTGTTCTTAGAAGTGTAACTAGCTGGTTTAGCTTTCGTACAACGTTTCGTTAGATAAAGATGCGAATAGACGAAGTTATGTTTCAAATTGCACAAAAACGTGAAAAGCACGTCTATGGAGAGACTTGAGCAATCCCAGAGTTTCAAAGTGGATCATTGTACTCCATTGAGTGTTCTTAGAAGTCTGACTTGCTAGTTTAGCTTTCGTATAACGTTTCGTTAGATAAAGCTGCGAATAGACCAAGTTATCTTTCAAATTGCACAAGAACGTGAAAAGCACATCTATGGAGAGAGTTGAGCAATTCCAAAGCTTCAAAGTGGACCGTTATACTCCACTGAGTGTTCTTAGAAGTGTAACTAGCTGGTTTAGCTTTCGTACAACGTTTCGTTCGATAAAGATGCGAATAGACCAAGTTATATTTCAAATTACACAAAAACGAGAAAAGCACATCTATGGAGAGAGTTGAGCAATTCCAAATCATCAAAGTGGACCGTTGCACTCCATTTATTGTTCTTAGAAGTCTAAAATGCTAATTTAGCTTTCGTACAAGGTTTCAATGGATAAAGAAGCGAATAGGCCGAGTTATGTTTCAAATTGCACAAAAACGTGAAAAGCACGTCTATGGAGAGAGTTGAGCAATTCCAAAGCTTCAAAGTGGACCGTTGTACTCCATTTATTGCCCTTAGAAGTCTAACTTGCTAATTTAGCTTTCGTACACGGTTTCAATGGATAAAGAAGTGAATAGACCTAGTTATGTTTCAAATTGCACAAAAACGTGAAAAGCACGTCTATGGAGAGAGTTGAGCAATTCCAAAGCTTCAAAGTGGATCATTATGCTCCATTGAGTGTTCTTAGAAATCTGACTTGCTAGTTTAGCTTTCGTATAACGTTTCGTTAGATAAAGAAGCGAATAGACCAAGTTATGTTTCAAATTGCACAAGAACGTGAAAAGCACATCTATGGAGAGAGTTGAGTAATTCCAAAGCTTCAAAGTGGACCGTTATACTCCATTGAGTGTTCTTAGAAGTGTAACTAGCTGGTTTAGGTTTCGTACAACGTTTCGTTAGATAAAGATGCGAATAGACCAAGTTATGTTTCAAATTGCACAAAAACGAGAAAAGCACATCTATGGAGAGAGTTGAGCAATTCCAAAGCATCAAAGTGGACCGTTGCACTCCATTTATTGTTTTTAGAAGTCTAAAATACTAATTTAGCTTTCGTACAAGGTTTCAATGTATAAAGAAGCGAATAGACCGAGTTATGTTTCAAATTGCACAAAAACGTGAAAAGCACGTCTATGGAGAGAGTTGAGCAATTCCAAAGCTTCAAAGTGGACCGTTGTACTCCATTGAGTGTTCTTAGAAATCTAACTAGCTGGTTTAGCTTTCGTACAACGTTTCGTTAGATAAAGATGCGAATAGACCAAGTTATGTTTCAAATTGCACAAAAACGAGAAAAGCACATCTAGGGAGAGAGTTGAGCAATTCCAAAGCATCAAAGTGGACCGTTGCGCTCTATTTATTGTTCTTAGAAGTCTAAAATGCTAATTTAGCTTTCGTACAAGGTTTGAATAGATAAAGAAGGGAATAGACCGAGTTATGTTTCAAATTACACAAAAACGTGAAAAGCCCGTATATGGAGAGAGTTGAGCAAATCCAAAGCTTCAAAGTGGACCGTTGTACTCCATTGAGTGTTCATAGAACTCTAACTTGCTAGTTTAGCTTTCGTATAACGTTTCGTTAGATAAAGATACGAATAGACCATGTTATCTTTCAAATTGCACAAAAACGTGAAAAGCACGTCTATGGAGAGAGTTGAGCAATTCCAAAGCTTCAAAGTGGACCGTTATACTCCATTGAGTGTTCTTAGAAGTGTAACAAGCTGGTTTAGCTTTCGTACAATGTTTCGTTAGATAAAGATGCCAGACGAAGTTATGTTTCAAACTGCACAAAAACGTGAAAAGCACGTCTATGGAGAGAGTTGAGGAATTCCAAAGCTTCAAAGTGGACCATTGTAATCCATTGAGTGTTCTTAGAAGTCTAACTTGCTAGTTTAGCTTTCGTATAACGTTTCGTTACATAAAGATGCGAATAGACCAATTTATCTTTCAAATTGCACAAGAACGTGAAAAGCACATCTATGGAGAGAGTTGAGCAATTCCAAAGCTTCAAAGTGGACCGTTATACTCCACTGAGTGTTCTTAGAAGTGTAACTAGCTGGTTTAGCTTTCGTACAACGTTTCGTTAGATAAAGATGCGAATAGACCAAGTTATATTTCAGATTGCACAAAAACGAGAAAAGCACATCTATGGAGAGAGTTAACCAATTCCAAATCATCAAAGTGGACCGTTGCACTCCATTTATTGTTCTTAGAAGTCTAAAATGCTAATTTAGCTTTCGTACAAGGTTTCAATGGATAAAAAAGCGAATAGACCGAGTTATGTTTCAAATTGCACAAAAACGTGAAAAGCACGTCTTTGGAGAGAGTTGAGCAATTCCAAAGCTTCAAAGTGGACCGTTGTACTCCATTTATTGTTCTAAGAAGTCTAAATTGCTAATTTAGGTTTTGTACAGGGGTTCAATGGATAAAGAAGCGAATAGACCGAGTTATGTTTCAAATTGCACAAAAACGTGAAAAGCACGTCTATGGAGAGAGTTGAGCAATTCCAAGGCTTCAAAGTGGACCGTTGTACTCTATTTATTGCCCTTAGAAGTCTAACTTGCTAATTTAGCTTTCGTACAAGGTTTCAATGGATAAAGAAGCGAATAGACCTAGTTATGTTTCAAATTGCACAAAAACGTGAAAAGCACGTCTATGGAGAGAGTTGAGCAATTCCAAAGCCTCAAAGTGGATCATTGTACTCCATTGAGTGTTCTTAGAAGTCTGACTTGCTAGTTTAGCTTTCGTATAACATTTCGTTAGATAAAGATGCGAATAGACCAAGTTATGTTTCAAATTGCACAAGAACGTGAAAAGCACATCTATGGAGAGAGTTGAGTAATTCCAAAGCTTCAAAGTGGACCGTTATACTCCATTCAGTGTTCTTAGAAGTGTAACTAGCTGGTTTAGCTTTCGTACAACGTTTCGTTAGATAAAGATGCGAATAGACCAAGTTATGTTTCAAATTGCACAAAAACGAGAAAAGCACATCTATGGAGAGAGTTGAGCAATTCCAAAGCATCAAAGTAGACCGTTGCACTCCATTTAATGTTTTTAGAAGTCTAAAATGCTAATTTAGCTTTCGTACAAGGTTTCAATGGATAAAGAAGCGAATAGACCGAGTTATGTTTCAAATTGCACAAAAACGTGAAAAGCACGTCTATGGAGAGAGTTGAGCAATTCCAAGGCTTCAAAGTGGACCGTTGTACTCCATTTATTGCCCTTAGAAGTCTAACTTGCTAATTTAGCTTTCGTACAAGGTTTCAATGGATAAAGAAGCGAATAGACCTAGTTATGTTTCAAATTGCACAAAAACGTGAAAAGCACGTCTATGGAGAGAGTTGAGCAATTCCAAAGCTTCAAAGTGGATCATTATACTCCATTGAGTGTTCTTAGAAGTCTGACTTGCTAGTTTAGCTTTCGTATAACGTTTCGTTAGATAAAGAAGCGAATAGACCAAGTTATGTTTCAAATTGCACAAGAACGTGAAAAGCACATCTATGGAGAGAGTTGAGCAATTCCAAAGCTTCAAAGTGGACCGTTATACTCCACTGAGTGTTCTTAGAAGTGTAACTAGCTGGTTTAGCTTTCGTACAACGTTTCGTTAGATAAAGATGCGAATAGACCAAGTTATATTTCAGATTGCACAAAAACGAGAAAAGCACATCTATGGAGAGAGTTAACCAATTCCAAATCATCAAAGTGGACCGTTGCACTCCATTTATTGTTCTTAGAAGTCTAAAATGCTAATTTAGCTTTCGTACAAGGTTTCAATGGATAAAAAAGCGAATAGACCGAGTTATGTTTCAAATTGCACAAAAACGTGAAAAGCACGTCTTTGGAGAGAGTTGAGCAATTCCAAAGCTTCAAAGTGGACCGTTGTACTCCATTTATTGTTCTAAGAAGTCTAAATTGCTAATTTAGGTTTTGTACAGGGGTTCAATGGATAAAGAAGCGAATAGACCGAGTTATGTTTCAAATTGCACAAAAACGTGAAAAGCACGTCTATGGAGAGAGTTGAGCAATTCCAAGGCTTCAAAGTGGACCGTTGTACTCTATTTATTGCCCTTAGAAGTCTAACTTGCTAATTTAGCTTTCGTACAAGGTTTCAATGGATAAAGAAGCGAATAGACCTAGTTATGTTTCAAATTGCACAAAAACGTGAAAAGCACGTCTATGGAGAGAGTTGAGCAATTCCAAAGCCTCAAAGTGGATCATTGTACTCCATTGAGTGTTCTTAGAAGTCTGACTTGCTAGTTTAGCTTTCGTATAACATTTCGTTAGATAAAGATGCGAATAGACCAAGTTATGTTTCAAATTGCACAAGAACGTGAAAAGCACATCTATGGAGAGAGTTGAGTAATTCCAAAGCTTCAAAGTGGACCGTTATACTCCATTCAGTGTTCTTAGAAGTGTAACTAGCTGGTTTAGCTTTCGTACAACGTTTCGTTAGATAAAGATGCGAATAGACCAAGTTATGTTTCAAATTGCACAAAAACGAGAAAAGCACATCTATGGAGAGAGTTGAGCAATTCCAAAGCATCAAAGTAGACCGTTGCACTCCATTTAATGTTTTTAGAAGTCTAAAATGCTAATTTAGCTTTCGTACAAGGTTTCAATGGATAAAGAAGCGAATAGACCGAGTTATGTTTCAAATTGCACAAAAACGTGAAAAGCACGTCTATGGAGAGAGTTGAGCAATTCCAAGGCTTCAAAGTGGACCGTTGTACTCCATTTATTGCCCTTAGAAGTCTAACTTGCTAATTTAGCTTTCGTACAAGGTTTCAATGGATAAAGAAGCGAATAGACCTAGTTATGTTTCAAATTGCACAAAAACGTGAAAAGCACGTCTATGGAGAGAGTTGAGCAATTCCAAAGCTTCAAAGTGGATCATTATACTCCATTGAGTGTTCTTAGAAGTCTGACTTGCTAGTTTAGCTTTCGTATAACGTTTCGTTAGATAAAGAAGCGAATAGACCAAGTTATGTTTCAAATTGCACAAGAACGTGAAAAGCACATCTATGGAGAGAGTTGAGTAATTCCAAAGCTTCAAAGTGGACCGTTATACTCCATTGAGTGTTCTTAGAAGTGTAACTCTCTGGTTTAGCTTTCGTACAACGTTTCGTTAGATAAAGATGCGAATAGACCAAGTTATGTTTCAAATTGCACAAAAACGAGAAAAGCACATCTATGGAGAGAGTTGAGCAATTCCAAAGCATCAAAGTGGACCGTTGCACTCCATTTATTGTTTTTAGAAGTCTAAAATACTAATTTAGCTTTTGTACAAGGTTTCAATGTATAAAGAAGCGAATAGACCGAGTTATGTTTCAAATTGCACAAAAACGTGAAAAGCACGTCTATGGAGAGAGTTGAGCAATTCCAAAGCTTCAAAGTGGACCGTTGTACTCCATTTATTGCCCTTAGAAGTCTAACTTGCTAATTTAGCTTTCGTACAAGGTTTCAATGGATGAAGAAGCGAATAGACCTAGTTATGTTTCAAATTGCACAAAAACGTGAAAAGCACGTCTATGGAGAGAGTTGAGCAATTCCAAAGCTTCAAAGTGTATCCTTGTACTCCATTGAGTGTTCTTAAAAGTCTGACTTGCTAGTTTAGCTTTCGTATAACGTTTCGTTAGATAAAGATGCAAATAGACCAAGTTATCTTTCAAATTGCACAAGAACGTGAAAAGGACATCTATGGAGAGAGTTGAGAAATTCCAAGGCTTCAAAGTGGACCGTTATACTCCATTGAGTGTTCTTAGAAGTGTAACTAGCTGGTTTAGCTTTCGTACAATGTTTCGTTAGATAAAGATGCAAATGGACCAAGTTATGTTTCAAATTGCACAAAAACGAGAAAAGCACATCTATGGAGAGAGTTGAGCAATTCCAAATCATCAAAGTGGACCGTTGCACTCTATTTATTGTTCTTAGAAGTCGAAAATGCTAATTTAGCTTTCGTACAAGGTTTCAATGGATAAAGAAGCGAATAGACCGAGTTATGTTTGAAATTGCACAAAAAAGTGAAAAGCACGTCTATGGAGAGAGTTGAGCAAATCCAAAGCTTCAAAGTGGACCGTTGTACTCCATTGAGTGTTCTTAGAAATATAACTAGCTGGTTTAGCTTTCGTACAACGTTTCGTTAGATAAAGATGCGAATAGACCAAGTTATGTTTCAAATTGCACAAAAACGAGAAAAGCACATCTAGGGAGAGAGTTGAGCAATTCCAAAGCATCAAAGTGGACCGTTGCGCTCTATTTATTGTTCTTAGAAGTCTAAAATGCTAATTTAGCTTTCGTACAAGGTTTGAATAGATAAAGAAGCGAATAGACCGAGTTATGTTTCAAATTACACAAAAACGTGAAAAGCCCGTATATGGAGAGAGTTGAGCAAATCCAAAGCTTCAAAGTGGACCGTTGTACTCCATTGAGTGTTCATAGAACTCTAACTTGCTAGTTTAGCTTTCGTATAACGTTTCGTTAGATAAAGATACGAATAGACCATGTTATCTTTCAAATTGCACAAAAACGTGAAAAGCACGTCTATGGAGAGAGTTGAGCAATTCCAAAGCTTCAAAGTGGACCGTTATACTCCATTGAGTGTTCTTAGAAGTGTAACAAGCTGGTTTAGCTTTCGTACAATGTTTCGTTAGATAAAGATGCCAGACGAAGTTATGTTTCAAACTGCACAAAAACGTGAAAAGCACGTCTATGGAGAGAGTTGAGGAATTCCAAAGCTTCAAAGTGGACCATTGTAATCCATTGAGTGTTCTTAGAAGTCTAACTTTCTAGTTTAGCTTTCGTATAACGTTTCGTTAGATAAAGATGCGAATAGACCAATTTATCTTTCAAATTGCACAAGAACGTGAAAAGCACATCTATGGAGAGAGTTGAGCAATTGCAAAGCTTCAAAGTGGACCATTATACTCCATTGAGTGTTCTTAGAAGTGTAACTAGCTGGTTTAGCTTTCGTACAACGTTTCGTTAGATAAAGATGCGAATAGACGAAGTTATGTTTCAAATTGCACAAAAACGTGAAAAGCACGTCTATGGAGAGACTTGAGCAATCCCAGAGTTTCAAAGTGGATCATTGTACTCCATTGAGTGTTCTTAGAAGTCTGACTTGCTAGTTTAGCTTTCGTATAACGTTTCGTTAGATAAAGCTGCGAATAGACCAAGTTATCTTTCAAATTGCACAAGAACGTGAAAAGCACATCTATGGAGAGAGTTGAGCAATTCCAAAGCTTCAAAGTGGACCGTTATACTCCACTGAGTGTTCTTGGAAGTGTAACTAGCTGGTTTAGCTTTCATACAACGTTTCGTTCGATAAAGATGCGAATAGACCAAGTTATATTTCAAATTACACAAAAACGAGAAAAGCACATCTATGGAGAGAGTTGAGCAATTCCAAATCATCAAAGTGGACCGTTGCACTCCATTTATTGTTCTTAGAAGTCTAAAATGCTAATTTAGCTTTCGTACAAGGTTTCAATGGATAAAGAAGCGAATAGGCCGAGTTATGTTTCAAATTGCACAAAAACGTGAAAAGCACGTCTATGGAGAGAGTTGAGCAATTCCAAAGCTTCAAAGTGGACCGTTGTACTCCATTTATTGCCCTTAGAAGTCTAACTTGCTAATTTAGCTTTCGTACACGGTTTCAATGGATAAAGAAGTGAATAGACCTAGTTATGTTTCAAATTGCACAAAAACGTGAAAAGCACGTCTATGGAGAGAGTTGAGCAATTCCAAAGCTTCAAAGTGGATCATTATGCTCCATTGAGTGTTCTTAGAAATCTGACTTGCTAGTTTAGCTTTCGTATAACGTTTCGTTAGATAAAGAAGCGAATAGACCAAGTTATGTTTCAAATTGCACAAGAACGTGAAAAGCACATCTATGGAGAGAGTTGAGTAATTCCAAAGCTTCAAAGTGGACCGTTATACTCCATTGAGTGTTCTTAGAAGTGTAACTAGCTGGTTTAGGTTTCGTACAACGTTTCGTTAGATAAAGATGCGAATAGACCAAGTTATGTTTCAAATTGCACAAAAACGAGAAAAGCACATCTATGGAGAGAGTTGAGCAATTCCAAAGCATCAAAGTGGACCGTTGCACTCCATTTATTGTTTTTAGAAGTCTAAAATACTAATTTAGCTTTCGTACAAGGTTTCAATGTATAAAGAAGCGAATAGACCGAGTTATGTTTCAAATTGCACAAAAACGTGAAAAGCACGTCTATGGAGAGAGTTGAGCAATTCCAAAGCTTCAAAGTGGACCGTTGTACTCCATTTATTGCCCTTAGAAGTCTAACTTGCTAATTTAGCTTTCGTACAAGGTTTCAATGGATGAAGAAGCGAATAGACCTAGTTATGTTTCAAATTGCACAAAAACGTGAAAAGCACGTCTATGGAGAGAGTTGAGCAATTCCAAAGCTTCAAAGTGGACCGTTATACTCCATTGAGTGTTCTTAGAAGTGTAACTAGCTGGTTTAGCTTTCGTACAATGTTTCGTTAGATAAAGATGCAAATGGACCAAGTTATGTTTCAAATTGCACAAAAACGAGAAAAGCACATCTAGGGAGAGAGTTGAGCAATTCGAAATCATCAAAGTGGACCGTTGCACTCTATTTATTGTTCTTAGAAGTCGAAAATGCTAATTTAGCTTTCGTACAAGGTTTCAATGGATAAAGAAGCGAATAGACCGAGTTATGTTTCAAATTGCACAAAAAAGTGAAAAGCACGTCTATGGAGAGAGTTGAGCAATTCCAAAGCTTCAAAGTGGACCGTTATACTCCACTGAGTGTTCTTGGAAGTGTAACTAGCTGGTTTAGCTTTCGTACAACGTTTCGTTCGATAAAGATGCGAATAGACCAAGTTATATTTCAAATTACACAAAAACGAGAAAAGCACATCTATGGAGAGAGTTGAGCAATTCCAAATCATCAAAGTGGACCGTTGCACTCCATTTATTGTTCTTAGAAGTCTAAAATGCTAATTTAGCTTTCGTACAAGGTTTCAATGGATAAAGAAGCGAATAGGCCGAGTTATGTTTCAAATTGCACAAAAACGTGAAAAGCACGTCTATGGAGAGAGTTGAGCAATTCCAAAGCTTCAAAGTGGACCGTTGTACTCCATTTATTGCCCTTAGAAGTCTAACTTGCTAATTTAGCTTTCGTACACGGTTTCAATGGATAAAGAAGTGAATAGACCTAGTTATGTTTCAAATTGCACAAAAACGTGAAAAGCACGTCTATGGAGAGAGTTGAGCAATTCCAAAGCTTCAAAGTGGATCATTATGCTCCATTGAGTGTTCTTAGAAATCTGACTTGCTAGTTTAGCTTTCGTATAACGTTTCGTTAGATAAAGAAGCGAATAGACCAAGTTATGTTTCAAATTGCACAAGAACGTGAAAAGCACATCTATGGAGAGAGTTGAGTAATTCCAAAGCTTCAAAGTGGACCGTTATACTCCATTGAGTGTTCTTAGAAGTGTAACTAGCTGGTTTAGGTTTCGTACAACGTTTCGTTAGATAAAGATGCGAATAGACCAAGTTATGTTTCAAATTGCACAAAAACGAGAAAAGCACATCTATGGAGAGAGTTGAGCAATTCCAAAGCATCAAAGTGGACCGTTGCACTCCATTTATTGTTTTTAGAAGTCTAAAATACTAATTTAGCTTTCGTACAAGGTTTCAATGTATAAAGAAGCGAATAGACCTAGTTATGTTTCAAATTGCACAAAAACGTGAAAAGCACGTCTATGGAGAGAGTTGAGCAATTCCAAAGCTTCAAAGTGGACCGTTGTACTCCATTGAGTGTTCTTAGAAATCTAACTAGCTGGTTTAGCTTTCGTACAACGTTTCGTTAGATAAAGATGCGAATAGACCAAGTTATGTTTCAAATTGCACAAAAACGAGAAAAGCACATCTAGGGAGAGAGTTGAGCAATTCCAAAGCATCAAAGTGGACCGTTGCGCTCTATTTATTGTTCTTAGAAGTCTAAAATGCTAATTTAGCTTTCGTACAAGGTTTGAATAGATAAAGAAGGGAATAGACCGAGTTATGTTTCAAATTACACAAAAACGTGAAAAGCCCGTATATGGAGAGAGTTGAGCAAATCCAAAGCTTCAAAGTGGACCGTTGTACTCCATTGAGTGTTCATAGAACTCTAACTTGCTAGTTTAGCTTTCGTATAACGTTTCGTTAGATAAAGATACGAATAGACCATGTTATCTTTCAAATTGCACAAAAACGTGAAAAGCACGTCTATGGAGAGAGTTGAGCAATTCCAAAGCTTCAAAGTGGACCGTTATACTCCATTGAGTGTTCTTAGAAGTGTAAAAAGCTGGTTTAGCTTTCGTACAATGTTTCGTTAGATAAAGATGCCAGACGAAGTTATGTTTCAAACTGCACAAAAACGTGAAAAGCACGTCTATGGAGAGAGTTGAGGAATTCCAAAGCTTCAAAGTGGACCATTGTAATCCATTGAGTGTTCTTAGAAGTCTAACTTGCTAGTTTAGCTTTCGTATAACGTTTCGTTACATAAAGATGCGAATAGACCAATTTATCTTTCAAATTGCACAAGAACGTGAAAAGCACATCTATGGAGAGAGTTGAGCAATTCCAAAGCTTCAAAGTGGACCGTTATACTCCACTGAGTGTTCTTAGAAGTGTAACTAGCTGGTTTAGCTTTCGTACAACGTTTCGTTAGATAAAGATGCGAATAGACCAAGTTATATTTCAGATTACACAAAAACGAGAAAAGCACATCTATGGAGAGAGTTAACCAATTCCAAATCATCAAAGTGGACCATTGCACTCCATTTATTGTTCTTAGAAGTCTAAAATGCTAATTTAGCTTTCGTACAAGGTTTCAATGGATAAAAAAGCGAATAGCCCGAGTTATGTTTCAAATTGCACAAAAACGTGAAAAGCACGTCTTTGGAGAGAGTTGAGCAATTCCAAAGCTTCAAAGTGGACCGTTGTACTCCATTTATTGTTCTAAGAAGTCTAAATTGCTAATTTAGGTTTTGTACAGGGGTTCAATGGATAAAGAAGCGAATAGACCGAGTTATGTTTCAAATTGCACAAAAACGTGAAAAGCACGTCTATGGAGAGAGTTGAGCAATTCCAAGGCTTCAAAGTGGACCGTTGTACTCTATTTATTGCCCTTAGAAGTCTAACTTGCTAATTTAGCTTTCGTACAAGGTTTCAATGGATAAAGAAGCGAATAGACCTAGTTATGTTTCAAATTGCACAAAAACGTGAAAAGCACGTCTATGGAGAGAGTTGAGCAATTCCAAAGCCTCAAAGTGGATCATTGTACTCCATTGAGTGTTCTTAGAAGTCTGACTTGCTAGTTTAGCTTTCGTATAACATTTCGTTAGATAAAGATGCGAATAGACCAAGTTATGTTTCAAATTGCACAAGAACGTGAAAAGCACATCTATGGAGAGAGTTGAGTAATTCCAAAGCTTCAAAGTGGACCGTTATACTCCATTCAGTGTTCTTAGAAGTGTAACTAGCTGGTTTAGCTTTCGTACAACGTTTCGTTAGATAAAGATGCGAATAGACCAAGTTATGTTTCAAATTGCACAAAAACGAGAAAAGCACATCTATGGAGAGAGTTGAGCAATTCCAAAGCATCAAAGTAGACCGTTGCACTCCATTTAATGTTTTTAGAAGTCTAAAATGCTAATTTAGCTTTCGTACAAGGTTTCAATGGATAAAGAAGCGAATAGACCGAGTTATGTTTCAAATTGCACAAAAACGTGAAAAGCACGTCTATGGAGAGAGTTGAGCAATTCCAAGGCTTCAAAGTGGACCGTTGTACTCCATTTATTGCCCTTAGAATTCTAACTTGCTAATTTAGCTTTCGTACAAGGTTTCAATGGATAAAGAAGCGAATAGACCTAGTTATGTTTCAAATTGCACAAAAACGTGAAAAGCACGTCTATGGAGAGAGTTGAGCAATTCCAAAGCTTCAAAGTGGATCATTATACTCCATTGAGTGTTCTTAGAAGTCTGACTTGCTAGTTTAGCTTTCGTATAACGTTTCGTTAGATAAAGAAGCGAATAGACCAAGTTATGTTTCAAATTGCACAAGAACGTGAAAAGCACATCTATGGAGAGAGTTGAGTAATTCCAAAGCTTCAAAGTGGACCGTTATACTCCATTGAGTGTTCTTAGAAGTGTAACTCTCTGGTTTAGCTTTCGTACAACGTTTCGTTAGATAAAGATGCGAATAGACCAAGTTATGTTTCAAATTGCACAAAAACGAGAAAAGCACATCTATGGAGAGAGTTGAGCAATTCCAAAGCATCAAAGTGGACCGTTGCACTCCATTTATTGTTTTTAGAAGTCTAAAATACTAATTTAGCTTTCGTACAAGGTTTCAATGTATAAAGAAGCGAATAGACCGAGTTATGTTTCAAATTGCACAAAAACGTGAAAAGCACGTCTATGGAGAGAGTTGAGCAATTCCAAAGCTTCAAAGTGGACCGTTGTACTCCATTTATTGCCCTTAGAAGTCTAACTTGCTAATTTAGCTTTCGTACAAGGTTTCAATGGATGAAGAAGCGAATAGACCTAGTTATGTTTCAAATTGCACAAAAACGTGAAAAGCACGTCTATGGAGAGAGTTGAGCAATTCCAAAGCTTCAAAGTGTATCATTGTACTCCATTGAGTGTTCTTAAAAGTCTGACTTGCTAGTTTAGCTTTCGTATAACGTTTCGTTAGATAAAGATGCAAATAGACCAAGTTATCTTTCAAATTGCACAAGAACGTGAAAAGCACATCTATGGAGAGAGTTGAGAAATTCCAAGGCTTCAAAGTGGACCGTTATACTCCATTGAGTGTTCTTAGAAGTGTAACTAGCTGGTTTAGCTTTCGTACAATGTTTCGTTAGATAAAGATGCAAATGGACCAAGTTATGTTTCAAATTGCACAAAAACGAGAAAAGCACATCTATGGAGAGAGTTGAGCAATTCCAAATCATCAAAGTGGACCGTTGCACTCTATTTATTGTTCTTAGAAGTCGAAAATGCTAATTTAGCTTTCGTACAAGGTTTCAATGGATAAAGAAGCGAATAGACCGAGTTATGTTTCAAATTGCACAAAAAAGTGAAAAGCACGTCTATGGAGAGAGTTGAGCAAATCCAAAGCTTCAAAGTGGACCGTTGTACTCCATTGAGTGTTCTTAGAAATATAACTAGCTGGTTTAGCTTTCGTACAACGTTTCGTTAGATAAAGATGCGAATAGACCAAGTTATGTTTCAAATTGCACAAAAACGAGAAAAGCTCATCTAGGGAGAGAGTTGAGCAATTCCAAAGCATCAAAGTGGACCGTTGCGCTCTATTTATTGTTCTTAGAAGTCTAAAATGCTAATTTAGCTTTCGTACAAGGTTTGAATAGATAAAGAAGGGAATAGACCGAGTTATGTTTCAAATTACACAAAAACGTGAAAAGCCCGTATATGGAGAGAGTTGAGCAAATCCAAAGCTTCAAAGTGGACCGTTGTACTCCATTGAGTGTTCATAGAACTCTAACTTGCTAGTTTAGCTTTCGTATAATGTTTCGTTAGATAAAGATACGAATAGACCATGTTATCTTTCAAATTGCACAAAAATGTGAAAAGCACGTCTATGGAGAGAGTTGAGCAATTCCAAAGCTTCAAAGTGGACCGTTATACTCCATTGAGTGTTCTTAGAAGTGTAACAAGCTGGTTTAGCTTTCGTACAATGTTTCGTTAGATAAAGATGCCAGACGAAGTTATGTTTCAAACTGCACAAAACGTGAAAAGCACGTCTATGGAGAGAGTTGAGGAATTCCAAAGCTTCAAAGTGGACCATTGTAATCCATTGAGTGTTCTTAGAAGTCTAACTTGCTAGTTTAGCTTTCGTATAACGTTTCGTTACATAAGATGCGAATAGACCAATTTATCTTTCAAATTGCACAAGAACGTGAAAAGCACATCTATGGAGAGAGTTGAGCAATTCCAAAGCTTCAAAGTGGACCGTTATACTCCACTGAGTGTTCTTAGAAGTGTAACTAGCTGGTTTAGCTTTCGTACAACGTTTCGTTAGATAAAGATGCGAATAGACCAAGTTATATTTCAGATTGCACAAAAACGAGAAAAGCACATCTATGGAGAGAGTTAACCAATTCCAAATCATCAAAGTGGACCGTTGCACTCCATTTATTGTTCTTAGAAGTCTAAAATGCTAATTTAGCTTTCGTACAAGGTTTCAATGGATAAAAAAGCGAATAGACCGAGTTATGTTTCAAATTGCACAAAAACGTGAAAAGCACGTCTTTGGAGAGAGTTGAGCAATTCCAAAGCTTCAAAGTGGACCGTTGTACTCCATTTATTGTTCTAAGAAGTCTAAATTGCTAATTTAGGTTTTGTACAGGGGTTCAATGGATAAAGAAGCGAATAGACCGAGTTATGTTTCAAATTGCACAAAAACGTGAAAAGCACGTCTATGGAGAGAGTTGAGCAATTCCAAGGCTTCAAAGTGGACCGTTGTACTCTATTTATTGCCCTTAGAAGTCTAACTTGCTAATTTAGCTTTCGTACAAGGTTTCAATGGATAAAGAAGCGAATAGACCTAGTTATGTTTCAAATTGCACAAAAACGTGAAAAGCACGTCTATGGAGAGAGTTGAGCAATTCCAAAGCCTCAAAGTGGATCATTGTACTCCATTGAGTGTTCTTAGAAGTCTGACTTGCTAGTTTAGCTTTCGTATAACATTTCGTTAGATAAAGATGCGAATAGACCAAGTTATGTTTCAAATTGCACAAGAACGTGAAAAGCACATCTATGGAGAGAGTTGAGTAATTCCAAAGCTTCAAAGTGGACCGTTATACTCCATTCAGTGTTCTTAGAAGTGTAACTAGCTGGTTTAGCTTTCGTACAACGTTTCGTTAGATAAAGATGCGAATAGACCAAGTTATGTTTCAAATTGCACAAAAACGAGAAAAGCACATCTATGGAGAGAGTTGAGCAATTCCAAAGCATCAAAGTAGACCGTTGCACTCCATTTAATGTTTTTAGAAGTCTAAAATGCTAATTTAGCTTTCGTACAAGGTTTCAATGGATAAAGAAGCGAATAGACCGAGTTATGTTTCAAATTGCACAAAAACGTGAAAAGCACGTCTATGGAGAGAGTTGAGCAATTCCAAGGCTTCAAAGTGGACCGTTGTACTCCATTTATTGCCCATAGAAGTCTAACTTGCTAATTTAGCTTTCGTACAAGGTTTCAATGGATAAAGAAGCGAATAGACCTAGTTATGTTTCAAATTGCACAAAACGTGAAAAGCACGTCTATGGAGAGAGTTGAGCAATTCCAAAGCTTCAAAGTGGATCATTATACTCCATTGAGTGTTCTTAGAAGTCTGACTTGCTAGTTTAGCTTTCGTATAACGTTTCGTTAGATAAAGAAGCGAATAGACCAAGTTATGTTTCAAATTGCACAAGAACGTGAAAAGCACATCTATGGAGAGAGTTGAGTAATTCCAAAGCTTCAAAGTGGACCGTTATACTCCATTGAGTGTTCTTAGAAGTGTAACTCTCTGGTTTAGCTTTCGTACAACGTTTCGTTAGATAAAGATGCGAATAGACCAAGTTATGTTTCAAATTGCACAAAAACGAGAAAAGCACATCTATGGAGAGAGTTGAGCAATTCCAAAGCATCAAAGTGGACCGTTGCACTCCATTTATTGTTTTTAGAAGTCTAAAATACTAATTTAGCTTTCGTACAAGGTTTCAATGTATAAAGAAGCGAATAGACCGAGTTATGTTTCAAATTGCACAAAAACGTGAAAAGCACGTCTATGGAGAGAGTTGAGCAATTCCAAAGCTTCAAAGTGGACCGTTGTACTCCATTTATTGCCCTTAGAAGTCTAACTTGCTAATTTAGCTTTCGTACAAGGTTTCAATGGATGAAGAAGCGAATAGACCTAGTTATGTTTCAAATTGCACAAAAACGTGAAAAGCACGTCTATGGAGAGAGTTGAGCAATTCCAAAGCTTCAAAGTGTATCCTTGTACTCCATTGAGTGTTCTTTAAAGTCTGACTTGCTAGTTTAGCTTTCGTATAACGTTTCGTTAGATAAAGATGCAAATAGACCAAGTTATCTTTCAAATTGCACAAGAACGTGAAAAGCACATCTATGGAGAGAGTTGAGAAATTCCAAGGCTTCAAAGTGGACCGTTATGCTCCATTGGGTGTTCTTAGAAGTGTAACTAGCTGGTTTAGCTTTCGTACAATGTTTCGTTAGATAAAGATGCAAATGGACCAAGTTATGTTTCAAATTGCACAAAAACGAGAAAAGCACATCTATGGAGAGAGTTGAGCAATTCCAAATCATCAAAGTGGACCGTTGCACTCTATTTATTGTTCTTAGAAGTCGAAAATGCTAATTTAGCTTTCGTACAAGGTTTCAATGGATAAAGAAGCGAATAGACCGAGTTATGTTTCAAATTGCACAAAAACGTGAAAAGCACGTCTATGGAGAGAGTTGAGCAAATCCAAAGCTTCAAAGTGCACCGTTGTACTCCATTGAGTGTTCTTAGAAATATAACTAGCTGGTTTAGCTTTCGTACAACGTTTCGTTAGATAAAGATGCGAATAGACCAAGTTATGTTTCAAATTGCACAAAAACGAGAAAAGCACATCTAGGGAGAGAGTTGAGCAATTCCAAAGCATCAAAGTGGACCGTTGCGCTCTATTTATTGTTCTTAGAAGTCTAAAATGCTAATTTAGCTTTCGTACAAGGTTTGAATAGATAAAGAAGCGAATAGACCGAGTTATGTTTCAAATTACACAAAAACGTGAAAAGCCCGTATATGGAGAGAGTTGAGCAAATCCAAAGCTTCAAAGTGGACCGTTGTACTCCATTGAGTATTCATAGAAACTCTAACTTGCTAGTTTAGCTTTCGTATAACGTTTCGTTAGATAAAGATACGAATAGACCATGTTATCTTTCAAATTGCACAAAAACGTGAAAAGCACGTCTATGGAGAGAGTTGAGCAATTCCAAAGCTTCAAAGTGGACCGTTATACTCCATTGAGTGTTCTTAGAAGTGTAACAAGCTGGTTTAGCTTTCGTACAATGTTTCGTTAGATAAAGATGCCAGACGAAGTTATGTTTCAAACTGCACAAAAACGTGAAAAGCACGTCTATGGAGAGAGTTGAGGAATTCCAAAGCTTCAAAGTGGACCATTGTAATCCATTGAGTGTTCTTAGAAGTCTAACTTGCTAGTTTAGCTTTCGTATAACGTTTCGTTACATAAAGATGCGAATAGACCAATTTATCTTTCAAATTGCACAAGAACGTGAAAAGCACATCTATGGAGAGAGTTGAGCAATTCCAAAGCATCAAAGTGGACCGTTATACTCCACTGAGTGTTCTTAGAAGTGTAACTAGCTGGTTTAGCTTTCGTACAACGTTTCGTTAGATAAAGATGCGAATAGACCAAGTTATATTTCAGATTGCACAAAAATGAGAAAAGCACATCTATGGAGAGAGTTAACCAATTCCAAATCATCAAAGTGGACCGTTGCACTCCATTTATTGTTCTTAGAAGTCTAAAATGCTAATTTAGCTTTCGTACAAGGTTTCAATGGATAAAAAAGCGAATAGACCGAGTTATGTTTCAAATTGCACAAAAACGTGAAAAGCACGTCTATGGAGAGAGTTGAGCAATTTCAAAGCTTCAAAGTGGACCGTTGTACTCCATTTATTGTTCTAAGAAGTCTAAATTGCTAATTTAGGTTTTGTACAGGGGTTCAATTGATAAAGAAGCGAATAGACCGAGTTATGTTTCAAATTGCACAAAAACGTGAAAAGCACGTCTATGGAGAGAGTTGAGCAATTCCAAGGCTTCAAAGTGGACCGTTGTACTCCATTTATTGCCCTTAGAAGTCTAACTTGCTAATTTAGCTTTCGTACAAGGTTTCAATGGATAAAGAAGCGAATAGACCTAGTTATGTTTCAAATTGCACAAAAACGTGAAAAGCACGTCTATGGAGAGAGTTGAGCAATTCCAAAGCCTCAAAGTGGATCATTGTACTCCATTGAGTGTTCTTAGAAGTCTGACTTGCTAGTTTAGCTTTCGTATAACATTTCGTTAGATAAAGATGCGAATAGACCAAGTTATGTTTCAAATTGCACAAGAACGTGAAAGCACATCTATGGAGAGAGTTGAGTAATTCCAAAGCTTCAAAGTGGACCGTTATACTCCATTCAGTGTTCTTAGAAGTGTAACTAGCTGGTTTAGCTTTCGTACAACGTTTCGTTAGATAAAGATGCGAATAGACCAAGTTATGTTTCAAATTGCACAAAAACGAGAAAAGCACATCTATGGAGAGAGTTGAGCAATTCCAAAGCATCAAAGTAGACCGTTGCACTCCATTTAATGTTTTTAGAAGTCTAAAAATGCTAATTTAGCTTTTCGTACAAGGTTTCAAAGGATAAAGAAGCGAATAGACCGAGTTATGTTTCAAATTGCACAAAAACGTGAAAAGCACGTCTATGGAGAGAGTTGAGCAATTCCAAGGCTTCAAAGTGGACCGTTGTACTCCATTTATTGCCCTTAGAAGTCTAACTTGCTAATTTAGCTTTCGAACAAGGTTTCAATGGATAAAGAAGCGAATAGACCTAGTTATGTTTCAAATTGCACAAAAACGTGAAAAGCACGTCTATGGAGAGAGTTGAGCAATTCCAAAGCTTCAAAGTGGATCATTATACTCCATTGAGTGTTCTTAGAAGTCTGACTTGCTAGTTTAGCTTTCGTATAACATTTCGTTAGATAAAGATGCGAATAGACCAAGTTATGTTTCAAATTGCACAAGAACGTGAAAAGCACATCTATGGAGAGAGTTGAGTAATTCCAAAGCTTCAAAGTGGACCGTTATACTCCATTCAGTGTTCTTAGAAGTGTAACTCTCTGGTTTAGCTTTCGTACAACGTTTCGTTAGATAAAGATGCGAATAGACCAAGTTATGTTTCAAATTGCACAAAAACGAGAAAAGCACATCTATGGAGAGAGTTGAGCAATTCCAAAGCATCAAGGTAGACCGTTGCACTGCATTTATTGTTTTTAGAAGTCTAAAATGCTAATTTAGCTTTCGTACAAGGTTTCAATGGATAAAGAAGCGAATAGACCGAGTTATGTTTCAAATTGCACAAAAACGTGAAAAGCACGTCTATGGAGAGAGTTGAGCAATTTCAAAGCTTCAAAGTGGACCGTTGTACTCCATTTATTGTTCTAAGAAGTCTAAATTGCTAATTTAGGTTTTGTACAGGGGTTCAATTGATAAAGAAGCGAATAGACCGAGTTATGTTCAAATTGCCACAAAAACGTGAAAAGCACGTCTATGGAGAGAGTTGAGCAATTCCAAGGCTTCAAAGTGGACCGTTGTACTCCATTTATTGCCCTTAGAAGTCTAACTTGCTAATTTAGCTTTCGTACAAGGTTTCAATGGATAAAGAAGCGAATAGACCTAGTTATGTTTCAAATTGCACAAAAACGTGAAAAGCACGTCTATGGAGAGAGTTGAGCAATTCCAAAGCCTCAAAAGTGGATCATTGTACTCCATTGAGTGTTCTTAGAAGTCTGACTTGCTAGTTTAGCTTTCGTATAACATTTCGTTAGATAAAGATGCGAATAGACCAAGTTATGTTTCAAATTGCACAAGAACGTGAAAGCACATCTATGGAGAGAGTTGAGTAATTCCAAAGCTTCAAAGTGGACCGTTATACTCCATTCAGTGTTCTTAGAAGTGTAACTAGCTGGTTTTAGCTTTCGTACAACGTTTTCGTTAGATAAAGATGCGAATAGACCAAGTTATGTTTCAAATTGCACAAAAACGAGAAAAGCACATCTATGGAGAGAGTTGAGCAATTCCAAAGCATCAAAGTAGACCGTTGCACTCCATTTAATGTTTTTAGAAGTCTAAATGCTAATTTAGCTTTCGTACAAGGTTTCAAAGGATAAAGAAGCGAATAGACCGAGTTATGTTTCAAATTGCACAAAAACGTGAAAAGCACGTCTATAGGAGAGAGTTGAGCACTTCCAAGGCTGCTCAAAGTGGACCGTTGTACTCCATTTATTGCCCTTAGAAGTCCTAACTTGCTAATTTAGCTTTCGAACAAGGTTCAATGGATAAAGAAGCGAATAGACCTAGTTATGTTTCAAATTGCACAAAACGTGAAAAGCACGTCTATGGAGAGAGTTGAGCAATTCCAAAGCTTCAAAGTGGATCATTATACTCCATTGAGTGTTCTTAGAAGTCTGACTGCTAGTTTAGCTTTCGTATAACATTTCGTTAGATAAAGATGCGAATAGACCAAGTTATGTTTCAAATTGCACAAGAACGTGAAAAGCACATCTATGGAGAGAGTTGAGTAATTCCAAAGCTTCAAAGTGGACCGTTATACTCCATTCAGTGTTCTTAGAAGTGTAACTCTCTGGTTTAGCTTTCGTACAACGTTTCGTTAGATAAAGATGCGAATAGACCAAGTTATGTTTCAAATTGCACAAAAACGAGAAAAGCACATCTATGGAGAGAGTTGAGCAATTCCAAAGCATCAAGGTAGACCGTTGCACTGCATTTATTGTTTTTAGAAGTCTAAAATGCTAATTTAGCTTTCGTACAAGGTTTCAATGGATAAAGAAGCGAATAGACCGAGTTATGTTTCAAATTGCACAGAAACGTGAAAAGCACGTCTATGGAGAGAGTTGAGCAATTTCAAAGCTTCAAAGTGGACCGTTGTACTCCATTTATTGTTCTAAGAAGTCTAAATTGCTAATTTAGGTTTTGTACAGGGGTTCAATTGATAAAGAAGCGAATAGACCGAGTTATGTTTCAAATTGCACAAAAACGTGAAAAGCACGTCTATGGAGAGAGTTGAGCAATTCCAAGGCTTCAAAGTGGACCGTTGTACTCCATTTATTGCCCTTAGAAGTCTAACTGCTAATTTAGCTTTCGTACAAGGTTTCAATGGATAAAGAAGCGAATAGACCTAGTTATGTTTCAAATTGCACAAAAACGTGAAAAGCACGTCTATGGAGAGAGTTGAGCAATTCCAAAGCCTCAAAGTGGATCATTGTACTCCATTTGAGTGTTCTTAGAAGTCTGACTTGCTAGTTTAGCTTTCGTATAACATTTCGTTAGATAAAGATGCGAATAGACCAAGTTATGTTTCAAATTGCACAAGAACGTGAAAAGCACATCTATGGAGAGAGTTGAGTAATTCCAAAGCTTCAAAGTGGACCGTTTACTCCATTCAGTGTTCTTAGAAGTGTAACTAGCTGGTTTAGCTTTCGTACAACGTTTCGTTAGATAAAGATGCGAATAGACCAAGTTATGTTTCAAATTGCACAAAAACGAGAAAAGCACATCTATGGAGAGAGTTGAGCAATTCCAAAGCATCAAAGTAGACCGTTGCACTCCATTTAATGTTTTTAGAAGTCTAAAATGCTAATTTAGCTTTCGTACAAGGTTCAATGGATAAAGAAGCGAATAGACCGAGTTATGTTTCAAAATTGCACAAAAACGTGAAAAGCACGTCTATGGAGAGAGTTGAGCAATTCCAAGCTTCAAAGTGGACCGTTGTACTCCATTTATTGCCCTTAGAAGTCTAACTTGCTAATTTAGCTTTCGTACAAGGTTCAATGGATAAAGAAGCGAATAGACCTAGTTATGTTTCAAATTGCACAAAAAACGTGAAAAGCACGTCTATGGAGAGAGTTGGCAATTCCAAAGCTTCAAAGTGGATCATTATACTCCATTGAGTGTTCTTAGAAGTCTGACTTGCTAGTTTTAGCTTTCGTATAACATTTCGGTAGATAAAGATCGAATAGACCAAGTTATGTTTCAAATTGCACAAGAAAGTGAAAAGCACATCTATGGAGAGAGTTGAGTAATTCCAAAGCTTCAAAGTGGACCGTTATACTCATTCAGTGTTCTTAGAAGTGTAACTCTCTGTTTAGATTTCGTACAACGTTTCGTTAGATAAAGATGCGAATAGCCAAGTTATGTTTCAAATTGCACAAAAACGAAGAAAAGCACATCTATGGGAGAGAGTTGAGAATTCCAAAGCATCAAGGTAGACCGTTTGCACTGCATTTATGTTTTTAGAAGTCTAAAATGCTAATTTAGCTTTCGTACAAGGTTTCATGGATAAAGAAGCCGAATAGACCGAGTTATGTTTCAAATTGCACAGAAAAACGTGAAAAGCACGTCTATGGAGAGAGTGAGCAATTCCAAAGCTTCAAAGTGGACCGTTGTACTCCATTTATTGCCCTTACAA